>NC_056524.1:133642981-133710554 GCF_019175285.1 Sceloporus undulatus | reverse complement strand
TATTTCCCGTCTCTCTTCAAATCTTGAGTTCAGGTACAGCATGTTAAAATAATAATAAAAAAGAAACAATGAAAAACACATATAACCAACAGTTAAAATGCAATATTATGAAGCTGTTAAAATGCACACATTCTTCAGATTATACAATAAAAAAAAGTCTTGATTTAAAATTGTCAGGGTAGGCCTTCTGGGAGAGATATGTCTTTAATACTTTTTAAAATGCTGGCAGAATCATGTTTCTTCCATCAGGTCATTCCATGGACTGAGGGTGGCAGATGAAAAGGTCCTCTGGGAAACCATTGCCAATCTAGTCCTGGTCATTTGGAGCAAACATTTCCCAGAGGTTGAAGGCATTCATGGCCGGCATCCATAGTTTTTTGTGGGTTTTTCGTGCTATGTGGCCATGTTCTAGCAGAGTTTTTTTCTGATGTTTTGCCAGCATCTGTGGCTGGCATCTTCAGAGATGCCAGCCACAGGGCAAAACATCAGAAAGAACATGGCCACATAGCCCGAAAAATCCACAAAAAACTATTTCCCAAAGGACTGAGTGTACAGGGCAGATTGTACTCCTGTAGATAACCTAGACTCAGACAGTGTAGGTTTTTAAAGGTAATAACCAGCATTTTGTATTTTGTACAAGCAGGCAGGATTAGGAAAGTATCCAACTGTTTCCCCATAGTCAGACACACAATGATTACAGAAGCACTGCAAACCCCCACAGATCTCAACACTATATCATACTTGCACATCTGGCTATGAGAAGGTGACCAGATACTTAACTAACTCTGCCTTCTCACCAGAAATTGCCATGTGAGTTAGCTTCAGTGGCTTTATTGGGAGGCCTTTATACACTGCGGGGAAAGTGAGGGAATATCAATCCTGCATCACATGAAAAATGATATCTGCATGTGTAAGAGACAGTTATACCTGAAAATGCCCATAAAAGAATTTGGGAAGTGATATGTGTATAAATTATTTTCTTCTTCTGAGTGCATGTGCAGTGTTGTTGTTTTTTAACACAAACACATTTTTGTGTGTTTTTGCTCTAACTCGATGAAAAAAAATTGAAGCAGTTAAGAATCTTTATGATAGGTTGCAGTGACTTACTATGACCTTCTTTGAAGATGAGACAAATTTATGAATATTATTTGCATCCCTATTCTGTCTCCTTTGGCACATCTGAATACTGTTCCCCAAGATTTTTGATCTGAGGACCATGATGCCTTAAAGTTCTCTCTCTCTCTCTCTCTCTCTCTCTCTCTCTCTCTCTCTCTCACTCTCTCTCTGTGTGTGTGTGTGTGTCTCATTTCACAAATTGTATATTAACATGCAATTATATGGAAATTTTCATTTTAGTTAGATTGCTGTAAGAAAACAAAATGAAATAATTTTACTATAAATATGCTAAAATACCCTTAGAAAGCTATCTTATTTGTAGACCTTATGCATCTTTTTTTGTAGGCCTAAGAGTCACTGTTGTAATTTCTCAGCTTGGAGGCATTAACTTTTTTCACTGTTGTTCTAACATTAATGCTGTAGAATTAATGAAGCTCAAACAGAAATGTTTCTGATTTAAAATATCTTGTGCCACGTTGATAAGTTTAATAGATAGGCCTGACCTTTCAATTATAACACAGAGCCAATGAATCAACAGACTAATAGGTCACCTAGGAAACATGCATTATACCTAGTCATATGTACCACACAAGCATTTAAAAACACACTTCTAATCATCAAGAAAATATTCTACAATGTACAAAAAACATTTGTTTATCCCATTAAAATGTCAGATTTTATTAACTTGAAGAGGTCACCAATAAAAATTCAGTGTGCATTAATATTCATGGGCAACTGCACTGAAGTAAATAAGGCCATACAATTTCTTATTTACACAGGTAAGGTGTGTGTGTATGTTGTGTGCTTATTCACTCCCCCCCAAGATATGACTGATGCCTATAGTTAATTATCTGGGGTGTGTGTGTGTGTGTGTGTGTGTAAAAGTAATATTCCACGGTGCACTCATGAAATTGGTGATGGATATTCTCCCTCTGCACCTTCACTTCATTGCTTATAAGTTACTCCAGAGTATTTGATTCCTCACATGTGAGTAATGTTATGAAAAGAGAGGATATAACTCTTCCTACAACACTTTGTGGAATGATGATGTTCGTGTGGGAAGAATCTGAGTTATCGTTTTCCCCTAATGACCTAACCCTTTGGTTGATACTTGATTAATTCTAGAAAAAGCCTTGTTGGAAAAAGCTTCAGTGTTTTACTGGCAACGTCAAAACAGGCTGCATAATACATCTCTCTCTCTCTCTCTCTCTCATATATATATATATGTTTGTGGACAATAAAAGTAAATTAAAAATGAATATATCATTTGGAGAGAAATGGAGGAAAATAAGAAGTACAATCGTGAAGGGTTGAACTTATCTCACCATTTGATCATTTCACTTGTAAATTCTCTCTCTCAGTCACACACACACACTGGGGCAAAACAGACCTACAGTAAGCACCGGGTTGGGGGCAACATCTGAGCATGGCGTTTAGATGCCACATGTTGTGATGCCACCCCCACCCCACCAGCTAAGCACAAGAGCAGCGGCTTCACAGTGTTATGGCAGCATGGTATTTACACAGGCTGTGCAACCGACATGGCAAAAAAGTCATAGTGGCTGTGGCAAGGGTGCCCTTTTTCTGCCTCAAAAAGGAGCAGCATTTTGCTGTTTCTTTTGGGGCCAGAAAACTGCCGTATCAGGGCTGCAGCACATGGTTACCATGGTCCTGATCTGGCACTCAAAGGGGCAGTATGATGCTGCCCCTTTAGGGCCATCTGTTTCAGCCCATTCTGCCTTAAATCACCAAAGCCATCTTTTTTTCTCTTTGGAAGGCACCTGGTCTTACAAATGGATGTAAAATGTCTTTCCTATAATTTGGCCCATAGCAAAATTAAACTGTGAAAATGGTGTTCCTACTGCTTGCAATATCTAGCATTCTGTATAAATAAAATTCAGTAAGCCTTAGTGACATGAATCTTCTAACATAACTTCAAATTATCTCTCCTTTTACATCATCTTCTCCATTCCAGTGGTTCTTTATTCATTTCACCAGAAGATAAAGGGGCTCTTTAGACTGGCCATCAAGGTCAGCCTGGGGGCAGAATTGGGACATCACGTCCACATGACACACACCCTGACTCCACCCACCAGGGTGCTGTGATGCTGTGCACTGCTCTACATTGCATACGGTGTCATGGCACACCTCTGGTGCTCCATCCAGATGACACAGCGCTGAAGGAGTGCCATATAGCCGCAGTGCCACTGCTATTACACCTTTTCCAGGGCACAAAAAGTAGCTACTTTTTGTGGCTCCTTTTTGCTCCCTGGAAAGGCCAGATCAAGGCTGCAGCATATGATTGCTGCAGCCCCAGTCTGGCTAGGAAAGGGGCGACGTCGCACTGTCCCTTAGGGCTGTGTGTACAGCCCCAAAGTCACCTCTTTTTTTCCATATTTCACAGTGTTTCCCCTTTAATCCTTTTCTTTGCCTTCTGGACTGCAAGTAACACAGCTTTGCATTACTAATTTGTAATTTCCTTTCAAATTGTAAGCTTTCCTTCTCTTCATAATCTTCTCAAAACTTTTGGAGAACATTTTTACCTAATTGGCACTGATTGGTGAAAACTTTCTTTTGGGTGTATTATTGCAAACTAGACTAGACATATCTTTTATATACTAATTTCATTGTATCTTTAATATTTGCAGTCCATCAGAAAACACTTACCCCTGTCTGTAGTTAGGTACCACTGAAGATCACTGGATATAAATGTAGAATAATGTAGCCCAGTAGTTATCTATGTAGCATTGCCTACTGAATGTAGAAAGGTAGGGCTCTCTAGCTCAGCTAAGATGCCCAAGGCAGAACACCAGCATTCAAAATCCTCTTGGATCAAACCACAACAGTTCTACTTAAAGTAAATATTGCTAATAAAATATGGGGGAGGGGGGGACAATTCTGAAGATGGATTGAGGCTACAGCGAGCACACAATGCAGCCTCCATCCACCTTGAAGCTGGTCTAAAAAGGAGCAGCAAAGATTTGCTTCTTTTTTGCCTTGCTGGAGCCCCATGGCAGCTTCAAGTCACTCCAGTGGCATGCATCATATGGCCTGGGTCCAGTCTACTTGAAGGAATGCCTCCTCTCATACAATCCTTCCCGTACACTCCGATCCTCCGGGAAAAACCTTTTACAATCTAGAAAGACCAGACTGGTGGTGACCTCTCGGAGGTCCTTTGCTGTCACCACTCCAAAGACTTGGAATGACTTGCTGGAAGAGATTCACCAATTATCCTCACTCAAGGCTTTTATAAAGGTGACAAAAACCTTTCTCTTCCGGCAGGCCTTCCCCGATTGATAATGTCCAGACCCAATTGAATCCCCCTTTTATTATTTTTCTTACTTGTGATTTGTTTTTAACTTTGATGTATTGTTATGTATTTTTAAACATTTTTTTTACTGTTTAATTTTATAGTTGGGAGGGAGGGTTGGGTCGGGGCTTTGTGGGGCTTGTTGTTTATATTGTTGTATATTGTATTTTCCTTGTTATCACCCGCCTCGATCCTCAATCGGAAGAGGCGAGATATAAATAATAATAATAATTATTATTATTATTATCATCATCATCATATAAGTACTATGACATTGGAGTGCCTTGAAGCTGGCCATGTTTGGGCAACCGCCCGACTTCTGAGCAGCTTCAGAGTGGCTTCATGACATGTGGTGTCAAAATGCTGTACTCCAAAGCCACCCAGACAGCAGCTTAAAAGGGCCATCTGTTTGGGCCCTATAAACAATTTATAATATTAGTCAATTCAAATATTTGATTCAATGTTCAATTGAAATAGAAAACAAAACCTGCTCTAACTACTGAGCCTACTTTAATCACCAGCGTATTTTGATAACTTTACATACTTTAGGGTCATTACAATCAATTTAACTACCCAATTCCTTGTGAGACTCATAACTATTAAAAACAAAACAAACACACAACCAAACACCCTTCTTGACCACCAATTATACAATCTTACTCTTGTCCTGGATTCAATTTTGTATTGTTTCGACCAGTTTCAACAGAATTGCTGAACTGAGCATGTCATCTGTGAACCTAAGGAAAAGTTCATGTCTGAGCCTATGCCTTTTGAACAACTGAAGTCAACTCTAGCAATAAATTTATAAAAAGGTTAAAGGTATGAACATGATATGAATATCTAGTAACCGACTGTAGGGGGTGTTGCTTATCTCTGTTACTAAGCCACATACTAAGCCAGCAATGTCCGAAGATTGCTCTGGTGGTTATGTGGCCAGCATGACTACACTGAACACTCTTACCTTCCCACTGAAGTGGTACCTACTTGCATTTGCATGCTTTCTAAGGGCAGTGAGAACTAGAATGCTCAACTGCTGTACATATATAATTTAAAAACAAAATAAAACTACATCCTCTGGGAAAGAATCTTGTATTCAGACAGTGTTACATAATATAATGCCAGCATTATATTAGCTTTTGTTGCTGATATATTTATATGGGTTCTGATCTTTCAAGACAGGAATATGGGACCAGTAATTCAAGTGTGTCTTCTTCCGTGTGATCCACAGAATTTTTCTAACTCCTTGCCTTCATTAGCTATTAAGGTTAAACCACATTCAGCCTCCACGCTATGGTGAGTACAATTATGCTAGACTGTATTTTCCACCTGTTTAATCTTCCTATTGCTTTCATCTTCCCTACCCTTTCAGTGTAAATTGTAGAACACTGTCAAACAACAGCTAGTCAAACACTTTTTGAGAGAAGAGCTTGCATGTTGTTGATATAGCAGGTGGAGATGTGATGAGAAATTCATCCCAATGTCCTCTCATGAATTGGTTAAGCAACCACACCTCACTTTTTTGTGTTAGCCACATCTTGTTCTTCATTGCTTTCCTCCAGCAATACTGCAGCCTTCCTAGATGTATAGGTGATCTCTATCTAGGCTTCTGAAAATAATCTTGGAATTCAACATAAGGTTCATTTGCCATCCCACCACCACCAGTATACCCAGAAAATAATTTCCTCATGTGCAAACCTGTCTCTTCACAAGGCTGAGGAGTGTGTTCTGAGAACTTTTTTAACTAGCCACCTTCCTGTGAAGATTTCACTATATGCCACTAAACTATGTTATGACACCCCCTTTGCGTTTCTAGAGAAGGGTGGAATTAATAAATGTGCTGAGAAATGTCAGTATGACTATTTTGGAAAGATCTGAAGAGTGAGGCATGCCCTCACCCAGGGGTCCTCTAGAGCCATTTAGACCAGTTCTCTTCATATTATATGCTGTGGGAGAACAGCATCCTCCCCAAAAAATATGTTAGGGAGTGGCATCATATTTGTGCCCAATGGCTACAATTGTTGTTTTTTGGAAACTCTCTGTGACAAGCAACCAATGGGTCAGTACCAGGACCAATTCAAGAGCACCAAGTGAAGTGTCATATGAAATGCACTGAGCATTCACACTTTGTCCTTGTAATTTTAGAAAGAAAGAATTTTTTCCCCTTGCTATTTGATTTTTAACACCTTTTCCTGATGAAAAAGCCCATGGAACTTCATTTTTAATTTTTTAAATATATTTTTTAATTGAAGCTAAAGTTCATACATATAAATTTTATACAATACATAATTTCATATACATATTTTCTACATTTTATTACAACTTAGCTAAACATATTTTATATCTCACCCCAGTGGTCCCCTTCCCCAGAGTCAGTTTCACCCTTATATTCTATCCAAAATCACAATTCCTCCCATAGAGATAATTTTCCATCTTCTTTTCTCAATACTTTCTCAGTGGATTCTTTCCAAATTCTGTCAAAGTCACTTTTCCCCCATAATCCCTTTTTTACTTTCAATCTGCATGTCAATTTATCATTAATCGCTAATTTCCATACCTCTTTATAACACTTATCCAATTGTACAGTTATTTTTGTTTTCCAACATCTTGCTCTGATTAATCCCGCTGCTGTAAGCAAGTTTGTTGTCAAAAATTTTTCTGCTTTTTTTCCATTTCTCTGAATTATATAGTGATAACAATACTATATTCAGACTCCTATCTATTTTTATATTCATCATACTTTCTATTTCTATAATCACTTTCTCCAAAAATTCTTGTACATATTTACATTGCCAACACATATGTATATATGACCCTACCTTTTGACAACCTCTACAGCAATTTTTAAAATTATTCATATCAATATTATGTAATCTCACCAACGTCAAATACAATTTCCATAACAATTTATAGTATTTTTCTTTAATCGGTACCAATAAGTTCTTCAAATGTCTTTGTCCCCAAATTCTATCCCATTCCTTATCACATATTTTAAACCCTAATTCCTCTTCCCATATTCCTCTCAAAACATTCTGGGTTTTTTCCCCTTTATTTTGCATCAACATTTTATAATTTTCACTAATCATTCCTTTCAAATTTTTGTTTTCCTCAATTTCTCATCCTTTCTGAATTAATTGTTCAAATTGTGTATATTTTTTCTTTCTACAGTCCTTTTTCTCCAGTTTTTAATCATTATTCTAACTGCATATAATGAAACCATGAAATTTTTATTCCCATACCTTTTTCTTTATATTCTCTTTCTCTACCTTTAAATTCACCCAGTTTTCTATTTTATCTATTTTTCTCTTCTTTAACTTATTATTTAACAATCCTATCAGATTCTTTGGAAATTTCCTTTCCATTATTATTGCTGTTATTATTCAATCTTCTGTCATTAACTCTTTGTTATATTTACTCCATATTTCTGTTTTTCATAAATGAATTTCCAATTATCTTAATTGATTTCTTAGTAAATTCCCTAAAAAATGTTCCATACTGTCATATCTACTTCCTTTGTATCTAACTTTAACCATTCTGAGTCTCCCATAACAAACCTCCTATAACACATCTCAGTTGGTTAGCTTCATAATATCCTTGTACATTGGGAAGACCCAGTCATCTTTCTTTTTGTGATTTATACCAAAACTGTTTATTTAGTCAGGTTATTTTCCCTCAATTACAATATTTATTCTGTATTTATTGTCATTTATTCAGTTCAGTTTCTGAAACTTTTAATGGTAACATTCTAAATAAAAGTAATAATTTTGGTAGTATTTTCATCTTAATTAATGCTGTTCTTTCAAACCACGATAATTCAATAATCTTATATGCTATTAATTTTTTCTCCACGTCTTTCCTTAATGCTACCAAATTATTCCCTTCCATTTCGTTTAGATTTTTCATTATATTTATTCTTAAGTATTTTATAGTACTTTTAATCATACCTCTAAACTTGTTTGTCTTACAAATTCACATTATTCTTATTTTGTGTAATTAAATAACATCATTGATTAATTGGGAAAAAATCTGCTTTCCCCCCAATTAATCTGTAACCCTGTCATGTCGCCAAATACATTTAAATATTCTTTTATTTTCCCCATTCTATTAATTAAATCTGTGATAGTTAACATTGTGTTATCACCAAATAGGCCAATTTTATGTTTTGTTTTCAGTCCTACTCCTTCTAAGATATAATATTTTCTCATAACATTAGCTAGTATGTTTATCACCATTGCAAATAATATTGGTGATAATATGTGTCTAGTACCTCTTGTCACCTTTATTTCATTTGTTACCCCATCATTTACCATTACTATTGCTGAATTGTTGGAATAAAATTGATCTATTAATCCCATTACTTTATCCCACACTCCAAATTTTTCATAATTATTTTTAATATTGGCCTTTCCACACAATCAAATACTTTTAATATTTTCAATACCAAGTGTCAAGAAGGTGTGTGCTGGGTTCATAACCCTTGTCAAAGCGAACACAAGCAGAGTTTATGTATGCGGACAAGACGCCCAGAAGAAGGTCTATGAAGAATCTTAGTTGTGTAGTAAACTTCCTCTCACACAGGAATGAATCTCTGGACAAGCGAGGTTTCTCTCAATAAAAGGCTTTTTAATATTTGTTCCAAAACTATACAAAGACTATACCGAGTATCAGACAGCCACCTTGAATACTCACAAATAAGTTACTGTGTCAACCAACTGACCATAATAACAAACAAAGAGGCAGTTACTCTAACATCAACCATCATAACTGACACACTCTCTCAGAAGGACTGTCAACTGCCACTGGAACTGTAATAAGTTCCACTACAGCTCCACTAAAGACTCACCAATTTAACTGGAAAGAAGTACTGGGTCCATGCAGCTAGAATTAATAAACTGTTAAAGGATATAGTTAAAAATATGAAAGAAAATAACGTTACACCATTGGAGAGGATCATCAAAAAGATGGTAAATGAAGGCAAATGATTAATTGGATTTATATAGAGAACAATATTAGAGTATCCATTTAAAATCGTAGACATTTTGAAAGACGTTTGGGAAAGAGATCTAAATTTAACAAACGAAGATATACAATTGTGGATACAAAAGGTTAAGAGAAACAAGCACACTAGAATAAAAGAGCAACAGATGAAATTAATAGAGCGATGGTACAGGACACCTTCTTAGTTAGCACTTTTCAATAAAAATCTATCAGCTAAATGTTGGCACTGCAGTGGGTCCAAGGGTTTTTACATGCATATGTAGTGGGATTGTCTGTGTGTTCAGAAGTTTTGGGGTGAAGTGATAAAAGAAATTAATAAAATTATAGGCAAGGATGTTCATTTGAGCAAACTTTAAATTTGAAGAATAAAGGACTGAAGAAAAATGAAGAAAAAGCAATAAATAATATATTAAATGTAACACAGGCTGTGATAGCATCAGGATGGAAAGAAAGTAAAAACTGGAACTTCACCAAGGTAGATAAGTATTTGGCAGATAACCTGTTTTGATATTATTAGAGATAGATGATTAAAATATACTGGAGAAAGGGAAAGTAGAAGTTTGGAATTTGGGTTGGGAAATCCTTCTTGAGAAGGTTAAAGGGAATACGGAGTACAATGAAGTCAATAATGTAATTAAATCCCACATATTGAATGTTAGGTATTAATTGTGAACAGTGTATTGATCCTAAACTCTTTCAAACCATGCAGGAGGGGAGGGGGGAATGGGGCATATGCAACATTGTATATATATTAAAA
Organism: Sceloporus undulatus; assembly: GCF_019175285.1. Taxonomy (NCBI): domain Eukaryota; kingdom Metazoa; phylum Chordata; class Lepidosauria; order Squamata; family Phrynosomatidae; genus Sceloporus; species Sceloporus undulatus. Next base: position 133,700,376 of record NC_056524.1, on the reverse strand, counting down.
TAATTTAATAAAGACTTGTTTAAATAAAAAAAAACTGCCACTAGTATTGTAATAGGTTCTGCTACAGTTCCACCCAGTGGCCACGTCCATGCCATTTTATCAGATCTGTTTATAACATGGTCCTGACACAAAGATCCCTGCTCATATTTTTATCCCCCATTACATTTATTTTATCCAGTACTCTTCCTACTAGACTTGACATTTGTCTTCCTTTCACAAATCTGCATTGATTCTTTCCTGGAAATTTATACATACCTTTATTCATTCTATTTGCCATAATAGCTGATAAAACTGATAATGATATACGTCTATATGATCCTGAGTTAGTTAAATCTTTATCTACCTTTGGTAATAAAATTACTAATGATTGGCACCATGAACTTCTCCCCATTTATTATACCATTATATAATTCTAGCAATTTTTGGATCAACATCTTTGCAAAAACTTTGTAGTATTCTGGTCCCAATCCATCCATTCCTGGAGCTTTCCCATTTTTCAGTTTTTTAATTACCTCTTCTATCTCTGCCTTCTCAATGGGTTGCTTTAGTTATTATTTCTATTCTACTTTTATTTTTATTTCCCAGTTTTCTTCCACATGCTTTTCTATTTTATCTAAAGGATTATAGCCTGCTTTATATGATTCCTTATAAAATTCTTCATTTTAAAAAAAATTTCCTTCGTCATTCTACATACTTTACAAGATTTGTCTCTAATCAGATGTGTCATATTTTCCATTTTCTTCTTTTGTGTTGATCTTGCCAATATTTTTTTAATAATAAATTTGACGAACTGATTTACAAACCAGCCAATCAGAAGCCAGAGACCCTAAGCCAATCAGGTGCTGGCTGAGGAGTTTAAACATTCCACTTGGCAGTTGGGTTGAGTCAGTTAGGGTTTGGAATCCTGAGGGATGAAGCTGGAGTTCAGTGGGGGGGATAGTTAGGAGTAGAGACTGAGGAAATAGTATTTTGATAATAGACCAAGGAATGGTCTGTTAGGTCCAGAGAGGGACAGTATTAGTTCTGTTGAGTCTAGAGAGGAGAGACTCAGTGTAGCCAGACTCAGAAAGAGAGGTTTGGGTTACATAATTTCTTGAGTGATAGCATAGCCTGTGCGGCTGAGTTATTAGTAGAAAGTTAAAACCAGACTTGTATATATGCAACAAAAGAAGACATAGTAACAACTTCATGTCAAAGTTACCTTTGCCTATTCTGTGTTAAAATAAACTTTTATTCTTGTTTAACTATCCACTTGGCCTGTGATTTAACATCCATCCACGCTACTGACCTTTAAAAACCCATAGGGGTGTTGGGTCACAAAGAAGAAAAGAATTGTGAGGTGGTGGGGAATCGTTACAATAAATTTTATTAAATCGTTAAAATCATACATATACACAACAAAAACAATTCCACACAGCGTACTTGGCTTGGGCCCAGGGTACTTGGAGGACCGCCTCTCCCCATACAATCCGCCCCGTGCTCTCAGATCAGCCGGGAAGCAACTGTTGAGGGTTCCAGACACAAAATATGCTGCAACTGCGCAGAGGGCGTATTCTATCTTGGCCCCGCAGCTCTGGAACTCTCTTCCCGGTGAGCTCCGCTCAGTGACCTCCCTTGACCAATTTAGGAAGAGGTTAAAAACCTTCCTCTTCGAACAAGCTTTTCCCCAGACATTGTAACATCTGTTATCTCCCCACTGCACACTGCACATGCACTTTTGAGTCAGCTAGTCTGTATGTTTTAGCTTGTATTTTTTAACCTTGTTTTAATTGTTTAATTGTTTTAATTGTTTTTATATTGATATATTGATTGATTGTTGTTACAATTTGTATATTGTATACAACCATGTTACCTGCTTTGATCTACCCAGGAAAAGCGGGCTACAAATAAATGATTTATTTATTATTATTACATTGCCAAAAGGTTCCATCATAGTACATAATACATATCCAGATACAAACGTACAAACATAAATACACTTACTCCTGATTAATATCTTCTCATGATCCGCAATACCTTTAGTTCTATCTGTGCAACCCTATAGTTATGCAATATACTGGCAGTGATGACTTTCAACTATCTCGCTCCTTCTATTCCTTCAACTCATTTCCTTCATTTCTCCCCTTCTCAATTGCTTTCCCTTCATCTGACTTCCTCATCTCTCCCTTCATTCCCTCCTTCTTTATTACTCCTCTCTCCTTCCTATTTATTTCTTTTCTTCAATTCTCCTTAACCCTATTTTAGCCTCACATTCACAATCGACCCCTTGGCTCCTCTACTCTCTCACTTTCAATTCACATACTCAAACCTTCAAACACTTACTTTATTAATCTTGCCAATACTTTTGAGGTTTTTTCCCTCTGTATTGAAAAATTCTTGTAAGCAAATCAAATTAAAAAATATTCCATATTCCTCCAATTCTTCTCTAGATTTTGTTTCCCACTTAGGATAACTTGATATTTATTTTAAAGTCTTTATATCTTATCCAATTATTACTTACGTCTTCTGGTGATATCTATAAATATAATTTTCCTATATATTTTATTTTTATATTTCCACTATGTCATTAACAGGGCTCTTCTAATTACACAATTTTCAAATTCTCTGTTTGCCTTCACCTTTCCATACCATAAGTAAGCATGCCAACCAAACCTGATGTTAAATCCTTCAAGCTTTAACAATCTTTTATTTTTTAATAAAACCCAATCCAAAGTCCATGTTAAGCAGCTTGCTTCATAATATAATTGACTGAAAATCTTGGACCCAGTACCTCCTTTCTGTCTTCTCTCTATTAGTGATTTCCATTTTATTCTTAGTTTTTTGCCTTTTCAAATAAAGTGAATAAGATCTTTTTGCCATTCTTTAAATATTTGTGTTTTCATAATGATCAAAATATTTTGAAAAAGAAAATAATATTGGGTAAAATATTCATTTTTACCACTGTAGTTCTACAGCACAGTTATGATTGTAGTCTCTAGATGTTCTTTTTTAAGGTCAAGTCACCTGAGCTGTACAGAGTATTTAGCATTTGGTCACATCATAGATTTCTACAAATGCAGTAAGATATTGTTAGTATTATTCGTTTATTATCCTTTTATCCTACTCTTCCCCCATTGTCTTCTAGGGCAAGTGCCTTCTGTGATATAAATATCTCTTTTCTCCACCACTATACCCCATTTCAAAAATGTTCTTCCTACCAACTATTTTTAATACAGGAAGCATCATTTTATGTTTACAAATCATTTAGTCATGCAATAGCCCCTCCAGTACACTCATCTTCTTGCAATCTGAAGTATTACAACCATGGTGAGTGTTTACTATCACAGTGTGAATGGTTTCTTCAGTGGTTTCTATGTTACGTTGAAAATGCTCATGCCTTTGTGTATGCTTTCTATTTCTTTAACTACCAACAAAACAAAAAAATCATCTGTCTATACTCCTGTCCATATTTACACAAAAGTCCAAAATGTATTTACATAAATTTGCTAAAATTCTATGTTACCTTCAAAGTGAAGTGTGTTCAGGGTTGTAGTGCTGACTTCCAGTTGCAGAGGGATTGAAATGGAATAGGCCATATATATGTTTCTTCTTTAGCAGCTCACTGTAGCCTAACCTTTCCATTAAAGCTATTATGCATACTCCAGGGAGAATGAAGGAAATGCACAGTTATAGGTTTGGCATGGTTATTTGGGTAGTTTATTTTCTCTTGCTTTTATGTGAAATAAACAGAAAGAGGTGGATGCTTTCAACTTGCTGTTAAAAGTCAGTCCCTGGAGCTGCCAATTGCCCTTGCACTCTTTCAGGAGCAAAATTTATAAAACATTTACAGCACTGTCTAGTTCTAGACACACTTTGCTGTCTTCACATATGAGCAGTAAGATTACATGAAAAGCTTCTCAATCCATTACTGTGATCCAAGCTGCCACTTAACCAATACTATTGTCTGAAAGAGCAAAAGGGCCACTACTTCAGATATATGGGATGAGCTTCCACCATGATACGTTTGTATTTCCAGGTTTTTTAATGTGAGGGCTACATATTACAGATGTTCTCTGGCAAGTAATGAAAGAAACAGTCTCAGACCACCTTTCCCCCAGGGTATATGTTGTACAATAAAACATATGACTTCACATCAACATGTGGCAAAGTCTCCTCCCACTCCTATTGCACTGGGTACAACTTACAACTTTGCACATTTATTTTGATAGGCATTGTGAGATATAGAAGGAAGAAGAGAGACATGACTAGTGATTTCAGTGATAGCCACATAACTATAAGGATGAATTCATAAATGAAGAGGACTCAAAATGACTAAATTACTTGTTTATATAAACAAGCCTAACAAGACTTCAAGGAAAAGCAGGGTAGATTGGTTTAGGGAATAATAATAATAATAAAAAAGCATAATTGCACACCAGAGAGTGGGGCTATCTTTTCAATTCACTTGTGATAAATAGGCTCACAGTTCTCTAATATATTTAGAATGAATTAACCTAAGAGTTTAAAAAAACAGGAGGAAAAGAAACTGGCAGATTTATCTATCTGAAGCTTTGAGTTCTTAGGTCTCAAACGTCTGGGCCTATTAGTGCTCATGGAAAGTTGCAATCTCTCTCTCTGTGAGAGACTCTTCAACTTCAATACCTTATATGACAGGCAGCAGCAGTATGGTAAGGAAACAGCTGTGCTATTGGATTTTGATGTTACAAATGCAGGAGGGTTTTCTTCAGATTGATTTTGAGAGAAATGAGTGAAATTAGCAAATTTAATATTTGGAATCGAAAGAACTGGATGATGATTTTTAATCAAATATAGGAGAAAAGTGGTGAATTTCCTCATCCCTTTGTTGTCTGCTGCCCCAGAGAGTGTGATCAAGTTCAATCATTAAAGATAAAGTTAAAGGAGGCTAGGTTTTGTTTGAACATTAGAAAGAGCCTATTGACAGCAAGAGTGGTTCGACAATAGAACCAATTATATGTAACGGTGGTAGGATTTCTTTCTCTAGACATTTTCTCAGCTGGATTTCCTGTGCTGAGGGAGAGTTGGACTCAATTGCCTACAGGGGTCTTCCAACCTCATGACTCTATGTGGAAATATTTGCAACAGAGAGACAAAAATAATTAGTTCTGGTAATGACTGTGTCCTGATACACATATGCATGTTTGGGGATGACAAAGAGGAAGAAAAGTTGGTTCAGAAGCCTCAGAGACATGAACTTGAACCATTTAAAGGCCTGATTCGAAGTTTAAGGAAGCCTTAGCATTGCATCATCCATGGGCCCTCCTTTGGCAGCACTCCTTTGACTGGTCGCATTAAATTTTTATAGTGCTGGAAGGCAGCAATAGGGTCCTTTACTTAAATAAACTGTGAGGAACTTTGGGGAGTACACACTGCACAATTATAGTGTTGTGATTTCATTTTAACAGTCATGGTTTTATATTACGCAATACTGGGTTTGGTAGTCTAGGGAAAAATATTGAGAATTCTCAGCCAGAGGGATTTAGTGTCTCAGCAGACTATGAACCCAAGCAATTAATAGAATGTGGAATACAGGGTTTTTTATTGATTGGATTGAAAGGGCCCCTTGGGACAGATTTATGCTCCCAGGATAGGATGAAAACTGCATAGGTTGCTGCAAATTCCAAATAGGACCCTGAAATGGCTACTTTTGAAACAACATCAACACCAACAGCTTTTTATGTTAAACAGTGCCAGTGAGTCCTGAAACCTGTTTCTGACAGACAGTGGCAGCATTGGTGGTGTGTGGGGAGTGCAGCCCACAGCTGGTTACATTCCAGAGGGAGGTGGTACATCTAGAGAGACTGGCACAGTGCTTCTCTGCTTGCCTAGGAGCTGCACAGGAACCTAAAGAGCCCTCTGGAGGCTGCACCACTGGGGCAGCGGGGCTTTAGAGACCCATGCAACAGCAACCACAGGAAATTCTGAAGGCTATGTGAAGGGGAGGGTTTTTTTTGGATGTGGCAGCACCTATATGGGACTTTGAAAGCTGTGGGACAATGGTCTGGATGGGTGGGATGGAGGGGTGAGATATTTCACACACCCACACACACCAGGAGACACCAATCCTAGTGATACTACTGCTTACAGGGAAGGTAGTTTGCTCCCCTTTACTTCAGAGAAAAAGGGGCTGGGTTAATGTAAGTCTGCAAAGTCAGCCCTGGGGCTATTCTATGACCATCTCTGATTAAAATAAAGACTGCACCAGTCTTTTTGGTACTAATGTTGCTGAAGAATGCCATGTGCCAGCATCTGCCCTATCCAATTGTGTAACAAGTTACAAACCTCTTGCCTGATTTTGAAAAAAAAAAAATCCATAAAATATTCTCTAGTATCTGCTGCCTGGCTTCAGGTCAAATGGATTAGCCATGCACTGTAATTATTGTCACTTCATGTAAGCCTCTGCTTGGCATACTAGAAATAATTTGTCAAAAAGACATCTCAGTGACCAAATGGAATCACTCTCTAAAATCAAAATTCTAGGTCAGGGATAAGTTTCACATGCGCACACTTCAGCTGTCCAAATTAGATCTGCTGTCTAGAGCAAACACTATATTTAATATATATAATCTCCACTAATTCTGTCATCTATGCATGTGATCTTTAACCTTCACAGAGATGAATATTCATAGAGAACTGACCTTGTCAAAATCGCCCTGGAGTTTTGTCACCTTTGTAGGCTATGATTAGGTATTCTCCATATGGAATATCTATGGTGCTTTGTCCTTTTTCTAATCCTTCAGATACATGTAGGAAGCTAGTCAGAATAACTGAAAAGGTGTGGTATCTTCCTTGAAAAAACAAAGGCTTTACCAGTAAGTCTATCAAGAATATTTTTTTCCAACAAGTCATTGCCTTGCTGAAACTCATATATTATTTTATCTCCAGTAACAGCCAGATGTTTCAGGAAGTTCACAATAGTATAAGGGTGACAACTTTGACCTCTTTTTTTTATATCCAGTACCTGATCTTCAGAAGTATTCCCCCAGCATAAGGACAGATAAATGAAAACCTTATTTCCTCTGTGTAGAAGTAGATAACCTGATTTCTCTTGCCATCACATTACAAGTGTTTTATAACTACAAAAGCTACTGAATAGTTTCATCCCATATCAAGAGTGAAAGTTGATAACATCTTCACTTTATTCCAGGCCATGTTAATCCCATTCACCTTTCACTTGTCTTTTTGTTCTTTCAGAATCTGATTACTACAATTTGCTTTACAACAACAGTGTCCAGAAATTCCATTTGGTTTATAATGTAAAAATGACACATGTTGCCTATGGTTCTAGACACAATACAATGTTTATCTAACACATTCAGCATTATAGTTGCTTCTAGAAAATCTAGGGACCATGTCCACCCCACAACCAACTAAGATTTTTTATCATGATTTAGATTGGCAAAGACACATCTGGCTGGGAGGGAACAACAGTCTTTGTGGGTCAGCCTTCCCTCTAGGGACAATGTCGCACAGCCCTTGCTTTTTTGTGTCCAAAGAACACTGCAAAAATAATAGAGTTTGAGATCACTTTAACTATCCTGGCTCAATGCTAGGATTTGTAGTTTATTGTGGCACCTGAGCTCTCTGCCAGAGAAGGCAATGTTTCATAAAACGAACATTTCCAGAATTCCCTAGCATTGAGCCAGGGCAGTTAAAGCAGTCTCAAACTGAATTATTTCTGCACTGTGTTTTGGGTCTGTGATTTCTTTTTAAAGATTTTATTATATAACAGTATAACAGGGACAAAAGTCTTGCCAGAACCAAACTATTCACAGCTTCAAACTATTATACTCCCCTTTTCCAGGGATCTCAATTATAAATCCCTAAGTATTAGTTCTATAACATAATTCGTGCACATTTGATCACAATAGGTATACACATGTTAACTGGATAATCAGACAATTGGAGGTAAGGGAAATGGGGGAAAGATAACCGTTAATGAAGAACATGTGGGATGTTCAACTGTTTTCTTCTCCTTCTCCTTCTTCTGTTCTTTTCCTGGGACTCAGATTTGCTTACAAAGGTTATTATTCCATATATATATCACACCTTTCTCACAGCTCACAGATAAAATAGTTTTTAAAATTTACAATAAAAAATCAAACAAATAAAATCATCATGTTAAAACAATATAAAATCACATAAAACATACAAACGTTAAAACATAAATAGAGCACACACCCTGTATAAAATTCAACCTGACAATGGTTATATATTAAAAGCCTATTTGAATAAAAATGTATTTGCCTGCTGTTGAAAGAAAAGCAAGGAAGGGGCCATCCTAGCCACCCATGGAAGGAAGTTCCAGTGGGTGGGAGTAGGCACTGAGAAGGCACTCTGTCATGTCCTCACTAAGCAAACCTGTGAGGGTGGTGGGACCAAGAGAAAGCCTTCCCTTGTAGATCATAGGACCTTTGTTGGATTGTATGAAGATATATGGGAGGCCACTATTCACCCCAGAACTTTTCCTAAGGATGGAATATTAGAGACTCTCCAATAGTTATTCAGAGTGGTGTAATCCAGGGAGGGTTTTTTTTTCCCCAGTAAAAGCTTCACCCCAGACTCTTTAGGCAGGATGAAGACTTCCCTTGTCACATGAGGCATTCACCATTCCCCTTATCTGCTCAATCAGTTCCCTTCTAGTTTCTTTTGAGATCCAGGAATGACAAGGATTCATTGTACATAATGTGGGCCTTAATTTTCCAAGGATCCTATCAACATCCTCAGGCTGTACCAATTGAAAATTATCCAATAAAGGAAAAGCAGACACCAAGAACTTTATCACATCACGTTCTCCAGGCAGGGATGAGAATGGAATGGAAGGAACCAGGACCAAGTGGGGGATGAGTGGGGGACGCATTTTATCGCACACTGAAGTCCCTCACTTGTTCTGTTCCATTCCCCATTCCTTCCAGAGGGCACGATTTTTGAGAACTGTCCAGAACAGTTCTCAAAAATCACCACCTCTGGGGATGGATTGAGAGAGGAAGATAGGGGAATGGAACGAGCGAGGGACTTCCTTGTGTGCGGTAAAATGCGTCCCCCACTAGTTCCATTCCCTGCCAGGCTCCTTTTGTCCCATTCTCGTTCCTGCCTGGAGCCCTGTGCGATAAAGTTCCAAGATTATATCCACTGAACCTATCTCAACTACGACATCCAAATCAGAACAAATCCAAGCAATTTTGTTGGAAAAGTCTCTTGCAAATTCTTCATAGTGAGCTGTCTAGCAGTCTTTATTTCCTTTTTGTGGCCCAGAGTGTAAAAGGTCCCTGACCAATTGAAACAGCTTCACTGGATGACACTGTGAAGATGAAATGGTGGCAGAGAAGTATAATTGTAGTGTAGACCTTCAAATGAACTTCAACCCATGTTTGATCGGACTCACTCTGCCACTGTTGCTCTAGACTCCATAACACTCATCATCTTCCATTCCCTAGTGAACCAGGGATCTCATTTGGTTCCACTTCATGGGAGGAGGCCCTTAGGGGTAGTAGTGTCCACCACCTTGGCTATTTCCCAAGTCCAGAGATCAACCAGGGCTGGAATCCATCTGGATCCATAAATCTCCTAGGGTGGACCAGTTTAATTGGTCCCCCACCCCTGCAGAAGCTCTGAGTTCTGTGAGTATAAACACTACCAACCAGTGATCAATCCATGAGAATGGAACTACAGAAAGTTTCACCACACTCAGTTCACCATCTTCTTACCCAGAACAGAAGAACAGGTCCAGAGTATGTCCTGCAACATGGGTGGCCCTAGATATTACTTGGGACAGTCCCATGGTTTGTGAAGTCAAAGGCTTTCATGGCTGGCATCCATAGATTTTTGTGGGTTTTCCGGGCTATGTGGCCATGTTCTAGAAGAGTTTATTCCTGATGTTTCGACAGCATCTGTGGCTGGCATCTTCAGAGAATGCTTGCCTGGAAAGGAGTTGGGTATTTATATATATACACTGTGTACACCTGGGTAGGCAGAAGTGATTTGCATGTGGATTATTCTGTTACTAACGGTTGTCATGGCAGCTATGAAGTCCTGAGCTACTCCTAACAGAGCAGTTTCTGCATAGATGTTGAAGTCCACCAGTACAACAAGCCGAGGGGACTCCAAAATCAGTGCTAAGACCGAGTCAGCCAGCTCAGCAAGGTAGACTGCTGAGTAGTGGGGTGGGTGAAACACCAACAGAATGCTTATTCTGTTAGATAGATACAAGTCATAAATGTACATTATACAAAAATTAAAAGCATAATTAAAATAATACAACATAACTGAAAGCAGTTAAAAGTAAGACAAAGAAACAATACAACACATTCTGAAAGTCCCTTTTTCCTCTGAGCAATCAGCTGTCAAAGATCACCAGTCTAAGTTCTCTTGGAAAAGAGTTCTGTAACCTGGAATCAGCCACTGAAAATACCATCATCTTTGCTCCTACGAGACATACCTGTGACCATGGAGAGGAAGAGATAAGAGCCTTCCTTGAAGATTTAAAACCCAGGCATACTCACATGGGATAATACAACCCTTCAGGTAAGTTGGTCTTGAGTCATATATGGCTTAATAGGTTATTACCAGCACTCTGTACTGTACCCAGAAATTATTAAATTAACATGAAGATGAACCATACAAACTCATTCATCCACATTTGTGGCTTTGACTTTTGTGGCTTTGATTATTCACAGATTTTATTAATGTGTTCTCTCAAGGAAACGTGGAGGGACGAGTGTATTTAGACATTTTAACCTTCCTGCATGCCTGATGTAGAATATTGTTTCTCCTTTTTTGTGAGCTCCAGTTAAGTCTTCCATCTAGTGTTCTATAAATATCTTCCATCCAGTGTTCATGGATAATGTGCTTGACATCAAGGTTGCTTGTAAAATCCACAATCTCTGTCCTCTGTTAGTGGCAGGTGTTTTAATAGTAGGTTATATTCCAAAATAGCTAAAACTATTCCTAGTACAAAGCTGATGTCTCACTCGTTCTTATCAGAGGAAAATAATGGTTGTACATATGGGTCCCTCTGTATCTCTAAAATCATAGAGTTGGAGATCCTACAAAAGCTCCTGACATGTGCAAATTCAGAGTTGAATGATACCAAGAAATGGCTATCCATCCTTTGTTTAAAAAGCTCAAGGGAAGGAGAGTCAACTGTTTTCAGATGCAACATGTTCCCTCCCTGGACTGCTCTTACTAGCAGCATATTCTTCCTAATGTTTAGACAAAATCTTTTTTCTTGTAATTTGAACCCTTTGGTTCAAGTCCTACTCTGGAGCAACAGAAAACAAGCTTTTACCGTGTTCTTCTCCTTTTTATAGTGATGCTATCCTCTTGTCTCAGTCTGCATTATGACTCTAAATATAAGCTTACAGAGGACACAAGTTAAGAAAAAATGTGTTTGCAAGTACTGGTGACATCCTTTGTTTCAAGAAAGCAAAATTGCTGCATTTCATTTGTGGCAAGTAGGCAAAGCTGTGGACCACAATTGTTTTACTATTGCTGGAGACCTCAGGGATGTCTTTCAGTTCTCTGTGAACTGATCTGGGAAGCTGATTCTACTTTTGTCATGCCCAGCATGTCTGAGGACTCAGAGGATGAGGGAGCTGAGCTAGAATCCCAGTTTGACCCCCCTGTCAGTTGTATTTATAAGGTTGTGGCATTTTGTCTTCCATGTGGTGGTCTGTACCCCGCCTCAGATAATCTCTGACAACTGACCTCGCACCTTGCTGAGCTGGCTGACATGGTCTTGGCAGTGATTTTGGAGTCCCCTCAGCTTGTTGTACTGGTGGATTTCAACATCTGTGCAGAGACTGCTCTGTTAGGAGCAGCTCAGGACTTCATGGCTGCCATGACAACTGTTAGTAACAGAACAATCCACATGCAAATCACTCCTGCCTTCTCAGGTGTACACAGTGTGGTCACCAAGGGATGTTGATAAGGAGTTCGTCCTCACATTGGCGACTCCTTCTCCATCTTAGCACCCCCATGTCCTGATAATTCATGATCTGCATCACACATCATACCCAACAGATCCCCAACTCATGCTACTGCTACAAAAGGCTGGCCCCCAACAGAGCACACCTGCCAGCAACCCCTAACTGAAAGTTGTACCAAACCCAAACAGGTAACCTTATCCTGCAGTTCTAGGCAAGGTCCACCAAGGGCCTGCCACTGGAGAAGTCCAATTCTGGATGAACATAGCCTTGTAGGCCGTGTATTTCCACCTGCTCAGTCGTTTAATGTCTTCAGTAGCAAGGCTCAATTCCTCATTGGTGGTAGCAGCCCTGATGCAGAAGGGGTGTCCTCGGAACTCTGCAGCTGGCATCCTGATGTACTGAAGCTAATCTGAATATCACCATTAACTGAAACTGAGCAAGGGGAGTTTCATCCTTATGCAGGCTGGGTCATCCTGCTCAAAAGGGCTGATGGGACCCAGCGGGGTAGGTGCAAGTCGACTTGGCATGCAGGCCAAGACAAAGCTCAAAACCGTGCTCAAATCTGCACTGGGTGTGGACACATTTTCATAGTGGAACTCCCAGCACACCAGGCTGTAGGAGTCCCTCATTCTAGCCCAGGCTTCAGCTTGGAGGAATCCCCCTTTCCATTTATGTGTAGGCCTATGAGGACAAGACAGATTTTATAGCTCTGCTTCTCTGTGACACCCTCTTGCAGAAGGTGGTGTCATACTCTGTAGCTGCTGCCTCTCCCACCAGAGACCAGGCCATGAGAACATTGGCCAGGTGATTGGAGAGATGCCAGCCCATTTCAAAGTAGACCATTTGGACCACCAGCATAAAAACAGAATAACCCACAAGGCAGTTGGTGAAGGAACAATCTGCAAGATCAGCCTTCGATTCCAGCCTTCACTTTTTCCCAGACCTAGGTAAACGGTTCTTCTCTCCCTCAGGCTTGAGCAATGCGAAAACATCGACAAAGTAACCTCAAAGGATTTTGTCCCTGTTGTGTGTGTGTGTGTGTGTGTGTTTTGAGATATAAATTCCAGGAGGGAGGAGTCCTCATCATCATTAAAAATGGTGGACACAGCCTCCTGCTCCTCCCACACTTCCCTGAGTCATGGAAGTTGAGTCTTGCGCCTAATGGTCCAGCACAGAAGGCAGGGGAAGTTGGCTCCTTCCCTCCAGTAGTCCTCTGTCCCAGGCTCGTAATTGGAGGACTCACCATACCCGTCCCTTCTTCCCTGGCTATCCCTGTCCCAAGAATTCTTCTTCTTTTTGCCACCTTTCTTCCTTTTTTGTTTCTGTTGCTATCACTTTATTTTCTTATTCTGAGTTTCTTCAGTGACAGCACCCTCAGCTTTTTTTACCCCACCGCTGCCACCAAATAAACGCTATGTGATGCACACTTCTCTAATATCTACTATATTTTCTTGGATGACAGCACTCTGGGCTTCTTTCCCTACTGCTGTCCCCAAATTAAACAGGCCCTTTAAAAATAATCTGTGTTTCAAAAGGCTTTGTAATGGTAACGTGGACGTAATTCAAAATGCAGACAAGCTTTTACTAAAATAACACCAAAACTTTATTGAACAGATGTTTCAAACAAAGGTTTATTGAATAAATGTAAATAAAGTAATATTTATGGCACTTGTGTTCCTTATTTCAGCTGGCAAGTCTTCTTTCTCAGTTATAACTTTGTTACAATTTCAATTTCCTTAATAACTCTCCACAAAGCATCGATATTACAGTTTTCAAGGACATTCATGCTGTCTAGTTTCCTGCTTAGCTTCGCTAGGTCTATCCAATAATCTTCCTACTCAGGCTAGCTATGGCCCACAGGTTATTTCCTTATAATAACTTCCTCACTTGGAGTATCTATTTGGTTACAAGCTCCTCAACTCTGGACTTTAACCTTAGATCTTTCCTGGAACCCTCAAATAAAATGTCTCTCACTGGACTCAACAAAACCCTATCTAACTGAAAACCAAGCCCTATCTAACACTCTAACTGCCACTAACAGAAATTTCATCAGACAGAATTCCATTGGCTAACAACAGCTGGCTTGTGATGGGCTGTTGCTAACCTAGTCTAGTCTGACTTTTCTCTACAGTTTCTTCCACCTGTTGGTAGAGCAGGATGCCCTGGATGTCAAACTATTTTTGGAACAGCAGTTATATGTGCTGCTGCTGCTGCTGGAGGTCCATCCAGTGAGTCCATTGTTGATTCTATGATTCTATGATCCTCCTCCAGAACTTGCTCTCAGTTCTCCGCTTGGGCAGAATTTGTGGAGGCTACCACTGAGTTCACCCCAAAAGTGTGCTGGGCTCCCAGGCATCCCACTTGTTCAAACAAGGCAGAGAGGGTACATGTGATGCCTACCAGCATGTCCTTGCTCGGTGTGGTGTTGCCTCCAGGGCCTGCAAAGGTGGTGCCATGGCTGCGGGGCACTTCTGCCTTCCTCCAAGGGCCAGTTCAGCTGAGGATTTATTGGGTTGCCTGGACAGCTCCTGGTAGTGGGCCATGACCCCTGCTGAGTCCATTTAGAGGGCATGTTATAGGCAGGGTCACAGGCAAAATGCCATAGGAAGGCCTATGCTAGAGAGGAAGTTGCAATTTATTATTATTATTATTATTATTATTATTATTATTATTATTATTATTATTATTATTATCCTTTATTTATAAAGCGGTGTAAGTTTTCACAGCGCTGTACATAAATGTTTTAGTCAGACGGTTCCCTGCCCTCAGGCTTACAATCTAAAAGACACGACACAAAAGGAGAAGGGAGTAGTGGTGGGGAATAGGATCAGGTCCAGCAGATCTTCTCCACCTCCAAGGCCTGGACCAAGACAGATGGACTGGAGGAAGGGCTTGGCTTCTTGATGGATGGTTAAAAGGAGGCTTCCTGGGTCAGAGAGGGGCTCACCTCTGGGAATGCTTCTCTAAGCAATGGCTCCTGGGGTTGAAGCTGGGGCCCATATGGCCTCCTAGTGTGGGCTCCAGGTTGCTGCCAGGCAGGCAGGCCCACCCAGTGACCTGGTCCTCTGGAAGCCAGCAATGGGGTCCCCTAGTCCAGGCAGCAGACTGTGGCACCAAGGGATGGTTGGGCCAGTGCCCTACTGGGGGGGGGGTCTGGTGGCCCCAAGGCCCCAGGTCCCTTTGGTGCTCTGTTAACCTCCTTTGCCAGCCTAGGTGCCATGCTGCTCCTGCTGCTACCCACCTTCCTGGCTTGAGTTGCTGTTACAGAAATCCAAGAAAGAGTGGCATCCTCCAACTGCCCATGTGGCCTTATATACACATCCAGACCAATCAGCATGTGATTGGATGTCTTGCCCCTTTCAGCCAATCCAAGCAATGAGAGGCTGCAAGTCCTGCCACTTTTGGTAGCTGAATCAATTAGGGCCCACTTTTGACTCCTGGAGTATGCTGGAAGTTGTAGTATTTTCCAGAGCTGGAAGGTACTCCTTCCCACAGTCCCAGGTGCCAGGGGCTGCAGCCAGGAGCCGTGTCAGCTCCCAGAACCCCCCACACTGCAAATTGGACAGCCCTGTGAGTAAGCCAGCCACACTTATTGCAACAAGGATAAGAGAATTTGCAAATAATCTTTACATGGCTGCTTTCCAGAAACAGTTCTACTTGTATACATATCCTCATCCTGAATTCCAAAATTTGGGCACCCATCTCTGCATCCTCTCCTCCCTCACCGATTGCCTTGCATTGTATGACTGCTCAATTTTCCTGCCTTGTTTTATATTCATCCTGATGCTAAGGACCCTTCCTCCACATATTGTTCAGTATGACTTTGGACAGATAATAAAGAATGAGAGAATGCTATGTTCCCACCTCTAGATATCTTATCTCTTTTCCCGTCCTATCATTTTAATTGCTCAGTTGCTGATTCCTTTCCCACTCTTTTCCTACCAATTCACACCTGCATTTTACTTGAACTCTGAAGCACAAGGCAAGCTATTAGTAATTTATATTGCAATTTGCCCTTTATTTTGCTTTATGAATAAAAACTTCCTTTTTTTCTTCTTTTTCTCTTCCTCCTCCTCCCCTTCCTCTTCTTTTTCTTTGTCTTCTTCTGAAAATCCTTTAATATCAGGAACTTTGTGAGGGCAGTCCATTACCTAATAATAATAATAATAATAATAATAATAATAATAATAATAATATGAGCACAATGTGCTTTTGTGCATTTAGTAAATATACTTCATTTCTGAGTTAGCTCTATGTAACCAGTAGTAGTATAGAGTCCATGAAATCTTATACTAGCAATTTCTTTTTGTCAGTCTCAAAGCTGCTGCAAAATTTATTTATATCTTTTGATGTGATAACAACATGTTGCCCACAGTGCAAACAGCAGATAAAAGAAATTAGCCTAGAGCTATGACAAGCCTGCAACCACAGTCATTCATGTTTCAGGAGGTCTTATTCTATGAAGATAGAAAGCTGGATTTTACATGTGTGTAGAAATAAATATATGGTAATACAGACATTAATTTAGAAATGCATTATCACATATTTTAAATATTTTTCATGATATATGTGTCTTTCTCGTGGAGAATCATAGCCACCTTTAACATGGGGGAACTTTATTCTTACTTATCACCCTTTTCTGTAACATATGTAATAATTTCAGGGGTCAATATCTTCCACCTAAGAAAGGAACAGTTAGTTTTGGATAGGAAAAGGGACAACTTGGATCTGAAGAGAAGCTATTTTTTTTCAAGATAGAGAGTGGTCTTTGCTAGCATTGAGATCCCTGCAGAAAAGTAACAAAGAAACATCTGATACAAAATGTAGGCCTGTGGTGCCACCATCACCACTTTTCTTTTCCTGTGTGATTTTTAAAAAATTTATTTTGCTTGATGAATGAGCCAATGAAGTTTCAAACACTTGTGTGACATATTTTGTGCAATTTAGTTGGCCAGTAAAGCTTTTTCTTTTTTTTTTTGGATTATGGATTTTATTGTAGATATGAAATGGCTTAAGTAATGACTAAGGAGATTTGCTTGCTTCTACAGAGAACATTGATGGCTTATAACATTGGGTGAGTTGACAGCTATTTTCTTTAGTAGTTAAACCACCACCAACTCACACAGATACTGCATATAAACCCTTGGTAAGATGATCATCTTCATTCGTTGGCCCAAAATTGACTTTTTAAAATCACCATTCTGGATCCAATGAGAAAACAAGGTGAGGAGGGGAGTAGCAGTATGTTCCTCAACACTTGGTAGGGCAATGGATATGACTGGCTTTCTGCTACAAAGTCATTTAATGAATGTTCATCTGTATCCATTGTCCATTGATTATGATGCTGATAATCATGTGGATATTGATTTTTGAAATCTTAATTACATTTGAACCAAAATATTGCATATGCTTTCAAATGTTCTTTATGTGTGTGCAGCTCTCAGCCATTCAGATCATCTTAACAAAACTGATAATAATATTAATTTTGAATGACATCCTAGAGTCATGATTGCAATGAATAATGCAATGCAGCTTTTGTCTAATGAACTGTGAATAATCATGGTTTTAAAAAAACTAATTTGTTTAGGTACATGCAATGCCTAGTTATCCAATTATTCCTGTAAAATTACAACTAGAGGAAGTCAAATCTGTTAAATTAAGAAGGTCACAAAAGTAATTATGACTGCTGAAGCATGTGATTAAAATACTTTACAAGAGGAGGGGCAATGTAGAGACGTACCTGTTTTTCCTTGTTATGAGAGTGATGGACTTGGGTCTCTTCAATGCTTCAAGAAGCTGAATTACAGGTAAAACATGATTAGTGCTCGGAAAGCAAGGTTCATGACAAGAGCAAAGCCTATCTAATGGAGAGCAAAATAAAAGTATTCTCATTAATTTGCAAGTATTCTGTAGCTAGAAAGTGCCATTCGCTAGTTTTTGAGGTTGTTTTTTTAGGGGACACAGTCCACTCACAATTACATCCCACTGATTTCACTTTCCTGTGCTCACACTTGAACTTTCTGCCACAGAAATTAATTGGATTAAAATGCTTACCTTTGATGAGATTATGCCTATGCCATTCTGGAAGGACTGGAACCAATACACTAACAGCTGTGACTAAATTTGTGTGATTTAATGAAAAGGGGTTGTAGTAAGCGATGATGATTAATGACTGGACTGATCATTCTTTGGTATAAATTGCTGATCCAACTTGCATTCACTAACCAGAGCTTAAGGCAAGGATAGTCTACCTCAAAAGGAGAAGGCTTCTGGGAACAGGTTGTGGCAGTATTATTTTCAGTGGGGTATGTTATTATGTCCAAGCTTAAGTATTATGGTTGTAGAATATAACCAACACACTGAGTATCTAACAATTAACTTTTTTGATTGTTTTGTTTGTGAAAGATAAAGACTTGTTAACTGCCAATATCCATCTCTTATATGCATTCATATATTCAAATATGCAAAGCTGATAAACAGATGCACTCCACAGACAGTTCTATGTGTAAAATGAATGTACCTAACAAATACTATTAATTCAAGACAGATATATTTCTATTATAAATTCCCTTCTCTCTTCAGATCTTCACTTGGGATTATTCCAGAAATACTTAAGACATTTAGAGAATTGACAGATTCAGCTGTTGTCCTATTAGAGATCTGAAAGAATGGTTCTTTCCATGTATGAGTTAGATGCATACACCTACATATTGTGAGACTTTGGAAATACTCTGACCAAAAATCCAGAACAAACTTCAGATGATACAGAAAATTTATTGAAGGAATTGGAATGAAGTATTCTCGCCACGTCTTTGCCAAAACTGAGGGTCCCAAATGGAGTCAGAACCTTAAAATTCCCCCAACCCCTCCCCTTTGAGTTGGTTCCCAGCCTTTCTGCCTTTGATGTAGAATCCCTTTCTTTGATCTGTAGGAGGGAAGGAAGGGGGTTGATCATTTGGTTCCTGGCGCTTCTATCAAGTAGAGATCTAAGGCTGTATACAGTTTTGGTTTCAGATTCCCAATAACCCCTCATAAACTGCCTACTGCCATGCCCTACGTGACCATCCGGCTTGGTCCCCATGGCGGCATCCCCCACTCTTCTCAAGGTTACTGTCTGTCTGTCTGTCTGTCTATCTATCTATCTATCTATCTATCTATCTATCTATCTATCTATCTATCTACCAGCCTATCTATCTATCTATCTATCTATCTATCTATCTATCTATCTATCTGGCAGAAGACACCCTGAATGCCTGACTGAAGGTGGATTCTGACACATATTCTATAGAATCACAACCACCAGCACCAAACAACAACATGTTAGGGTAGCATTGTGTATTTAGGGCATTTTTTTCAGGTGAATCTACTATATTTTTCTGGTTGACAGAACACTGGGCCATCTTCTCCACTGCTGTCCCCAAATTATGGAAGATCCTTTTAAAAATTTCTGTTTCAAAAGGCCTTGTAATGGTAACATGGATAGAATTCAAATTGCAGACAAGCTTTTAATAAAATAAGAGCCCAACTTTATTGTATAAATATTCTAACAAAATGTTACTTGAATAAATGTATATAAAGTATTTGTCGTTTCAGGCACTTGTTATTTATTTCAGTTGGCGAGGTTGTTTTCTTAGTTTTAACTTTTTTGGCAATTTCAGTTTTCTTAACAACTCTCCACAGAGTATCCATGTTACAGTTTTCAAAGACACTCACACTATCCTTCTCCTATTTAGTATCCCTAAGCCTAACAACTAAACCTGCCACTCAGGCTAACTGTAACCTGCAGGTTATTTCCTCACTATAACTACTTCGCTTGGAGCATCTATTAGGTTATAAGCCCCTACTTCTGGACTTTAGGCTCAGTCCCTATCTGGAACCCTCAAATAAAACATCCCTCACTGGACTCAGCAAAACCCTATCTAACTGAAAACCAAGCCCTATCTAACATTCTAACTGCCACTAACAGACATTTCATCTCCGTTCAGCCAGCATTCTATTGGCTGA
Organism: Sceloporus undulatus; assembly: GCF_019175285.1. Lineage (NCBI taxonomy): Eukaryota > Metazoa > Chordata > Lepidosauria > Squamata > Phrynosomatidae > Sceloporus > Sceloporus undulatus. The sequence goes on along the minus strand of NC_056524.1, from coordinate 133,680,427 downwards.
TGACAGATGGCTCATGATTGGCTGTTGCTAGCCTAGCCTAATCTGCCTATTCTTTACAACAAGCAACACCACCAAGGCCTAAGTAAGTACCAAAGTGGCTCATTCTTGCTTGCCAGGCAGCTCAGTAGATCATGCTGTGGCCACATAGTAGTACTCAAATTCTTGACGGCCAAAGCAGGGATCTGAAAGACAAGAAACAACCAATTAACAAAGTAATCTTCAAATATATCTGTGGTATGCAGAAGACCTCCAGCAACCAATTTGTTTGATGGCATTCAGTTGAAAGCCTATGGAGGCAGCCTGACAGCCATACAGCATCTGGGAAATTATTCTGCTGACAAATACTTGAATGGCTGCGGGGACATATTGGCCACCTTTAGAACAGAAAAAGGAAAGAAGTGCTTTGGTACTTCTTTGGGCACTTGCGATGGCATGCTTCGTTTGCAGATTCCATGAACCTGTTGGCTGGAAGGTTATCCCTAAGTATTTGTATGAGGTAACCTGATCTATTTGATGGACGTCAATCTGCCATTTATGTTTGATCTTTTTCTTATTAAATACCATAACCTTTGTTTTGTTGTAGTTTACAGTCAACAGTTCATCTTTACAGTAGGTGGCAAGAGCGCTTAAGAGGCATCTCAGGCCTATTCTTGTCTGCGATAGAAGCACCAGATCATCGGCGTATAATAGCACAGTTATCGGCCTATCTGCTAAACAAGGGGGGATAGCTTTTGCACTGGCTAGATTAAACATTCTTCCATCAGCATTACTGGAGGGTAAATTTAGTAAGACTCCTGTTCACGAGCAAACATGCCCCTGTAACTCAGGAGATATAGAAAATGTTGGACACGTATTGTTTCATTGCCCTTTTTATGATAATGCTCGCAGAGATTTGATCACTCCTATACTCTTGAACGTACCTGGGAGATCTGAAGCTTTTTATTGAAATTACCGGTTATCAGACTGGAACTCGCATATAACTTATAAAGTGGCACAATTTTCTGCACTAGCAATCACTTGTAAGAAAAGAACAACTGATCAAAGTTAAACACATAATATTGTGTCATGTCTGATACTGTATGTCTGGTTAAAATCTGATCTTGCTATTCTACCTTTACTATTTCTATCTTAAGGGCAGAAACCTATAAAGGTTTATTTCTATTTTATTTATTTTATTTTATTTTAAATGAAGCTATCTTAAATGTAACGGAAATGAATTATTTACATTTTTAGTTGGCAGATTTTTATCCCAAGCAATTTTTTAATGTATATTATTTTATTTTTATGTTATATTTTATACTGATGCTGGTCTTTGACCATAATAAAGAATTTGATTTTTTTATGGAGGCAGTCGTGCCAATCCGAAAAGAGTGGGTCTCAAAGCAACATTCGCTAAGCCCATAGTAGCCAACACCCTGGAAATAACGGCCCCAAACTGATGAGGAACTGGAATAAGTAGAACCTCCCCCACTTGGTGAACAACTCGAAAGTTGAGGAACTCTTGAATTGATCTAAGATAACTCTTCTTTGTACTGGCAATGACTAAGAGCCCATGTAACCTCATGCTGCCAAGGCTCCAAAAGTTTTGGGCATCGGTTCTGCCTGCTGAGCTGCTCCAGGGGGCAATTTCCTGAAGCGATCCATCTGGAAGAGCATGTGGAATGGAATTATTGATACCTTGAACATGCAAAGCCTTAAACAGGATATTAAAACATAAGCATTGCAATGTAAATGCCGGGACAAGACACATAATCCTTGGGGATTTCGATGTCAAAGTGTTGGTGTCATGTACAGCTGCCAAGTTATTGCACCAAAAGTGCATAGAGGAATTGACAAACTCTTTAGCCCATATGGTAACCACAATCAAAATGGGGGAAAAACTTGAGAAAAGTAAGGTCAGAAGTTAATCCACCCTGGATCCACTCCTGAGGCCAGGAATAGGCACACCAACAGCCATTAAAATAAACCCCAAGACCCACTGAGCCTGCTGCATCAGATGATACTTGCAGCACATCATAGAGCTTGAGTTCATCATGCCAAAATGAAATTCCATTAAAGTGAGCCAAAAACTGAGACCAGACCAAAACATCTTCTTTTAAGCTAACATAACTCTGATCCTATGGTGTGGCTTACCAAATCCACAGATTTCATCACAAAGACACCTCAAAAAATGTTTGCTCCAGGGCAACTAACCTACAGGCAAAATTTAAATGGCTAAGGAGTTCCTGAAACCACAAAAGGAATTGCTGAACCCTGTCATGCAGGTTGGCCACCTTGTAATCCAGGAGTCTATGGCGTGGGACACACCATCCAAAAAGGACAGTCTCCCAGAACCTAGTTTTGGTCTGTGGGGAAGCCACAGCCTCCAGACTGCGGGACTTCCCCGCAGACCAAAAAGAACCCGTGAAAAGTGGGTTCTTCTTGCAATGCCATTACGACGTTACACTTGCAATGTCAGAATGGCACCGTAACATGTGGACGCTATGCATCCAGCACATAACAATGGCGGTGCCCATTTGTACAGGGTGCCGCCATTTTGATGCCCTTATCACGTGCAAGGGGTGAGGGGTGTCTAGAAGCACCGCCTCTTGCACGTGATGAGGGCGTCCTTTCACCATCTGGACCAGGCCTATGTAACTGATTAACAGTATTGATAGACATCCCTAAGAATTCCAATCTTGTAGTTGGACCTTTATTTTTGTTTGTTTGTTTGTTTGTTTGTTTGTTTGTTTGTTTTTTCAGGCACCAATGGAACACCCAATTCATTAAGCTAAGGCCTGAAAATTTGAGTGAAAATGAACAAACTCCTGAACCAGATAACCCAATAAGCATGAAATCATCTAGATAATGGACAACTCCCTTATGACCATTCCTTGAATTAAGAGCCCACTCAAGAAAAGTGCTGAATATCTCAAAGGCTTCACAGGAAACAGATCAGCCCATTGGGAGAGCGCAGTCCATGTAGGACTGGCAATCAAACCTGAAATCTAACAATTCAAAAGGATGAACTGGCAACAAACGAAAAGCAGACTTAATATCACATTTGGCTAACTCGGCCCCCATACCAAACTCCTAACTTGAAAAACAGTAGTGTCAAATGAAGTGTGACAAACGTTACACAATTCATGGGGGATAGCATCATTAACTGACTGACTGTGCAGATAAGACAAATGATGGATAATATGGAACTCACCTGCCACTTTTTTCAGAACACCAAATGGGGAAAATCTCAAATTAGAGGTAGGAGATGAAGAAAAGGGGCTCAGAACACAACCGTCAGCCACTTTCTTATCAGTCTTTTGCCTAACAATATATTCCATCCCACTGATGGACTTTAAGTTGTTAGCTAAAACTTGGTGTCAGGGGCCCTGAAAAGGAATAGGAAAACCCTCACAGAAACAGTTAAACAAATAATGAACAGTCCCAGAATCTTGGAGATGCTGCATCAACAGAGTCACCATGAATCTGGGTTAACATGAGAGAAGTTAACAACAACAACAACAACATTAAGGCCTTATGGTCATGTTACTCCCAACCATTCCACTTATTATAAATTCTCCTGGCATTGTTGAGGAGGTGAAGAATAAATATAATCCTTTAAAAAAACAAAACTGCTTGATATCTGTAGCAGATATAAAGATTTTATGGCTTGTCTCTATAATTGAAAGACACAAAAGAGTGTACTTAATTCACTAGAATTGTACTCTTCCAGTCCTTCTGTACACAGAATCCTCTTTTTGTGCTTTCTTAGCTAATATTAGTGTCAACATAGTGAAACAAAGTGTTTACATTTAATAATAAACTATTTTCAGGTTACTGTTAAGAACTGTCACATCTTTTTTTCCCCTCCTTTTCTTGGCAGCAAATTTAGATATGAGATGATCAGAAGTGATTTCCTTTAGAAAATTCCATTCTGTAGAGAGAACAGATAATGACTATCTTGACTGCAGCATTGTTGACTATAGTTTTTTTTTTTAATAAAGGATAATTTGGAGAATACTCTTTTTTCTTCACATTTTGAAATGGAGGAGACAGTAAGATAAAGACAGAAAACTGTGGAGAACCTTTAAAATGGTAAATATTGCAGTAAAGTCTGTTGGGTGCAATCTTTGTGTCTGCTTAATCATAATCACACTCATCCATTGCTACTGAATCTGCAAAAGACAGAAACAGCAAGCACACACATACAGCACAGGGAGACATATTTTAAAGTAATATTGATTTAAAACACAACATCTGGGGAATGTACCCATTATTTTAGAGCAGACTAGTGTACTTGGAAGAGCAAGGCTGCCTTTACATAAGACACACATTTTTGAAGTATCTTGCTTTAGAGCAGTAGTTCTTCAGAATCCAGGTTTTCACTATTCTCTCTCTCACGCACACACACTTTTCCTTTTTTGGAAGTGAGGGCAGAAAACTAGCACCTAGACTAGTGAAAGGAGTTGGTCGGCCCAACTCTTCATAGGTATACTTAGGTCCAAAACACACTGCAGAAATAATCCAGTTTGAAGCTACTTTAACTGCCCTGGCTCAATGCTAGGGAATTCTGGGAACTGTGGTTTTATGAGACATTTAGCCTTCTCTGTCGAAGAGCTCTGATGCCACAATAAACAGCAATTCCCAAGATTCCCTAGCATTGAGCCAGGGCAGTTAAATTGGTCTCAAAATGGATTATTTCTGCAGTGTTTTTAGACCTTAGTTAGGACTTTCTCTGAGGTTACTTCAAGATTCTGGAATTCCCTTCAAACAGATTTTTTTAACAGATTTTAATTCAATAGATAGGTAGTTTATAATCAGTTTTTGTATGTTCTTAACTACATGCATTTCTATTTCTTTCAAAACTACCTTGATACTGCAATCCTGGGGAATACAGTGGTACCCCGGGATACGAATTACCCAGCTTACGAATTTTTCGGGATACGAAAAAAATCCCATAGGGATTTATTGTTTCGGCTTACGAAGGTTTTTTCGGGTTACGAAAAAACCTCGGCGCTATTTCGCCACCGGAGGGCAGCAGAGAGCTATTTTTTTCCATTAGCGCCTATGGCAATTCGGCTTACGAAGGTTTTTCGGGTTACGAAATTAGCCGCGGAACGAATTAATTTCGTAACCCGAGGTACCACTGTATAGAAATAGACAGTACTGTATATGAATGTACTTTGTGCCTAGTTATCATGATGGTTATGTATTACTCCCATGGCCAAAGGCAGTGTTAAGATGATGAGGAAGAATATAGTCCATCGTTATGTGTGGCATTTTGCTTGAGTGGCTTACAATTGTTCCGTTCAGGTTTCTTGTGGACCAACACCAGCAATAATGAGACTAGACACAAAATGAGATGTAAAATGGGCCACTTTTATTTATTTCTACTCTATTTATTGTTTCTTTTAAGAGCTGTAAATATGAAGGAGCAACCTAGTGTGGGAGCAGCTGAAGCAGGTAATCCATCTGAAGACCTCTTCTTCAGCTTCCCCTGGGTGAAACATGTAAACACTAAGGATACCCAAAAGCCGGGTTGTTCTCTGGCTGTCCCACAACTGGAAGGCCAACCTGAGATTTTTTTCCTCCATGTCACAGGACTTAAAAGTGAGTCAGACCAGCCCCAAGGAAAACCTCTTTCTTTATTCACCTAGTCACAGGACCTAAAAGGTCTGTTCCAGAGGCCTCTTCTTCACTACTAAAGGCTGCCTTAGGGCCACCATAAGTAAAAAACAAAACAAAACACAACTCGAAGGTGCACAACAATAGCAGAAACATCAGTAGCCATCATATAGCTTTTGTTCTGGCACAAAAGATGGGACATTAAATACATACATAGGCTTTTAATTTCTTATTTGTGTATGGGGATGGGTCATAATGCTATTCTAGTCTGACTGTCTTTCCTAGTCCAAATGATTATTTTAGTTGTTATTTATAAAGGACCTGACAAGACATGGTATTGTATAAACATAGTAATTATTCATCTCTTATTCCCAGGCTTACAACATGAAAGAAAAGATGTGTTACATGAGAAAGTAAATGAGAGTACAGCAAAGGAAATATAGGGGCTCGACAGACCAGCAAAGAGTGCCTGCTTGTATGCACAGTGAAAGCTGAGCGTTCCCATGCTCCAAGCCCTTACCGCACCACCTGGCACCAAATGGCACTGGATGGAAGGGGCATCATGACTCCATGCCACAGTGCTTATGCTGTCCCTTCCAGGAAGCTGCTTAGAGCAGCTTCTTTTTGCTCCCTAGAGGGAACGGATCGGTGTCACTGTGTGTGGTTGCTATGGCACCAATCCGGGGGAAAGGGAAGGGCTGACATCCAGCCACCCATATTTACAGCCCCATAGATCTGGGAATCCAGAAGGAATCATTTTCAAAAGAGGTCAGTACAAGACATGTTTCCTTCCTCCATCCTATGTGGATTAGCTGGCTTGTGTTGGAGTTCAAGATGACAGAATTTGGGTCATGTTTGAGTCAGGTAAACTGGTGAAAAGACCTTATTTATTGGCTATTATGCTACAGGGAAACTTCTACCTGATTGAATATCTAAAATTAGCCTGAACATGTATGTAGCTGTGTCTGGGCACCAAAGGTGCATGCACGCATCTGCCCTAAGGGTGGAGAAACAATTTATCTGGATTCAATCATCTTGCTAAAAGTAGCCCTTTCAGGGTTTTCAACATTCACATTTGTAAATAAATGCACCCTTCAGAAGCATGCATAAAGATGCACATAAAATGCACGCAAAAATTCCAAGCAAAGTCTTGCAATACTAAACCAGGATAGGGAAAATGCAGGTGGAATTTGGAGAAGGGCAACAAAACTGAGACAGGGATATGTTTACTTACCTAATCTATTTTTGCTCTTCCCTTCCAGAGGAATTTAGGCTGTTAACCAAAAAGGACAGTCTTGTGGCATCTTTAATCCAATAAGGCATGCCTTTTGTACTTCTTATCTATGTACTGATAATAGGACAGTTTAATTCAGAAGTACTATCATTTTCTATAACAATATTCTTTGTTATTACAAGGAAGAAACAAGACTGAATGCTTTTGTCCTTCTGATACTTAATGGTCAGCCATTTTCTGGCACATTTATTTTTGAAGCTCTGTTCTTGCTTTTAGAAGAGATAAAATGATGTAAACTGGGTACTTTTAAAGACATGTTTCCATGGCAAGTTATCTATCATTAATGATGACTTTGTTACTATGGTTACCATTGCTAATTCCAGTTTATTAATGCTCTGGGCCTTAAACATATGCCCTGAAGACTAATTGCATTATACTTGGAGTTAAATGTTACAAGATCTACCAGCACAAATTTGACCTACATTTGGCCCTGCAAAAATAATCACTCAGGAGATTTCAACACACTCTCACACAAGCACACACACATGCACACACTCACAAATACCCAGAGAGAGAGAGAGAGAGAGAGAAGCTAATCAGAAAAGTAATTCTGGTCCATTTGAAGAGACAGTGAAGATTCAATTGAGTTCTAAAATAAAATCCCCTGTGTGTTTCTAGTAAAATATAATGGGAAAGATCACACAACACCAACATGGTCATCCAAAGCTTTCATCATATTTAATCTATTCCTTTTTCCCTAGGAAAGACTGATTCATTCATCTGATTCAATTTAACTGATGTCTGCGAATGTGAAATATAAATATTGAGTTCTCTATTTGCCAACCCTGTTATTAAAGGAAATCTGAACTGTCCCCAGTTAAATTTTGATTCTAAGTAATGAATCAAAGGTGTGGTACAGAGCACCAGGAAGAGGCAGCCGGGAGCCACCTCTCTTTGCCGCATAGCAGCACCGCAGCAACCATATTGCATGGCGCTGTTATGCAAAAATAAAAGGACCTCTAAAAAGTGGCACCTTTTTGTGCCGCCACAAATAGCTTGTGGTCGTGTGAGCACGTTGCTGCTGTGCAGCTCCATTTGGATGCCACGCAGCAGTGATGTCATCACTGCACGCACCATCTATTCGGTGCCACGTAGCGAGGACACTCTCGTCACGTGTGAGGGGTGTGTGGGTGGGGTGCCTCTTGCACCTGATGAGGGAGTCCTTCGGGGCCAGTATGTACTAGGCCAAAGTGTCAGAGTAAACTACAGATTACCACTACCACATGTGGTAAGAAAGTGAAGCAGCTTCAGACCAAAGCAAGGGCAGGGTTGAGGGCAGATTTAACATTGAGAACATTATGGGAAGGAATGTTTAGCCAGTGCCACTTTTGTTCTTCTTCAAATGCCTTTTCCTCCTCAGTTAGTCTGAGACATGTTTTTGTATACTCTCACTTTTTCCATACGTTGTGATTTGTAGCAGAGAAAAATTGAGTGCAGGCAAAGAATTATGCACCAGTCCACAGACAGATCCCTGCTCTAAGCTGTCTTTTCTCAAAACAAACAAACAAACAAACAAACAAGCCAAAACCAGACTATTAACTCATTTGGGAAGTATGTTGAGTCAACATATATAGAAGGGAATGTACTATCTCTCATCTCCGCCATCTCTAGTTCTATTGCTAGAGATGGTGAGCATGTATGTTTTCTCTATATGGAGATAATCTCCACATGATTAAACTTACATGGAAAACATCTACACACAGTGAAAGGTCCCATGCCCTACTCTCCATTTCAGAAGAGTGGCAAGAGGCAGATTTCCTCACTCTCCATATTAGCTTTACTCTAGTTGGGACTAACAATCAGGACACCAGCTTTTATGTGTAATGTGAACTTTTTAAACAACAACAAAAACAAAACCCTAGTTTTTATTCAATACAATTTATTGAGTAGCCCAAGGGCCGTTTCAAAATACTAGTAACATAATAAAAAGCAGTATCACACAGCTATATATAAAATGTAAATACAGTGCACTAGGTGCAATAAACCTCCATACAATATAAATACATATGCATAACCTAAGTGTGCACCAAAGAGCAACATTATCAGTAGACCATTTGCAGACCCAGCAACAAGGGACAAGCAAAGGCCATGCAAGCTATGAATAGTGATGCAATTCTTCCCTAATTGTCTTCTCAAAGGAAGCAATGTTAGCAATTATCTTCTTGCTGTGAGAAAGTCTTCAAAACCACAGAATTTTCAAGATTATGTTCAAGGCTTATTGTGCAGAAAATTTCTATTGTCTGCTTCTTCTTCTTGCTCAGAAAATACTGTTTTCTGTAGAACCATAGAATCGTAGAATCAAATAATTATAGAGTTGGAAGAGACCACAAGGATCATCTAGTACAACCCCCTGCCATGCGCTACTGACACATGTCAGGACACATGATCCAACAGGTTTTCTCTCTCTTATAAAGTGCTGGAACTTGGAAGGGGAGTCCTCTGGGTTTGCCTTCCATTAAATGGCTGTCTGGGAGCAACACATAGACCTTCATAGACCTTCATAGAATCATAGAGTTGGAAGAGACTGCAAGGGCCATCCAGTCCAACCCCCTGCCATGCAGGAAATCCAGATCAAAGCATCCCCGACAGATGGCCATCCAGCCTCCGTTTGAAGACCTCCAAGGAGGGAGACTCCACTACACTCCGAGGAAGTGTGTTCCACTGTCGAACAGCCCTTACTGTCAGGAAGTTCTTCCTAATGTTGAGGTGGAATCTCTTTTCCTGCAGTTTGCATCCATTGCTCCGGGTCCTAGTCTCTGGAGCAGCAGAAAACAAGCTTGCTCCCTCCGCAATATGACATCCCTTCAAATATTTAAACAGGGCTATCATATCACCTCTTAACCTTCTTTTCTCCAGGCTAAACATACCCAGCTCCCTAAGGCGTTCTTCATAGAGCATGGTTTCCAGACCCTTCACCATTTTATTGGATTGCCCTTGGGGTCAGATGTTTTACCCAAAGGAAGGCTCAGGAGGTGATCACAGTTTGATATCTGACCTCAACTGGATCTGTATCAGGTTACTCCACCTTTTACTCATTCCCAGGTTAAATTGGATATATTTAAGGGTTTATATTAATATTGGCCCTTATTTGACCGACTTTTTTTGTGTCTGGTCTCATTTTTATTTAAGTCTATGAAGTTGCGTTCAGTAACTGTTAACAGAAATATTAATGAGAGCAAATTCTTCACTGGTACTTTGTGAAGCCCATGCATTTTTGAAAGATTTGTACAGTATATGTGCTGGAAAAGAGAATCAACATGGTGTAGAGGTTTGAGCATTGGACTAGGGTTCAAATCTTCACTCAGCCATGGAAACCCACTGGGCAACTTTAGCTAAGCCACAGAGAAAAGCAAGGGAAAGTCCCCTTTGAAAAATTCTATCAAGAAACCCCATGAAAGATTTGTCTTAAGGTCGCTATAAGGGTCAGAAATGACTTGAAGTCACACAACATATGAGCTGGATTCAATTTAAAATATGCAAAACTGTTAGCTTTATTTTTTTTAAAGTGTTTATAAATCTGCAAATGTCTTAAACATTTCTAATTATCTCTGCAATATTCATTAACAAAGTGTCCCTACTAAACCTAAGAGAGTGGTGCACATAATTCAAGTTATTTGAAACAGAGCAACAGCAGTAAAGGTTTTTCTCAGTTTAAATAACAATGTGCTCCTTTGGCAAACAGGAGCTATTAGATTGTGTTTGTGCATGAGTTTGTTGTGGTGTGGATTCATTTGTTTTTTATTTTATTTTTGTTTTTGTATTTTCTTTTGAAAACAAAACTTGACTGACATTGCAAAATAAAAGTGTAATTTATCATACTCTTGGCCATTAATGAATGGCCAGCAAGTAATGGAACATTTCCCTATGACTGATGGACTGGTATAACATAACTGAAGTAAGAAAATAGAAAATGGAGGTGCTTTAACAATAATACCTTAGAGTTAGAAAATGGTTTAGGATGATATATATCATCAGAAACACAATGGGCAGCTGCCTTGAGATTTCTTCGTTGGGTAGCAGTTATGAGATTCAATTTCCGAAGCTGCTTTGTTTGATAAGATTTGGGAAATCTGGAGGGCTTTTGCCTTATCAGTGGAACACAGCTTATCATGCAAATGTGATTCATGCAAATTTCAAAAGATAAGAGACAGACACATTCATAAGCTCAGTGAAAAAGACACTAGGTGAGATGAGAAATCCCTGTAACTTGATTCTGTTTATTGACTTTCAGTGAGTTATGAAAGGATATAAATACACCAGGCATAGGGAATGAGCAGGATTGTTGTAGGGTCATATAGATGAAAATACTCCTTCTGGAAAGGGTTAAGATTGCCAGTTCTTGGAATTTAAAATTCAGAAGATTCTCAATGGGCCCGAAAATTTCCCCCCCCCCCCTTTGAGTCAAACTTATTTGCTTAATGAGTAGTGTGGAGCTACATCTCAGTTAATAGGACTTCACTTCACATACGGAGAGGGAGGTTTATCTCTTCCCTCTCCAGACTTAATCCAAATTAAAAACACCTCATGTGGCTTTGAATAAAAGTTTCCATTGGTACAATATGGGAAGTGATTTTTGCTTGGATTGTGGCTAGGGAGAGAACCAATAAATCTCACAGCACCATCCTGATAAAACCTTTACATCTTCCCCTAACACACAGCAGTAATTAACTGAAGAAAAAACAGAGTCAGAACTGCACCCTAACATGAAATGTTGCCCTGAGTGAAGCAGATCTTAGAGCATATGGGAAAAGGCCAGCGCTGGAGCGCAGTACAAAAAGTTGTGAATTCAAATAAGGAGAACTGCTTCTAACACCGGGTAACTGGAGGGTCTGAGGGCAATATTTTACCCTGAGGTCCTTTGGGGCACATGAAATACCAAAAATATAAAGAAACAGAAATGGCTAAACTCTCACTTCTGCGTGTTTTTGGGGAAATTGATATTTTCTGTATGGCTGCATCTCCACTGCAGAAATAATCCAGTTTGACATCACTTTCATTGCCATGGCTCAATGCTGTAGGATTTTAGGAACTATAGTTTAGCCTTCTTTTTCAGAGAAATTTAGTACCACAACAAACTACAGTTCCCAGAATTCCATAGGATGGAGCCATAACAGTTAAAGTGGTGTCACACTGGATTATTCTTGTGGTGTGGATACAGCAAATGTTAAACCATGAATAGAAATCATTTAAAAAGTGGATTACTGCTCCTGGAGACTTCTGGAAGAGGCAACCCATCTTATGTCAAGAAAAAGGGTAATTCAGAGAACATGAAAGGCTGCCCCCCCCCCCAAAAAAAAGAGACCTTGTGGACCACAGGCAGCCCAAGGATCATTCTTTGTCTTTGTCTATATCTCAACAAAGAAAAATAAAGGAAACAGAAAGAAAGAGAGAAACTTTCCTTCTGTGATACCAACATGGAAAAGGCACTCAGAGAATTACTATCTCTGGTGAGCTGGTAATCCGAATAGAAGAGAAAGAGGTGTATAGGAAAGTGATTATTTAAATGTTCTGCAATATATTGGTGATAATTTAAGAAATGAGTGACAGACCAAAATTAATGAATTGCTTTATAATCTTATGAAGGGCTGTGCAGGAATACCATCATATTTTAATGGCACTGCTGTACTTTGTGTGTACTTTGAGGACACACCTAGGAAGAAGCAATTAGCAACTAGTCAGAGGCAAAATAAAAGCTGGCCTTTCATATGTATTAAATGTAGAAGTTAGAATAAAGTACAAAGTAGTGTTGGCATGCAGTGGCATCACTTAGGGGGTGGGGGGTGGATCGCAAAAGTGACACGCCAGATGCATGGTACACACAGCATGACTGCATGACTGTGTCACTCTAATTTTAGGGAACTTGATCACTATACATTAGGGATGGAAATAATACCTTAAATTTTCTGCATACAAAATTGTTTTGTTCAAAGAAGAAGAAGAGAGAGCTGTTCTCTATACAATCTTTTATTTTATTTTTGCTGATTTTAAGCAGAGTAAGTCCTTACCTACAGCACTGAGAGGCTGGACAAAAACATGATGATTGAAATGTGATGGCCACAAGTTTATTTCCTAAAACACAAATTACTTCCCAGTAAACTCCTAACAAATGAAGCCAACTGGCAGCTCAGGTAGGCCTGAGAGCAGTAGTGCTGGGCAACGGTTTCAGCACATCATGCCCCCTTTCATGAACATGTCAGTTGTAGGCTTTCTTCATGAAAAGCAATGTGTTATTTGCTGTTTGATACCTATATTTTATAAATCATTCCCTGAACAGATAATGCCATTTTCTGTACAAAAAGACCACGTACAAATTATGTACAGAGTGAATCCCAAATTATACATAGATTTAAAGACTGTACAATTTCAATAATTATATCTCATTGGGAAGGAAATTGCTAAAATGACCCTTTCCTTCCTTTTAGAAAAAAACAACAACAAATAATTTCACCTCTACTTCAAAACATTGTCATCTTGATTTATAATGATTCCATTTGCTTTAAGAGTCCCCCCCCCGCCGCTCACTATACTGTAAGTGATAGGTGAAAATATCATAAATTTCGAGCTTTGAAAATGACTAATTAAGTCACAATATTAATTAGAATAATAGAATCACAGTTGGAAGAGATCACAGGGGGCATCTAGGCCAATTCTTGTCATGTAGGTACTCACAATCAAAGCTCCCTTGACAGATTGCCATCCAGCCTCTGTTTAAAAATCTCCAAAGAAGGAGACTCCATCACACTCAAAAGAAGTGTATTCCACTGTCACACAGTTCTTACTGTCAGGAAAATCTTCTTAATGTTGAGGTGGAATCTCTTTTCCTCTACTTTAAATCCATTGCTCCAGGTCCTATTTTTTGCAGCAGGAAAAAACAAGCTTGTTTCAGCCTCAATATAACATCCCTTCAAATATTTAAACAGGGCTATCATATCACCTCTTAACCTTCTCTTCTCCAGGCTAAACATATCCATCCCTAAGTCACTCCTCATAGGATGTGATTTCCAGATCGTTCACCATTATGGCTATTCACTTCTGGACACACTCCAGCTTATCAGCATCCTTTTTGAATTGTGGTACCCAGAATTGGATACAGTATTCCAGGTGAGGCCAGACCAAAGCAGAATAGAGTGACACTATTACTTCCTTTGATCTAGACACTATACTTCTCTTGATGCAGCCTAGAATCACATTGGCTTTTTAGCTGCCGCACTGTTGACTCATGTTCAACTTGTGGTCTAGTAGGATTCCTAGATCTCTTTCACATGTAGTCTGTTAAAGTCAAGTGTTTCCTATTCTATATCTACACATTTCATTTTTTCTGCCTAAGTGTATTACCTTACATTTCTCCCTGTTGAAATTCGTTTTCTTAGTTTTGACCTAGCTTTCTAATCTATTAAGTTCATTTTGAATGTTGATCCTCTCCTTTGGGGTATTAACTACACCTCTTAATTTGATGTCATCTACAAATTTGATGAGCATGTCCTATATTCTTTCATCCAAATCATTGATAAAGAATGTTGAATAGCACTGGGCCCAGGACAGAAACCTGTGGCACCCTTTGGTTTCAGCCGGTCAACAACTACAAACCCATTGAATTGACTAGTCCACATTTTGCTAGCTTGCTTGCAAGAATATCATAGGGGACCTTGTAAAAAGCTTTGCTGAAATCAAGATATGCTATGTCCATAGCATTCCCTTCATCTACCAATTTTATCAAAGAGAGAGAGAGAGAGAGAGAGAGAGAGAGAGAGAGAGATCAGATTAGTTTGGCATAACTTATTTCTCAGAAACCCATGTTGACATTTTGTGATTATGGCATTCCCTTCTAAATATTCACAGGCTCTCTGCCGTTTTTCTGTCCCTTGTTAGCATTTGTCCATCTTCTCCACACAGTGGCCCTACCATTTTCTCTATCTTCCTTTTGCTATGGACCTAACCAAAATATCTCTTTTTATTGTTCTTAACTCTCTAGCAAGCCTGGCCTTATACTGTGCATTAATCTTTCTGACTTTATCCCTACACATGCTAGCTAGTGTAATATCATCACTATATCACTGGATAAATTGTTGTATTACCACTCGATGGACTTAGTTTTATATTAACTGGACTATTTTATTGATGTTTTCTTAAAATGTATTTTAAATGTATTTTATTTTGATGTATCTGTTTTAACTGGTTGTAATCCCTCCTTGATCCATTCAGGAGAGGCGGGAAATATAAATAAACCATTATTATTATTATTATTATTATTATTATTATTATTATTATGAATTCATATTTGGTGATTTCCCACTTTCCATTATTATTATAATATTTATTAATAATATTAATTCACAAATGCCTTTGTACCCACAGTGGAAAGAATGTGAGGTTTTCTTTTAAAACAAAATCAAATTTAGGAGAAGCTAAAACTGGTGTCAGTACGTTAAGTACTTAAGTTAAAAGAAAATGGTATGAAAAGGAATTTTGTAGCAGACTGCCCCTACGGGGCGGCCTCCAGCCACTCCTTTTACAGCCAGATCAAAGCTGCAGCAACCACATGCCATGGCCCCAATCTGGCCTTTGCAGGGTGCAAAAAGGAGCTGCAAAAAGCAGTTCCTTTTTGCACCCTGCAAAGGATGAGATAGCTGTGCCGCCGCGGCTTTATGGCACTCCTTTGGCACTGTGTCATGAGGATGCAGCACAAGAGGAGCACTGTGATGCCATGTGCTGTGGGGTGCAGCATGTGTCATCACATTGGCCTGGGCCAGAGCTGGGCCATGCACAGCCTTTCACTGAGTGAAATAGATTTTAGCATATACTTTGTGTTTTACTTCCTCATATGCATGGATTGAACATCTAAGGAAGTAAACCAAGTCTATGAAAGCTCATGTTACATCTTTTTTGGCTCAGTTTTGTCTCCAAGGTGCCACAAGGTCGCTTTGCATACTGATATTCCACCTGAAAACTGTTATGTCTCGGAATTCTTTTTTTTTTAAATCCCAAATAACTTTCTTATTCTTGCTGGTCTATCGTCTCTTTTTAACAGAATGCTCCTCATTAGTACAACCTATCTGACAAAAAAGTACAACATGATATTCTCTGCACTGCTAAAGCTATATCTATTGAGTTTAATGCAAATGGTTGAGAATTTATTTTGGTTAATTTTAATTAGAATATTTTATATTATATTATATTATATTATATTATATTTTAAGCCTCTCAAACTGCCACTCGCACCATTTCCTGCTTGCCGCGCAACTTTCAACTTTCAACGTAAGCTGAAAGCTGTGTATAGGGCACCTGCATGTGATGTGGGCCTACTGTATTTTTCACACTCCCAAGCATATATTTAACCCATAAGACATAGAAACTTGTTGGGGGGGGGGGGGGGGGAGAGAAGAGACAAGTCAGAGATTTCCGCAAAAGTAATTTCCCACTCTGTTCCACACTGGTGTTATTTCTGTGCTTCTGTGGAGCATACAAACAGCCAGCTTTTACCTCACTTCCGAACAATCTAAATGTTTCTCACCAACTCTCACCAAGTGCATGTTTCTCAGTGCTGGTTGTTTGTATCCATATGAATCACACAGACGACTGCTTCTGAATTATGATCTGAGGGTCCACATACATCATTATCGGTATGATCTATCCACCAAGCAGATGGGGGGGGGGGAGTCATCTTTATGCTCATTCTTCCCCTACAGATTCCCAGTAGTACCAATATGGCCACAATGCTCTTCACTTAATGTTGCATGAATCCAAAGAAATTCTGCTTCTCACTGTTTGACTGGCTTTTTAAAAAGAAAGGAAACTAGTTCATATCTGAAGTAATGGTTGAAGCGTCATTGCTGAATCCAATGCACTGAATATGGCATTCATCATTTCATTATATCCTAATAAGCAGAGGTCATAAAATCAATGCTCAAATTGATACAGTGTTGACCTTTAAAAAAAGCAGTGGTTCTAATAATAAACAAGTAAATGGGTTGAATTATATTAGAATCATTTTCTTGTGAGTGAATAATCTTTCCTTCTCTTATGAGCAGAATTACAAGTGAGAATCCAGTAAATGAACAGCTAAAATCTATGGCCAAGGTAATGATCTTTGAAAATATTTTCTAATGAGTAATTTTTGGTTCAGTGGATTTCAAGAGATTATTGGTTTTTGAAATGGATTCTATCAACTAAGGAGATAATGAAAATCATTAGGAAAGGGGGAAGGGGTAAGCTGTAGATTTGTTTGAGAACTATTAAACAAGTCCTTATTTCCTATACAAGTTAGAAGTCTGCTTTGAACAAATTGATCAACAGTGTTTGTAGCACATTCAACAGTGCACAACCTCATATCACTGAAGGTGGAAAGAAAATCCCCATTAACCTCAAGGAGACAAAATTTTGCAATTGGAGCCACAGTATATTGGGCATAGCACAGAACCGATGGCACTTGGTTTCAGTTCAGTACTTCTCATAATCGTGATTGACTTAATTACAGGAGTAGTCAAGGGAGAGGAATTTGCGGGAAAGTAAAGATTCTGTGCTAACTCAGAGTATGGAGTTATAATAATGCCCTGCCAAACAGTCTAGATATTATATTATTTCACTGAGCAGTAAAATTATGTTGGAATAAAGAGGTTTTTATATGTTTTAATCCTGGCTACTTTCAGAATTACTTTGACAAAGACTTGACACATTTGGAATACACCTTTCATTGTTCTCCATGTTTTTTTTAAAACAATACTTTCCTGAATCTTGCTGTTTAGTTCACCTAGAATAAACTTACTGAAAAATGTTGGAGACTGAATCAACATTTATGCCAACACCATTGATTCAATATTGGTACTCTTCTTGGGATGAGCAACAGGATTTGTGCTATTGCACTTCTCATGCATTGAAAGGTTAAGGAACTGCTTAGCTTTCTCTACAATGTCTGAATGTTTTCTGGTGTTTTTTTTTATGTGTGTCAGAATATAATATAAGCAGGAAAAAAATTTTCCTCCAACTTCAGTATATATATATATATATATATATATATATATATGAAGTTTTCTGAAAAAAATAAGTAAAATTAGCAGTCCTTTTCATAATTGGAAAGGAAAATGTGTTCATGTTTTTCTTCTTTAAAAAATATGTTCCTTCAAAAATACTGTCAAATTGTACATTTCTATGAGGTACCAGTTTGAACTTCTTAACTTCCATAGTTCTTAGCTATGTAACTCTGCACCATCTGGTTGTATTATACTCCAGAGACTTATTCACACTCACGTTTTTGTGCTGGATCGATTTGAATCACACCATCGATCCGACACATGTTCAGACTATGCGTGCCAGTTTAACCCATTTCACATTCACATTTCATTTGAAACCAATTCTAAATGACGATCAGAGCCAGCTTTTTTAAAAACTGCCGATCAAGTGATGTGCATCTGCGTCACTGTGATGTATCACAGAATTTCTTCAACAATAAACAGCCATGAATCTATGCATACCAGGGCAGACTCCACTATGGCACCCATGAATCCATGCATTCCAGGGACAAATTTCCCCATGGCAGCCACAAACCCCTGTCCCTGCAAAACCATGCCCAGGGAACCATAAGCCCAAGAGGAGAAAAACAATGACGGTTTGCCAAGACTTGTGGGATGGGTATGTTCTGCCCCTCTGTCCACCCTCTACACATTTCCCCTCCCTCCTGGGTGCCCTGAATGGGATTGGCAGCATGTTCCAATTAGCAGGTCCCTAAAATAACCCAGTTCTTTTGAAAAGTCTTGGCAAATGCCTCAGTTTCAAAAGAACTTGTTAAGGGGGATTTGCACTGCCCCCCCCCAAAAAAAAAATTGAGTTGGTAAAAACTGGAGCAAATGTGAACCACCTCCTTTCAAACTGCTTTCCAAACCAGTTCATAATTTAGTGTGAACGAGGTCCAGGTATCCTGATGTCTGTATAAAAGACTGTATAAAAATGCTCCTAGCATTTTTCAGAATATCAGATAAATGAACATTATCAGCTTGGTAGGGATCCAGCTTCCCAAATATAATTTCAGGATATGTTAGGAGTTCACCAGTCCCTGACCCAAAGCTTTACAAACTTCCTTATTCACTCATGTTCTTTTTCTATCCAAGCAACAAGCAGTCCCTTAACTGGCTGTTTTCCAGCCAGCTTAAAAGTAGCTGTGGTCATAGCAATATTAAAGAAGCCTTCCCTTGTTTCTCTGGAAAAAACTATCGGCCTGTACCCCTTCTTCCTTTTCTTGGCAAAGTGATCAAGAGGGCAGTTGCAAACCAACTCCAAGCAGTCTTGGATGAAACCAGTTATCTAGATCCATTTCAAACTGGCTTCAGGTCAGGATATGGAGTGAAGACTGCCATGGTTGCTTTGGTCAATGATCTCCATCTGGGTATCAACAAGGGAAGTGTGGTGCTCTTGGACATCTCAGCGGCCTTTGATACCATTGACCATGGTATCATTCTGGAATGCCTGAGAGAGTTATGAATTGGGAGGTCTGCTTTGCAGTGGCTCTGTTCCTATCTCTCTGGTAGGTTCTAGATGGTGATGCTGGTAGACAGTTGCATCTCCTCTCTGAATCACTGTCTGAGGTCAGTAATGGACTGGATGAGGAAAAATAGACTTAAGCTGAATCCAAACAAAATGGAGGTTCTTGCTCTAGGTAACCCTAATCTGGGTATGGAGATATGTTCACCGGTCCTGGATGGGGTCACACTTTCCCTAAAGAACTGTGTTTGCAGTTTGGGGGTGCTCCTGGATTCGTCGCTTCAGCTGTCATCTCAGGTGGATGCAATGGCCAGGAGTGCCTGTTATCAGCTTTGGATGTTATGCCAGCTGTGACCCTACCTGGAACCGGGCGAGCTAGAAACAGTTGTACATTCACTGGTAACCTCTCATCTCGATTTCTGCAAAGCACTCTACATGGGGCTACCCTTGTGCTATGTTTGGAAGCTTCAACCTGTTCAAAATATGGCAGCCAGATTGGTCGCAGGAAAATCGGAATTTGACCATATCATACCCATTCTCAAATTGTTACATTGGCTTCCTGTTAGCTTCCGGGCACAGTACAAGGTGTTGGTTATTACCTATAAAGCTCTACATGGCTTGGGGTCCAGCATACTTAAGGGAACAACTCCCCCAATATAATTCTTCCCATACACTCAGGTCCTCTGGGAAAAACTTACTGCAACTGAAGAAAACTAGATTGGTTGTGACTTCCCAGAGGACCTTTTCAACTGCATCTCCAAAAATATGGAATGACCCGCCAGAGGAGTTTCGTCATATTACATCTCTCGACACATTCAAAAAGGTGGGAAAATGGATCTCTTCCAGTGGACCTTCTTAGACTGACCTCCTAATACAACAGATTTACTTGCCCAGCTAAACCTGCACCCCCCTGTGGTGAATAGTCCAACCAGCAGGTCAATCATGAGGCAGCAGTCATCAGCCAATAGAATGCTGTCTGGTAGAACTTTAAAATTCCGTGTTGGCAGTTAAAATGGGCAATTGGGGAACAGTTAAGTCCGAGAGAGGACTGTGTTCCAAGAGTTCCTTAGGGAATAGTAATTTGTCTGTGTGGATTCTGAGGGTCTGGTGGTCTCAGTAAGGGACATTAGTAGAGTTGGGAGTCTAATAGTGAGAGGCTCAGTTTTAGTCGGACTCTGGAAGAGGGGTTTCAGCTGATTAATATCCTGAGGGATATCATAGCCTGTGTGCCTGAGTTACTAATCGAGATTTAAGACCCAAGCGGTAACTAAATAACAAAATAAGTCAACAATATCGATTTCATGTCCAAGTTACATTTTACTCTTCTGTTTTAAAATAAACCTTTGTTGCTGTTTGAACATCTACTTGGTCTGAGTTTTGAAATTATAACACACTTCTAAACATTAGACATTTAGAGGGGCTGGCACATCATAGAGAGGGATCGGTTGTACATCACAAACACTCATACTGCTACTCTGGTTTTTATTGTTTTAAGTAATGTTATTATTGATTGCATGGTTTTATTGTTTTATTGTTAAATTTACATCTGAGGGAGGGAGGATTGGAGGGTCGGGGAGATTAAGGGAATGTTTTGCTATTTGTTTATGCAATTTGTCTTAATTTTACTGTTACCCACCTCGATCTTCAAGAAGGGAGAGGCATGTAACAGTGAACAGTGACCAAATTGTCAATGGGGAATTTAATCAGCTCAAGGTCACGAGAGGAGGCCTGTTACTACACCTCAGATGGGATCGCCCCTTCGATCTGTATACCAGGAACTAGAAATCCAGGAATGAGGCAGGGGCTCTAAGTACAATCAATGTCTCTTTTATTGGAAACAAGGATTCAAACATACAGGCACATTCGCTCACACATTCATACAAGACTCAGGAAATAACGTGGTAAATGTGGAATAGATATTAGGCTTTCTAACGGAAATGCTCACCTTATGTAGAAGTTCTCTCTTCCAATTTGTGTGTGTGGGTTTGCAGGTCTGGTTAAGCAGACAAGTCAGAGAGAGACTGACTTTAAAACTCACTTAGCTCTTGGCTGCCAGCAATGAATGACTGGCTGCAGTGGATGGCTGACCGCAGCTGAGAGTGACTGGTAGCAGCCCCTCTCCCCATTTGGGAGACCCTTTTAGGGTTTAACTGGATCTCCAGACAAAGGGGTAATCAAAGGAGACTGTTTGATGTGTATTTCAATTCTTCCCCCAAATGTTTCATCTCCCCAAGTTTCCGACAGACCAGGGACCCAAATGGCTATGCAAATGTTATTCTTTTGATTCACCTGGCTCCCCCTCAATCACAAAGAGAGACACTTCCTTGAGACACATGATAGCATCTTTCCTGAGAGCACTTAGCAGCTCCTTGCATAATCTCATCCATTTCCAGGGCTGGGAAAGGAAATTTGTTTACATATCAAAACCTATGGCTTCCCTTTGTTTCAATGGGAGATCACGTGCTAGGGCCATATAGCTGCTCAGGTCAAGATGCACTTTTGATATCAAGATGCAAGCCAGGGATTATAATTTAGATATATTAAAAAGGTGTCAAGGCCTATCAATTCGTAGATCAATGCCTATCAGGCAGGACACAAATAAATTTATCATCATCATCATGCCAACCTGGCATGGTAATATTGCCCATCAAATAACCCACAAACCCAGGCAATGGACTTGAATGACAGCCAGGTTGGAAATGTCTTGAATGATAAGAAACTTCCCTTTCATTAGAAAAAGGACCCCTCCCCCTGTAACAATCTGACTTACAAACCAGCCAATCAGAAGCCAGAGATCCACTAGCCAATCAGGTGCTGGCTGAGGAGTTTGAACATTCTGCTTGGCAGTTGGGTTGAGTCAGGCCTGTTACAGACTGCCAAAATAAAGCTGCTTCGGGTCTCTTTGGAGGTATGCTGTTTAAATGATACATGCATCCTAAGAATCCGGAAGCTGCACCAAAGCTGCACTCCAATGCTTAGGAATGGAGTGTGGCTTTGGCGCGACCTCTGGACTCTTAGGACCCATGCATCATTTAAATAGCATACCTCCAAAGAGACCCGAAGCAGCTTTATTTTGGCAGTCTGTAACAGGCCTCAGTTAGGGTTTGGAATCCTGAGGGATGAAGCTGGAGTTCAGTGGGGGGGATAGTAAGGATTAGAGACTGAGGAAACAGTATTTTGATAATAGACCAAGGAAGGGTCTGTTAGGTCCAGAGAGGGACAGTATAAGTTCTGGAGAGTCTAGAGAGTAGAGACTCAGTGTAACCAGACTCAGAAAGAGGGGTTTGGGTTACATAATTTCTTGAGTGATAGTATATCCTGTGTGGCTTAGATATTATTAGAGAGAAAGTTAAAACCAGACTTGTATATATGTAACAAAAGAAGACCTAATAACAACTTCATGTCAAAGTTACCTTTGCCTATTCTTTTATTCTTGTTTAACTATCCACTTGGCCTGTGATTTAAAATCCATCCACGCTACTGACAGTTAAAAACCCACAGGGGTGTTGGGTCACAAAGAAGGAAAGAACTGTGAGGTGGTGGGAAAACGTTACATAAATTGGTGGCAGTGGGGTGGGATTAGAAAACCCCATGGGACTGCCATAAGGTGAAGGAGTGTTGTCGTTACACCCCCACACACACACACAAACCCAGTGTGGATGACCAACATCTGTCAAAAAAACATGGGGAGAAACCTGTACCAGTACAATCCTTTTTACCCCAACCATTCTGCTGTGGCCCATTCTCTTAAACTCAGCTGGAAGCCAATGTGTGTATTCTGAGATTGTTCTGGTCCTTGGACCTTCTTCCATCTGCAAAGGACAATAGTGTTAATCAGGGGACTGATAAGATTAATGTCTCAAGGGGTGAAGATTTTTGCAGTGCTGGCAAAATTGCTGCCATGATACCATTGTTAAAAAACACTCCTACACCGAACTCTGAATGGCAACATTGCTGCCACTCTGAACTGCTCTCCACTCTGCCCTCTCTGGAGGCATAATCATGCTTGACCTTCACCTGGTCACCACATCTGCCCAGCCTAAGCAATAATATCCAAAGAGCAAGAACTGAGGTTGTTCTGCCACTTGCTCTTCCCAGTCACCATGACAGATGTTTACTTCTTGGTCTCATTTTCTTACAGGCTAGCAACTGCAGTTACCCTCAGCATGTTCACTGAGGAGCTGTACAGATTAGCCAGATCAGGGATGAGGCAACCGCATGCCATAGCCCTATCTGGCCTTTTCCCAGTGCAAAAAGGAGCCATAAAAAGCAGCTCTTTTTTGTGCTGTAGAAAGGGCACCATAGCTGGAGACGCTGTGGCTTTTTGGTGCTCCTTTGGTGCAGCACTTGTACACACTGCACCAAGGGAACACCATGACACCTTCCATGTGTGACAGGGTGCATGGTGTCATGCTGGCATTGGAACAGAGTCAGGGTGCATGGCATACAGTCACCATGCCCTCACTCCACCCTGATGTTGACATTTAGTGCCAGTCTGTACAGCCTCTGAACGAGGATGGATTCTCCTAGGCTGGTCACTTTCTAAACTTTAAAAAAGATGATTAATTTGTACTCTAAAACTGCTTGTTCCATTGGTTCATATTGTCCCTTCCTCTTTGGTCTCATTGGTGTAGCTAAGTACATCCCAAAAATAAAAACCATGTGTGTTACTGTTGTTGTTTGCTTTAAATGAACATGTGTACTAGCAACACAATTAAAATTCTCATTTCTTCATCTTCACCCCATTCTTTCTAAATATTTAAAGCATTTTTGATATGTTACAACACAACAAAACTATTTGTCAATTCAAGACATTACCAAAGCATGTAAAGTTCTGCATACTAAACTCATTGAATTCACAGCACC
This sequence comes from Sceloporus undulatus, assembly GCF_019175285.1. NCBI lineage: Eukaryota > Metazoa > Chordata > Lepidosauria > Squamata > Phrynosomatidae > Sceloporus > Sceloporus undulatus. The sequence continues at coordinate 133,656,192 of NC_056524.1, read as the reverse complement.
ATCACAACTGCAAGAATGAAGTGGAGTTTGCCTCTGATGCCCTGTTGCTAAAACATTTACTTCAGAATAAGTACCAATTTGGATCATATAATTCAAGTCAATATAATAAAATGACCATCTGTAATCAAGTATGTGCCTGCCTGGCTGCCCCTAATTATATTTGTTTTAATGAGAAAAAAGAGATACTGCTGGGGTTTAGTAATTTTGGCCAAGGTGCTAGCACAGATTTCATAGGGGTTGCTTAGGCAAGGAATACTCATATGCCTTTTTGCTAATTATTTCCTTTGAAAATATAGTATTCACTGGTGATTTCCCATCCAAATACTAACCAGGACTGACCCTGCTTAACTTCCAAGATTATACAGTTTTCAGGATATTTAAGCCCTGCTGTTAAGTGACTGTGATTTATGGTGAAGCTATGAATGAAGATGAACTCCAAATTCTGAAAGGTGAGGTGGAAGCTGCAATAAGAGGAATGGGGAAAAATAAGTCACCAGGCATAGATGAAATTCCATTTGAACTGCTTCAATACACATTGATAGAATCAACTTTACTACTGACCAATATATGTCAACAGATATGGAAAACAAAATGATTACCAACAGATTGGAAGTAATCACTATACATCCCACCCACAAAAAAGGAGACACAAAAGACTGCAGCAACTATAGGACCATAGCACTAATCTCCCAAGCGATCAAAATTATACCCAAAATTCTGCAACATAAACTCCAACCACACATTGCAAACATATGATAGCTAATGAAGCAAAAGGAATTCCAAAAGAAAATCTGCATCTGTTTTATAGTCTATAAAAAAGTCTTTGACTGCATAGGTCATGAAAGGCGATGGACCACCTTTAAAGACATAAGAGTGCCAACACATGTGATAGTTCTGATGACAAATCTGTACTCAGGACAGAACATGGAGAAATAGAGTGGTTTCCAATTGGCAAAAGGGTCAGGAAAGGCTGCATGCTTTCACCCTATCAGTTCAACTTATATGCCAAACATATTATATGAATAGAGGCTTGGACACAGAAGAAGGAGAAATGAAAATAGGAGTAAGGAATATCAACATTGTAAGATATGCAGACAACAAGACTAAGAATGGGGAGGACAGCTATGAATGAACAACAACAAAAATTCCATAGTGCTAAGGCTTACAATTCCAACACTCAAGGCATTATGTAAACATAATGTTATCTAGAGCCACCCCTGAATGGGCTGTTTGTACAGCCCCTTAGTAAAGTGGGTAATACTGCTTCTTACAATGGAAAAGCAGCCATGCATTGCAGTCCCTTTTCCAAGCACTAAACAACAAAATAATCAGTATAATAAATACCTTTAAAAATTAAACCATGAAACTATGTGCAGAATTTAGTGCTTCCCAATGTGGCAGAAATATTGTCTACATTTTGTGAAGTGTGAATCCAAATTCTGTGCATCATCCATGGACTGTGGCCTTTCAGAACTTTTCAATGCACTTCAATGTTTCCAAAAGAGAAAGAAAAAACTTAAAAAGAGATGTAATCACCACCTTGCATAGCTATTAGTTAGTATTCAGCATGGTGGGTCACAAGCTATGATGGTCTATTATGACAAGAAATGCATCAAAGGAACCTCTCATGAATAAAATGAAAGATACACTCAATCAGTACCTTGTCCAGTGAGACATCTGTAACATTATTCTCAGCTTAATGTTACCTTCTATCAAGTGATGTCTGAACTATTGGAAATTGTAATAAAGAGCTGATGCACATGTTTACATACAAGCCAGTTGCCACAGGCCATGTATGTAATTTCTTAGCAACACCACACAAATAAATCTGGAAATACTATGCTTTACTTTCTTGTCATCACCAAGCCCAGCAGGGGATATATTTGGTTCATAGATAATTTTCAGTTTGGCCTGTCTATTGATTTCACTGGCAGGATGAGGAAGAGTATAAAGAAAATAAAGGAACACTGCTGGATTAAACCAAATGAGCACAATAAGACATGGGCACAATATCTGTTCAACTTGTCTGCAGACCATATTATATGAAAAGCAGGACTGAACATAGAATTAGAGGAGTGAAAATAGGAGGAAGGAATATCAACAATCTAAGATATGCAGATGACACCATGTTACTAGCTGAAAACATCACAGACTTGGAACAACTACTAAGGAAGATCAAAGGTGAAAGGGCAAAGGCAGACTTATTGTTAAAAACAAAAATGATGACTACAGAGATTTTACACAAATTCAACCTAGACAATGAGGAAAAAATAGTAAAAGAATTCTCATATCTGGAATCAAACATTGATCAGAGCAGAGACTGAAGTCAAGAAATCATAAGAAGATAAGAATGGGGAAGACAGTTATGAAATAACTATAAAATATCCTAAAATGTAAAGATATGCAACTGAGCGTGAAAGTTAGGTGGGTTACAGACCGCCATAAAGTACGTATTCAGTACGTACTAGGGTTAGGAAGGGGCGATGCTTCCGCACCCCCATAACCCTAGTACGGACTGAGTCCGTACAAAATGGCAGTGGCCGTTCCACACGGCCACTGCCATGATGGCGTGATGAACACGCCGCCTCCAAGTGAGGCGGCACAGATGTGACGCCATCGCTCCGCGCGAGGGTGTTTAATACGCCCTTTGTGAGGAGCAGGAAGGAGCTCCGTTTCGGAGCTCCTTCTTGGTTTGCATCACTGGGCGCCGCCGCCGCCGCGGGGTCTCCTTGGGGCTTGAAGCCCCAAGGACACCCCTTTCCAGGTTGCGGGGAAGCAGCCTTTTGCCGCTTCCCCACAGCCTGCAAAGCAGCTGATCGGGGCCTCGGAGGCTGCCGGTCTGGCAGCTGAGGCCCCGATACACCGGAGAAAGGCGCGCCTACAGGCCACCCCAAAGGAGCGGTCTGTAACGCGCCTTAGAATCATACAAGCCATTATATTCCTTATCACCATCTATGGATATGAGAGCTGGACAGTTAAAAAGGGGGATAGGAAGAAAATCTATTCATTTGAGATGTGATTCTGGAGAAGAGTATTGAGGATACCATGGACAGCCAAGAAGTCAAACAAATGGGTGATAGAACAGGTCAAACCAGAAATCTCTCTGCAAGCTGACTAGACTGAAGCTATTGTACTTTGGCCACATCACGAGGAGGCACAACTCATTTGAAAAAAAACAATAATTCTAGGAAAAGTGGAGGGAGGCAGAAAGAGAGGAAGGCCACATGGTAGATGGATGGACTCTATAAAAGAGATCACAGGTATGAATTTGCAGGACCTGAGCAAATCAGTGGAGTATAGGGAGATGTCTCATCAACAGGGTCACCATGGGTCAAAATCTACTCGAGGGTGGATAACAACAACCAACAATAACATGCTCTCATTTGTATTCTCTCTCAACTGATATTGAGAAGCATAGTTCCTCTGATAACCACTGATAATCTTATCCATCATAAAGGAGAAGCAGTATATGTCCCTGAGATTAGCTCAAGAATGGCAGACATCTGGACTAGTTCTTAGTAATCAAGTTTTTCTATATAGTCAGACCCAGATATTCAAAGATAACAGAAAAGACTGGGTTCGATTAAAAGTCTGAAACGTCTCTTCCATCCTTAACAGTATAAAGGATTGGCTGAATAACCAGGGACTAAGTCTCCATAAGGGTACCTGTAGGCAAGATCTTTCTTTAAAGAAGCTTAGAAAGAATGAACATCACAAAATGACTGCATGCAGCTATTATCTGGGTATGACTAACTACATTGTGAAAAATGATTTTGATTGCAGACAGGAAGGCACAAATAATGTCATGGTGTGACAGCTGAGGCTGTAGTCATGTTTATTATTGTTTTGTTAGACCTCCTTTTTATGATAAATTATCATGCCTGGAATTTTTGTGACATGTGGAGACTAATAAAATGAAAGAAAATGACAAGGAATGCAGTCACTGCTATTTATCAAACTCTCATGTCAGTGTGTTCTGGCACTGTAGCAAGAGAATGGATGTTTGCTATACTATTATCATCTTTTGTGTATGGGTTTACATTTGAATTGCCACAGAAATTTCAACTAGAGGACAATTCCAAAACAATTTGGAAGTTTTTTTCTGAAACAAAACAACTGAGGAATGCCGAGGAACCAAACAATCAACCAGAAAAGCATAAAATTTCCATAAAAAGAGTAAAGAGTAGTAGGACATGTTGAAGACCCAGAGGCTTGCAAAATGTGCGTTTCCTCTCAACAATTTAATAATCTCTTAATTTGTCCAGTCACTTCATGTTATGCTATATTAAATGCTAGAACTCAGAACAAATGTTTTCATGCAGTACAGGCATTTACCCACTGGTGGCGCAGTGGGTAAATGCCTGTACTGCAGCCATTCACTCAAAACCACAAGGTTGCGAGTTCAAGACCAGCAAAAGGGCCCAAGCTCGACTCAGGCTTGCATCCTTCCGAGGTCGCTAAAATGAGTACCCAGACTGTTGGGGACAAATTAGCTTACTTGCTAATTAGCTTACTTGCTGTTCACCGCTATGATCTTCGGAATAGCGGTATATAAATAAAACAAATTATTATTATTATTATAAGCACTGGTAGACAGTAGTTAAATGTCAGTACTGCAGCCTCTCACAGCCACAAGGTTGTGAGTTCGATCCCAGGCAGGGCTCCAGGGTCGGCTCAGACTGGCATCCTTCTGTAGGTCACTAAAATGAGTATCCAGCTTCTTGGGGGCAATTAACCTACACATTGTAAACTACTTCCCAGAGGACGTTTTCTGTTGCCGCTCCAAAAATCTGGAATGACCTGCCAGAGGAGATCTGCCATATAACATCTTTGGAGGCCTTTAAGAAGTCAATAAAATCGGATCTCTTCCGGCAGGCATTCCCAAATTGACCTCCTCAGAATGTTCACTCTCCAGTTGGGAATTGTCATTTTTAATGGTATTTTAAGGTGGGAGGGAGATAGGGAATTGAATTTTATATGTTTTCCTATGCTTTTACTTGTGGTTTGTTGTGTTTTTTATTGTTCTTATGTTTGTTGTTACCCGCCTTGATCCAATACAGGGAGAGGTGGGATACAAATAATAATAATAATAATAATAATAATAATAATAATAATAATAATAACTTAGAGAGTGCTCAAGTCCACTGATAAGAGGTATAGAAATGTACTTGCTATTGCTATAGAATATATAGGTAGTCTACAATTATCTATTTGTATTCAATATGTGTATATTGGACACTTAATGTAATTCCTGCCTAACTCCCAGTAATTTGCCAGTATGTTTTCATTGCCACCTCTCATAGCAGAGATACTTACATTTAGTAAACTACCATAACCTTAGAGGAGGCATGGGCAACTGTGGAAGGCTAATGGGCCACATTACCCCTCCCTTGAGATCCTAGAAAATGAAACCCCTTTGTGAAATAAAGTGGTTTTGCCCTTAGAGGGTCCTTTAGAGGTCATGCAGTTGTTCTCACCATGTTTGGGGGATTTATTTGGACCCTAAAGGGCATTTGGGGGCATTCTGAGGTAAAATCCTATTTGGGGGAAAAATGCAAAAATTTGATTTGACTCAGAGAGGACCTTCAGTTATGCTGGGAATGCAGTCAGATGACACATCTAGTTTCCTATTCTCTCTGCATCCCTATATCCTTACAGATAGATTAACAATTAATAAGGTTGCAGGAGTAGTTCTGTGTAAGACTAGAAATCACATTTCACCATTATAACAAGAATTGTGTGGCAGGGAGGGTACATTCCATGATTTACACTCAGAAAACATCTTAAGAGATTGATGTGAAACTTGGCAGTGTACGAGGGATAGGTTAGGGGATGAGCAATTTCCAGCTTTTAAAAAGTAAGTGATTTAAAGTTCCAGGAATGACATTTTTCACTTTGGCAAGTATCGTCTACATTCTCTCCCTCCCCGTGAAGACCTCACATTTATTGACTAATTTCTCCATCTGTACAACATCTTTGAGCAAACTTTTTTTCCCTGCCCCATCTCTTTACTAAAATAAAAAATAATAATATCTATCATAAAAATAAATGTACAAGTATCCAGCAACACATAACACTATCAAATAATATAAAACAAATTACACATAACTATATGAGAAACCACAAGGGTACACTACCTACCACTACTTTCCAATGTGGCACTACTATTACTACAAACTATCCATCTAAACACAACATACTGCTACAAACTACTATTACGATCTGTCTGTCTAAACACCAAACATTTAAAAATTGACTTCCCACTTTCCTACTACTGGTATAAACTCTTGTTAAGATATACTTCCTACATGAAACCAAAATTACTATAGACTTCAACTTCTTATTAAGAAAAGAAAAGAAATTAATTTTCAAAACCTACAAATGTTATTTTTTTCCCTCTTCTTTATCTAGTATAAATTGTACAAAATGTTTTCAGTCCTTTGTAAATGTGTTTACTGGCTTATCCATTTCTGCTAGTTCAAATGTCTCCAATATCCATTTCTCCACCAATGGAATCTTCATATCTTTCTAGCTCTGGGCATATAACAACCTCACTGCTGTGACCATATACTGCAATACTTTTTCACTCTCTTTCTTTACTTGGTTGTCCATCAATGTCAGAAGAAAGAATTGTACCTAAACATTAACTTTCATTTTAAGAATTTTCTGAATTACACAATGAATTAATTTCCAATATTCTTTTGGTTTTTTTTGCAAGTCCACCACATATGAAAAAGTAATTCTTCCTGGGTTTTACTCTACCAACACTCACTTTTTACCCCTTTATATATTTTAGCTAGTCTTTCTGGGGCTAAATGCCATTTAAACATTTTATACACGTTTTCTTTAACATCGTGACAGAATACACTTCAATCCCTTCCACCACATTTTTGACTTTCTCCTTTGAAATATTATACATGTAATTCTGAGCCCATATAACCTTGCACTCTTTGACTTGTTTTTCTTCCATCTCTATTCTGTTGGCAATCAAATTATCTTCATTGTCCCATAACTGTAGCTCAAATGCTGTTTCCTTTTGTTCAAAAGCATATAATTTCTTATCTACTTTGTACCTTTTTAACAGTTGCCTATAGCAATACCTTTGAAAGTTAAGACTTTCCATAATCAATTCTTATTTTGTCTGAATCTACGTTGGCCATTTTCAAATGGCAACAAATCTTGGTACCTCACATTTTTTTTCTTTTTCACTTTTCTCTATTTTATAGAAAAATCCTTGTACAGAAATCTATAAAGGTACTTTAAGACAAAATCTGGGTTTCTGCTGATCCCAAATCCTTGAGTAGCCCACCTTATATAATAATAATTAAATTCCATATTAACTATATTGTGTCATATATACATTTTTGTCCCATTGTAGGCAATGATATTCAAAATATGTTTTCTTGCATATGACTAGTAGGATCCTATTGTACCTATCTGGTCAATCTTATTTGGAGATGGTCAGACAAAGCAGGCAGAAAGAGAGAAGGTATGGCTAATTACTGACAGACAGTTAAAGTATGCACTTCAGAGGGAGTGAAAGTTCCCCCCACCCAGGAGAGCAGGGATAGGAGCCTCAGTAAGACCTCAGTAAGAATATATGTGTGGTTTATGCAATTATCGGTGTTATACTGCAATACCAGGCATAAAAGATGGCCCTGTAAACCCCTTGCCTTCCTCCACATCACTTTTACTGAGCAGACCCACATCATAGCCTCTGATGTGGAAACAAGGTGTCTGGCCATGTGGCATCCGCTTTCCTCCTTTCCATGTTAGAAGCTGCAATGGGGGTCTTCTCAGTAGAGACAATGGCAGAGGAAGGTAAGGGGCACACAGAATTAGTGGCTCCATGGTGCAACAGTAGGTGGGCACGTAAACACCCACCTGTCCCCATGCCAGGGAACTCTGGAATCCCAGAGTATTGGTCCAATACTCTAACCGCTGCACAATGCTGGCTCTCTACGACACTTTACAGACCACCCCAAAAGGGCAGTCTGCCAGCGCCATCATTTGCTGCATGGAGGAGCCCCAGTGACCAAACCGCACGACTCCTCCATGCAACAAAAAGAAGCCGAAAAAGCAGCTTCTTTTTTGCGCCACGGAAATGGCACCCCAAAGTGCCAATGGTGCACTCACAGCGTCATTTCCACCATGCAACATGCGTCCGTGACGTCAAGATGGCAGCGCCCGTATAGAACGGGCACCACCATTTTATACATGCCAAGTGCGTACTAGGGTTAGGGGAGTCCGGAAAGGACGCCCCTTTCTAACCCTAGTACGTGCGCGGCACGTACTTTTTGCTCGTTTGTAACGGGCCTACATCACCTTAATTAAAAACCTGTTAAGGGCATAGGTTGTGAAGCATGGAGAGACCTAAACCAAACTGGTCAAATTTAAAGGGTTTTCATGGTGGGTAACTAAACTATTTCCATTTGCAAACTTTGATAGTGTAGTTTCTGAAGTAATGCTATAAATTCATTTGCTATAAATCCTTTAAATAGCCCACCTTACATAATAAATTCCACATTACTATATATAATACTTTAAAAAAATATTTGAGAATATTTGTGGTTAATGTTACACTGGTTTATTGCCTTTCCAAATGTCCATTTAAATCCCAAGGAGATGAGAAAGCCCGAGAAATTGGGCAAAATTTGTAACATTGATGCAACATACAGAAAATGAGTTCAGTGACATCTGTTTCTATGCACTTCCCCTGGTTGTCATTCATTATGCCTCTTGAAAGCTTTTGTAATACAAAAGGGGCCAATAGTATAGGTTTACAAATATTGCAATGTGCAGCTTGCTACTGAACAAAATAGTATTAGTATCAAATTTAACACATTGTTTTCTTGCATATCACTTTACTGAACAATTACTACTTTCAACACTGCACATTTCCATTCACACATCTCTAACCAATGTTCAGTTGCATATTTGTAATTTACAGGGTGAAAATAAATAAAACAATAACTGTTTTTCTTGCCTTTATCTTCCTTAATGTTAAGAAAAACAATTTCCCAATTTTTCCCTGAAGTATTTTTTTTTAACCATAGTAATAATTCTACATTCAGTCAGTTGCCAGTGCTGTCATGGAACATGCTTTCAACTGTTACAGCAATTAAAACCTATCAAGGAAGAGACATATTTTATTAAGGTTCATGTTTTCTGTCACATTGACATGTTATTTCTTTCAAAATATTTTAACTGCCCATTTATAATGTTAAGATCATCATATTTGATAACAAATGACTTCATTCATATGGATGTCAAGGTTTACAAGCACATGTGGACCTAGAGAGCCTCCAATTTATTCACAGTGACCTTCAGATTGCCATCAGTGTATAGCACAAATGTCAGTCCCCTCAAAAGTACACAAACTTGTCATTTATTCTCCACAAAAATGGCCATCTTACAAGAAAATCAGTATGACTAATTTGCATATTCTTCACATATACGAAAATGATTTAAAATTTGAAATTATATGATTGTAAAAAAAAACACCAGCCCACAATGTTATAAAAATGATTTTGTCTGCTTTCAGTTGACAGGCACACCTTCTGGAAATTTACTTCTAATTTCATTTGAAGTAAAATATAGAATTATGTAAAAATTCCACAAGATATTATGTAACAACGTTCATTTTTCTTGCTTCAACATTGAACTAGTACTTAGTCTGAGGATGACTCTATAGAATAAGGCCAGATTTGGATGTCAATTAATGGAGACTTTCCCCCACACATAGTCTTCATCATTCTTCACATTACAGAAGGTAAGAAGCAATAATCATGTCATATTTGATGAACAAGGATTGATATATTCTTCCTTCTCAATTAGCTGAAGTTGAGAAATGAGAAATTACAATAGGGAAGAAGAACAGCCAGTAACACTTTTTATGATTTGCAATTGCAGACAAATGATCTGATTATAATTTTTACTAATAATGAGTCTCGAAAGTAGGTGCAATCATATATTATGCAGGCTTACTAATTCTCATTCTGCCACTTAATATATCCATTTTATATGCCAATTTAATACCACCATTTTCAGCCTGTGGGCTGAGTGGAGGGAAGAAAAATAGATTTGTGGATATATCAGTGATGATGGAATGGTGTTTATCATTAGTGAGATAATTAGATAGAAACTATTCAGTAAGTTTCCCATACAAAGATATAAAATATGCCCCCAATATACATTGTGTCATGCAAACACAAATGGGTCTCCTAAGAGAGCTACAAAATTCTGTTGAAAACCATTATCAAGACTCCCCTGGATATTTGTCACTGAAATTACATAGATTGGATTCAGTCATTAAAATGTGTAACTGGATGCAACAATACATGACAGTGGCTTGCACCAGTGTAACTGTGGAACATTTTTCATTTAAAAAAAGGTGTGAAAAGAAAAGGTGAATTGGATAGATTAACAGAGAACAGGTAAGAGAAAACCACATTGACATGCAGGCCTTCACAACTTGTAACCCACCAAGTTGTAAAAGTAATTTTACAATAAAATTATGCTACCCATTAGGTTGTAAAAGCAGTTTTGCAATAAAAGTATTTTGTCAACTAGGGCTTTGATACCCCCCTTTTTTCTTGTTTGCTTGAGTATACATTATGATTCTCAGAGTGGGTGGTGCCCCTTCCCTGCAGGTGGTTGAAAGATCCAGGGGAGCAGTGAGGTAAAAGGGAGTGGGAAGGTATAAAGTGAGGATAAACAGTGAGGATACAGGGGTTGGCAGGGGTCTTCAGTCAAAGTATTGGTGTGCAAGAAAGACAAGGGGAAACAGTGGCCTTTAGAACTATGGTAGAGATGAGGAGTTAGAGCATGAGGTGTCAGGGGACAAGTCGCACTAAAAAGAAGCTTTCACATTTGGGACCCTGCTTAAGCTTTGTGGGACATGGCTGGCAGGTTGGAGCTGTCCTGCTGCTCCTGTTTTCTTTCATTGGACAAACTGAGAGAAGAGGTAGCAGAAGAAATAATGTTTGCATGAATGAGTGGGTGGGCAATTATGTGAAGCTGTGCAGGAAGACATGTCTCTGAGGAAGGAGGGAGAGGAGTATTTAGGGTCAATTCTTTGAATGAGTCCTTGACCTCTCTCACCTCTCTCAGACTGAGCATTCTTCCTTATTGGGGAGAAAAGGAGGAGGCCAACTGTGCCCCTCCCCACCCTTGCAAAGAAGGATTAAGAGTGTCTCTTCACCAGGGAGAAGCTTCTCTCTTTGCACTCAGATAACTGAGGAGCAGCTAATGAGCAGCTGGTCAAGCTGCAACTGAGAAGCCTCTTGATCAAGGCTGCTTGTCATGGCCACTCTAATTTTTTCTTATACCACTGTTCTTTTAGGTTGACAGCACCCTGGGCCTTCTTATCCCACCACTGCCATCAAATTATGTGATGCACAACCGATCCCTCTCTATGATGTCTCAACCCTCTAAATGTCTAATACCTAGTAGCATGTTTTGATTTGAAAACTCAGGCTAAGTGGATGTTCAAGCAGCAACAAAATTTTATTTTGATTTTTTAATTAATATTTTTAAATTTTACAATACAAATTATTATGCTTTCTTCATACAAATATATGCTTTAACACTTTACTTATTTTATCCTATATATCACCTCAGTGCACCTCTTCCCCAAAGCCATTCCCATCCATATGTTCCAACCAAAATTTTAATTACTTTTGTGAAGGTAATTTTCCATCTTCTTTTTTTAATACTTTTTCAATATTTTTTTTTCATATTTCATCAAAATCTTTTCCATAATCCTTTCTTCACTTTCAATTTACATGTTAATTTTTCATTAATTACTGTTTGCCAGACTTCTTTATACCAATCCTCCATTTCCACATTTATTTTTGATTTCCAACTTCTTGCTATCATTAATCTCACTGCTGTAAGCAAATTTGTTACAAGATTTCTTTCTTCTTTTTTCCATCCTACATCATTATACAGTGCTAACAATACTATATTTGGTTTTCTATCTATTCTTATATCCATAATATTTTCTATATCTAATATTACTATTTCCCAATTTTTTTACATATTTACATTGCCACTGCACATGTATATATTTTATTTTAAAACAGAAAGGTAAAATGTAACTTGGACATGAAATCATTATTGTTGACTTGCTCGGTTATTTAGTTACAGGTTGGTTCTTAAATCTCTATTAGTAATTCAGCCACACAGTCTATGATATCCCTCAGGATATTAATTAACCGAAACCCCTCTTCCAGAGTCTGGATAACTCTGAGTCTCTCACTACTAGACTCCCAGTTCTACTACCATACCTTTTGGAGACCACCAGACCCTTTCTTGCTCTACCATCAGAACCCACACTAACATATTACTCTTCCCTCAGGAGCTCCTGGAACACAGTCCTCTCTCAGACTTAACTGTTCCCTAATTTCACTCTCAACTGTCAAAACCTAACTGCCAACTTCAACTGTCAGCATGGAATTTTTAAAGTTCTACCAGCCAGAATTCTATTGGCTGATGACTGCTGCCTTGTGATTGTGATTGTGAGGCTGGTTGGGCTCTTCACCACATGACTACTTGGTCACTGCTCCCAGGGTGACTAGGTGCAAAGGGAGAAGTGACTAGACAGCCGGATGTCCATGTTGGCCTTTACTTGGACATGGCTCCCTTTGCACTCAATCACCCAGGGAGCATAAAATGAGCAGCTGAGCAGCTGGTCTTCCTTTTGCTGCAAGCAAGAGATAGGAGCAGGCCTGGGCTTCGGACACTGCTATATTCACAGATGAAGTGTGACAGTGGCAGCAGCAGAGGAAGGGGAGAAAGAATAAGAGGAGGATAGCTGGTTGCAGCTGAGGTAGATGCTGCTGCACAACCAGTAGACCTAATATCAAGAAATAGGCATTGTGGGGCTGATAGGGTGGTCACCCAAGAGGAAAGAAGCCCAGAAAGTTTAGAGACTAATGTTTATACAACAACAACAACAAAATTGTAAGTTTGTGGGCTGGGTTCAGCCTGCTAGGTTACAATATTTGCAGGCCTCATTTAATGATAAAGCAAAGTTGTGGATATGGTAAACTGCTGTCACAAAAGAAAGATTTAAAAATGTATGAAAAACATTCTTTTTTCTAGAGGTGGCATAAATAGAAAGTTCCTTTCAATGTGTGCATTCATTTTGTTCTGGTAATAATAATAATAATAATAATAATAATAATAATAATAATAATAATAATAAT
>NC_056524.1:133633492-133642971 GCF_019175285.1 Sceloporus undulatus | reverse complement strand
TTATTTGTAGCCTGACCAGTCACAAGGAATCCGGGCGGGTTACAGCAAGAGAATACAATAAAATAAAATACAAAAAATAAGTAAAATACAATAAAATAAAAAAGAGAGACGTGACTTACAGAATTCACAGTTAGACCTGATGGAACTGGGCTTGACTTTTTCACTCCCTCCCAGGTCTGATGATGACTGTAGGTACAGAGGGAGGGTCTTCTTCTTGAGGCAAGAATTTTATTTTAATTAATTTAAATTTAATTCTTCTCATTAAATTTAAGAGAAAAATTGGTGGAAAGAGCAACATAAGTCACAGTAAACGGGACTTGGTCCCACCACCATCACAGGCTGTCTTGGTGAGGACACAAGAGAATGCCTTCTCAGTGGTGTTCTCCCCTTCTGGAACTCAATTCAATGGGAGGTTAGGTTGGCCTCCTCCCTGCTTTCCTCTTAATTGTATGTAAATACATTTTTATTCAAGATTGCTTCTATTATATCACTGTTGTCAGGGAGGTATTTATATGGGGTGTGTGCTTTATTTATGTTTTTAATGTTTGTGTTTTATATGATTTTATATGATTTTACCATGATGATTTAAATTGTTTTAAATGTTTTATTGTAAAGTTTTCAAATTATTTTGTCTGTGAACCACCTTGTATCATTTTCTGGTAGAAAAGTGGCAAATAAATAAAATAAACAAAACAAAAATAATATAAATCTTGCTGTGAAAAACCTATCATAAGTCATTTTCTGACTCAACAATTAGCTTTAAGTAGTTAATAAGATCAACAACATTTGATATAAGAAGGAGGTTCCAGGCCTTCTATTGTGTGTTCTAGTCAGATAATGTGGTGTTACCCCCCCCCCCCCCAGTCTACTGTGAAAGACCTAGGAGTTCCTTTACAACAAAGGCAAACAAGCACATTCAGGATTGAAACAGACAGCCATGAAGGGGTGGCTTGAAGCTGCCCCCAATGAAGACACATGGGGATCGTAGAAAACACATGCTGTGGCCCCAATCCACCTTGAACCTGGCCCAAATAGGATAGGAAAAGATCTGCTCCTATTTGGGCCAGGAACGAGCCACATTTAGCATCTCCATCACAACCCCAGGACAGCTTCTGGGTGCTCTGGTGGTGTGCAGCATGTAAACACCATGGTGCTGGAGTGTCTTGAAGGTGCCCACATCTGGGTGGCTGGGTGGCTTCTGGACAGCCTCTGGGCATCTTGGGAACTTGTGATGTGTAAACACAGTGCTCCCAAGATGCCCAGAATGTGGCTTTAATGGGTCATCTGTTCCAGCTCTTAAACTTGGGAAATTAACTAAATTAATTAAATATGGACACTAACATTTTAATTTTGCTCTGTATAAAATAAAGTGTCACAATCATGACCATGTGTACATTATTTGAAATTCGGCAAGCAATATCTAATGGAGTACTAGCTATGAAACAGAAAGGTTTTGAGTTTCTTTTAATCCAAAGGTCATTAAACTGAAGATGTTCAAGGAGAAACACTGTGAAGTTGCAGTGTTAGCTAATATCACTGAAAATGCAGAGATTCAAAGGTTTCATTCTTCATTAATCTGGGGAAATGCTTCTCTCTTTGATTCTGTCTTTTATACTGTTGTCAGAAGATAAACTAAGGACAAGAGATCAGAAGAGGAACATTCTAGAGGACACATTGTAAACAACGATATGTTTTCTTTAATTAGAAGCTCATTGGTCCAAAGAGTGACCAACGAGGTCAGCAATAAATAAATATATAGTGGACCCTTGTTATACGCTGGGGTTTGGTTCCAAGATCCCAAGTGGATAACAAAATCCGTGGCTGCTCAAGTCCCATTAAGTATAATGACATAGCAAAATGGTGTCCCTTATAAAAAATGGGAAATCAAGGTTTGATATTTAAATTTTATACTTTTTGGGAACATTTTAAAACTGTGGATGCTTTAATCCATGTATGAAAAATCCGTGTATAAGAAGGGCTGACTGTATAATCATGACACAACAATGTTTCTAAGGAATAGGAATCAGTATGATGAAGTTTTATGATTTCATTTATGATTCATAAATGATTCTCCAATTTTGATACTCCATGTATTTTTTTTACTTCAGCTCTCAGAAGCTTTAGGTAGTTTGACCAACAATTCTTGATACTAATATCTAAAACACCTGAAGGACCAAAGTTTGATAACCACTCATCTGACATCTGTTTGTAAAGTGTGTATAATTGTTAACCAAGTACATTTTCACTGGGTGTGAAAAAACATACTTTCCCACTATCTAAGTGAGTGGTCAGAAATAAGAAGCTGTTATGTGTGCAAATAAATAATTTTTCTACATTTAAAAAAGCAATCTAAATTAAATTTGTTGAGACAGGAAACCAAACGTATTGTTCAGTGTAGACAGCAAGTATTAATTGGAATTGTGAAGTCTGACAATTATAATTTATAGTTGATTGTGGACCAGAAGTCTCAAAGCTTAAGCCTGGAAACATAAACATGTGAATCCTGGGCATTGTCTGCATGAGCCCAAACAACCATTTCCCCCATGTTTTGGCATTGTTGTGTTTGAATGACAAATGTCCCAACCCCACTTCTTGTGCAAGCAGTCTTAACAATGTCCAATATGTTCTGCACCAGAACTAAGCTATAACACTCTTATTTAAAAACAATACATAATGAAACACCCCGCCCCGCCCCCCACACACACACATACCTGTTACTCCAGATCTTCCAGGAACCAGAACCTTCTGTTCCATGCTACCATGGCTGTTTGCATGGCTATCCCACTGAACCAAATGGAGCTTCTGTACTGCTACAGGTCACTCATTCTGAGGTCACAATGAGGTGCCCTGCCAGTGCTACATCCTTGTTCTGATGTCAGAAGTAACAAACTACAGTAGCAGTAGATGTGCTGAGCAGCTCAGCAGGACATCCAGTTAGACTGCTACAGCAGCATGGGAATGGCCAGGTAAAGGGGATAGGTTAGGGTACCTCCAGGGCCAGGATATTCTGGGTTACCTAGGAGCATCCTGACCTGTGCAGACAGTGCCCTAGGCCTTTATATTACTGAGGCTTCCATGATATATTATAAGTTAAGAAAGGAGTAGGACTGCCTGACATTGGTCTTTATGGCTAACAGACTATAAGAAGG
This sequence comes from Sceloporus undulatus, assembly GCF_019175285.1. Lineage (NCBI taxonomy): Eukaryota > Metazoa > Chordata > Lepidosauria > Squamata > Phrynosomatidae > Sceloporus > Sceloporus undulatus. The sequence goes on along the minus strand of NC_056524.1, from coordinate 133,639,822 downwards.
CACTTGGTTAAATAGACATCTTAGGAAATGTTAGGAGCAGTAGACCTCTGGCTTTAAAAAAAACTGTGGGAAGAAGGAGGCATTATATTACAGCAAACTCCAGTAACTGACTTCAAAGCTTTGAGCTGGATACGACATCTACAATTACATTCTGATTTTATTTTATTTTATTTTTGTTCAATCTTTCTCTCAACATGGTACCTAAAGTAGCACAGGTAGCTTAGTCTGTAAGTCCAGCCTGGCTGTAGTTTCCAATCTTGGCATAATAATCTGGAAAACAATTTAGGCCTGGTACAGACTGGCGCTATGTGCCGGCCTGGAGCCGAAAGTAGGGAGAGTGGAGCGTCCTCACTCTCCCGAGTCCTACCATGCACCGTGGGCACCATCTTGGTGCACCACCATTTACACAGCATGTGCGATGATGATGTGCCTCGTGCACCACATCCAAATGGCATAGCGCATGAAGGAAATTATGGCACTACTCCGGGGCACTTATGGAGCCTCGGCAGTGGCAGAGAAAGGAGCGACATTTCACAGCTCCTTTTTCTGGATGCATCATTGCCACGCCATTTGGTTGGTCTCTGTCCACCCCTTTCTCTTCATCTGTACAGCCCCTTAGTCCATGAAAACCTATGCCATAATAAAAGCATTTCTTAAAAGGGATCTCATGGTTCCACAAAGCTCTTTGTTGTTATTTTTGTTAATAATTCTGAAATGATAATCGATGTGCATGTATGTGTGAATGTGTGTGTAGTATGCATCCTCTAAGTTTTAGATTTTAAGTACTTACGTACAACTTCTTCATATTCATGTTCATGTTAAGCTAAGTTAGATAATACCCATCAAGTTCAAACCATCAGGCTGAACATTTTCCAGAAGAAGTTAAATTGTGTTTTAAACGACTGCAGTAGAAGAAAGTTAGAAGAAAGAGGCATTTTCCCTTGGTTTCACAATATAGAAATAGTTATAGTAACCTTGGTAAATACTACATTCCAAATGTGAAAAAATAGAATGGAGACAGAATGCAGTGAGAAGAAAGAACAGACTCAAATTAACATTCAGCCCTGACTGCAATCTTATGCATGTTTGTCTAGGAGTAGGTGAACCAAATGAGAAATTGAACTTCCTTGGTATAGAAGACAACAAGCTTCCTTAATAATTCTAAAATAATGGCCAGAATTCTTTACTGTGATTTATATTACATAAATTTACAAGTACATAGCTATGTAGCAGAAGCACTAATAATTCCTGTTAGTGAATTGTGAATTGTGAAGTGTGTGAAGTATTAGTAAGACTGTCTCAATACTCATAGTTCTCTTTAAATATGATTGACACTCCCTAGCCAGTCTCCAAAGTACATTGATCCAGTTGGGCATCCATCTTGAAAAGCACCAGTACCACAGTGTACTAGTCTCATGGTAAATTGGTCCCATTATGTCATTTTAGTGGCTTCCCTATATAGTCATGAAATGGCAGCTCCTTGATGAATATAGATGTTATGGATGTTGATTAGTTGCAAGCAATGGCGTTTCCTGAAGGATCTTCAGCCCTTAAAGATGAGACTATTATTCAGGCCTTAAAGATGAGACTGCCGTAGGATCCTGAGTAGAAGCCCTCCCTGCTCCTCTCCTCCCTTTCCAGAGTCCATTTTGGCAAAGGAGAGGAATGGTGTTTCACAGAGTGTTGGTGCTTAACTAAACCATTGTGTAGTAGAGTGAAATACAGACTTTGACCTCACCAGTGGCAGCCCTAGGGGTATCTGTGGTGGGAAGGCTTGCACAGGGTGACACCCCAGAAGGGGGGTGACACCCGATTGGGCTGTCCTTCCACTGTGTGGAAGGGGTGAATGTGCCTAGTCCCAATTCCCCACATTGATGGAAGTTTCCTAACAAGGAGGCCTCTGCCACCACAAGGGATAAGGTGGTGGCGGTTTCCTCAAGAAGGGAGAAACTGCTATTGCTGCGGGAAATCGGGACTGGGTGCACTCTATCTTCTCCCTCCTTGCAGCAGCAGAGACCTTCTCATGAACTCACCTGGCCCTGATTTCCCACACAGCAGTAGTGGTTTCCTCACCAGGAGGCTGATGCCATTGCAAGGAGAGAGAAGGCTGAGTGTGCCCAGCCCCAATTCTCAGCAACAGTGGTAGTTTCTTCTTTCTTGCAGTGGCAGCAAGAAACTGCCACCACCAGGAGGAATTGAGGCTGGGTATGCTTGGACTTCTCCTTTTTCATACTGGCAGAGTTTCCTTCATGAGTGCTCCTGGCCCCGATTCCTTGCAGAGATGGCAGTTTCTCCCTCCTTCTGGTGACAGCAGCCTTTTTGTGAGGAAACTGCTGCCACCTCGGGGAATTGGGGCAGGGCACATTCATGAGGAGGCCTCTATTTCCATGAGGAGGCAGCAGGCTGAGCTTTCCTGGCACCAGTTCTCTGTGGTGGCAGCTGCCCCAACAACAAGTGACACCAGGGGGCAGGACACCACTGGACATCAGTAAAGATTGTGCAGCTGTTTTTTTAGAATGATTGGCTAGACTTCGCTTGGGGTCTTTCATCTTCACAAATGGTCTTAGATCTGTAGCAAATCATATTAAGTAGTTCTGTAACATCTGCATTATTGTTCCTACCTCCAATATTGTTGCTTAAACGTCACCTTATTCTTGCAACCTCATACTTCTTCTGGAACCTGTGTGGGATTCAGAGTGGCATTCAGTAAAATTAAGGTGGCAGTCAGGACTATGGAAATGCCCTGGTACAGCTGTCCAATAATGTCAAATCATCTTAAGAGGTGTGCACTACTGCATCCTTCTGCTGATTTTGGAGGCAGGGGACATGAAGAAAACATAGTTGCTAAAGTGAAACAGATTTGGTTCTTAAGCTAGTTACTGATATGTTATGAGAGCATTTGGTAGATATGGGCCATGGAAGAAAATGGAGGATATAACAATAATTGAACAAATGAATTGGAATGATTTCTTTGCTATAGCAGCCCCAACTGTCCTTCCCTTAATTTAAAACACAAGCATACATATGAAAGGGATCATTTGTAGACACAAATGGTTTCTTCTAGCATTACGGTTCTTTTCGTTTTATTTGTCATTCCTTATTGACACATTGATAGTTGACTCTGTGCCTGTTACAGAATATAAGTTAACAGATAGGACATTTATTTATTTATTTATTTACGTTTGTTTCACTTTTTGTACAAGTAACTCTCATAAGTATTCATTATCACTGCTACAGCACAGCTAGATTTCAATGCAGTATTTGATACATTGCACTGTAGTTTTTTTAAAAAAAACTTGCCTGGGTTTTCATATGATAAAATCATTAAGAGTTTATGCCTACAAAATTATGAAACATCTTCATCTCTCCACACATATTTAAGTGCTTGAAAGGACCATGCGGTCTAATTCCTTGATGAGAGAGACAATGGACAAATGAGAAATTAAGGAGAACATTGACTTTTATAGTATTCCGTATTAAATATCATAGAAGTAAAAGTCTGACACATATTTGACTGGCATTTGTCCCTTTCAGACCTCATTGAATGAGCTTTTGCACAACTCCCACTATTTATTTATTTATTTATTTACCACCATTCTCCCAGGACAGGACCCAAGACAGTTCTCACAACAACAAATTAAAAGGATTTACAAAAAGCTGTAATACCAATTTGAATGGTTTTGATAGGGGCTTTGCTCTGTTCATACAGTTGGGCCTTCTTATACACGGATTTTTTATACACGGATTCAAGTATACACGGTTTGAAAATGTTCCAAAAAAGTATAAATTTACCTTGATTTTCCATTTTTTATAAGGGACACAATTTTGCTATGTCATTATATTTAATGGGACTTGAGCATACACGGATTTTGTTATACACGGGGGATCTTGGAACCAAACCCCAGCATATAACAAGGGTCCACTGTATTTTTATTTTTAAAAGCTGTGTGAGAAGCTTGGGGAAGACTGGGTTGCATACAGGCTCCCTATTGCCTGGCCATGAGGCCGTGCAATATGATCTGTCTTTAAGTGGAGGGAGGGAATCTTGGAGATATCTCTCTTATGGGGTCGCCATGAGTCAGGATTGACTCAAAGGCAATTAACAATAACAACAACAAGGGGGAGGTTATATAATGCACAGAACATTGAAGCTGAGAGGTAATCACAAAGGTTGATGTGACATATGTCTGTGTCTGTTTTAAGGATATAACACATTTTAAGTGAAAACTCCATTGTTAAAAAGAAATAGTGGGTGTTTTATTTCCACCAAAAAGTAGCACTACTATTCCCTTGTGTTTAATACAGTCCCTTCTCAGAGCCACATCAGCAGTGTGTAATAGCACACACTATCTGAGACGGGGGAATTGCAAATAGTGGGGGATACAGTGAATTGCAAAATGGCTTTACATGAACATTCACACTTTGGGTCTTTCATGCTGTAATTCTGCACATTTACACTGAAGCTGATCTTCTCAAAGGAACACTTCTTCTGAGTAAACATACATAGGATTATGTTTTCAAGATCTGAAAAGGCGGATTTGAAATATAGGGTTCGAACTTGACTGGGTTACTTGAACTAATTTCCTAGTGAAATAATTTGGTCTTAATTTGTGTTTAATTTAGCTCCTTCATTTCAGTCAAATCTAAACTCAACTCACTTAGCTGGATCCAACCCATAACATTTTAAGTGCCTGCCAGATGCATTCTATCAGCATGTGCAGAAAATTTGGGTTATATTGTTTTATTAATCTCTCTCATGTTAATCTTGGTTTTGTTTGAATATCTAATTAATCTGATTCATAGAAACAAATGGAATTAGTGTGGCAGCAGTTTCACAATGACATAATCCTGGGTTTTTGCTCGGTTTAATTTGATCTGTAAGATTCAATTAAACAAATAAATTAAATTATGAAAACAATGAATAAAACTTCATTGCACAATTAAGCTTGCAGAATGTCAGTACTTTCACAGTATGCATGCACATGATGGGAAAGAATGGAGAAGGAGTGACTGATGACAACAAGTAGTACAAATGTATAGTAATTTGGTATCTGCACAGCTTCTCCAAAAGTTTATTCTGCCCTGTAAAAACTCATTCATCTTCCTTTGGAATTCCTCAGCCATTTGCCTCAGATTCCATTTTGGACAAAATGTGACAATAGTCTAGGGGATTCTGAGAAATGTTAAAAGACTTTAAATTCCCTTTCTGAACATAAGCAAGGCTCAGGCCCACGATCAGGAAAAACGAGGTAGCAAACTCAAGCAATCAATTTTGCCTGGCATTATAGGATACACAATTGTTAAATATTTAATTGATTTTAATTGATTTTTCCCAGTTTAGAAATGGGAAAAGATACCTGTGGGACTTTCTGCCTCATATGGCAAAGTAACTGACTGTCCTTTGCTATTAAGCACATTGATTTCAAAAGGGTGGCACCATTTACTATTCTATTATTATTTATTATTATTATAGTTTATTTATATAATGCCGTATGTTTACACAGCGCTTTACATAGTCATCAACCAAGCAAGATACACATTCTATCTCAAAGACCAAAAATTATGGGGCCAATCCTGTAGGAAGTGCATAGAATAGACTGAAGGAAGTAATCCTTAATATCATCCTCACCCAACAGCTTCTGTTAAGCAGAATACCACTTCTGAACATTTTACTGTTATAATCAATGACCATTTCAGTTGATTAACTAGCAGTTTAGCTGTAGACAATGCAGTAATTTGTATTAGATTATTTGGGGCAGAGAGTAGGGACACAGGTTTCCTATTGCACAGATCTTCTCCCCCTATATTCAGAACACTTTTGTTGTTTTTGTGTAATGTTGGCTGTCTTCCAGTTCTATGTTACAGAAGCCAGTCTTGATGACAAGTTGCATATTTTCTAATAGAAAGTCAACAATGTCACATTTCAGTTATTTCATGAATTTTGGGTAAATACCATCTGGACTCAGTGATTTGTTAATTTTTAATTTGCTAGTTTACTTAGAACTTCAACTCTCGTCACTTCTATGTGACTTATCTGGCAGTCCAGAAAGAAGCAGTTCACACTGATATTTGTTCAGTGTCCGATATATTTTGTACTGAGACAACTTTCCTCAGATATTAGGCCTAATAAGAAACCTTCAAATTAGCTTCAGTTTCATTTAAGGTAAATCTAAATTAAGTTTTATCTTACTGGGAATAGTTCAGGGGTTTTAAGAATCTGTCTCTGACCACTTGTGTTTTCAGACCTATAATGTTCCAAATGATACAGATTTCTATCCCTTCTATCTCCTTTCCCAGGCATCTTCTCCAATCATCACTTCTTCCAGATTT
>NC_056524.1:133569015-133633482 GCF_019175285.1 Sceloporus undulatus | reverse complement strand
CACAGTGGGCATATCCTTGCCAAGACTGGATAATATGGCTTCTTAAAACCAAACAATGAATCACAAAAAGATAAATAGGGCATATTTTCCCAGCAGCAATTATATCTTGTTTTCCTCATACATCCTCATACATCATGCACAAATAATAATAATTTTGCTTTAGATTGGTCATGGTCTTTTCACTAAATTAATGAGTGTGTGTGTATTTACATGCCAACTGGTTAAATAGCTTAATTGTTCCCACTGTAATATGTGTGTCTCTGTGCTTCTGCATGTGGCATTTTTTTGGGAAGAAAAGCCCATTAGCTTGCTTAGATATCTTGCTAAGTAGATGTAATAATTGTCACTGGGAAAAGAATTCAGAAATAAGGGCTATTCTGCCTGTTATTACTTTTCTGGCCTAGAACTGAGTAGTGCATGCTCAATCCAGCATCATGCAAGCAGATAGTTGCTCACTAGGGGAGGGGGAAATGGTTGCTCCTGCATACAGGCAAACAGAGGTGACCATTCACTCACCACTTCTTTGTTTGCTGGCTTAGGTCACCCTTCATCTCTTCTTCTACTGAAATTTGCATTGGTGCACACATTTTGGGTGGCCATTACAGCAATTGTCATCTTAAAATCATGTCTGGCTTGAAATAGATATGTTACGCATAGTAACCCTAAAGGCACCAATTCCTATCTGATCTTTGAATCTAAGCCAAATCAGCCTTGGTTAGTAATTGAATAGGAGACTGTCAACAAATATCAGATGATGCAGATGATAGTTCAGAGGAAGGAACTGGCAAAATCACCTCTGAGTTTTTCTTGCCTAAGAAAACCCTGTGAAATCCATGGGCTAATCATCAGTCAACAGGAGACTTGAAGTCACACATACAGAGAGAGAGAGAGAGGAAAAAAAAGAGAAAAAAAGTGGCATGTAACCTTGGACCACTGAAACCAGTTAAACCCATGGAAAACATTGAAAAGACTGTGAAGTTGAAGGCTTTCATGGCCAGCATCCATAGTTTTTTGTGGGTTTTTCAGGCTATGTGGCCATGTTCCAGAAGAGTTTGTTCCTGGTGTGTCACCAGCATTTGTGGCTGGCATCTTCAGAGAATGCTGGCATGAAAGAAAATAGTGTGTGTGTGTGTGACCCTGGGTAGGGAGGAGTAATTTCCATGTTAATCTGTGTATTGTTCTGTTGTTGATGGCAAGGCCTCAGGGTGGGAGGATATGCAAAGAGGATTAGTGTCTGTTTAATTAGTGATAATTGTCTGCTGGGAAAATGGCTGACCCTAGGTGGTTTTTCATTTCTATTTGCTGAGTCTTGATTTTGCTGTTTTTCAGGACTGGTAGCCAAACTTTGCACATTAAGATTTTCTTCTTTCCTGTTGATGTTGTCCAGGTATTTGTGGATTTCAATGGCTCCCCTGTGCATTCTGACTTAATAGTTGTTGACATGGTACAAAATGTCAGTGTATTCAAACAGCATTTTATGCCCAGGATCGTTTATAATAAATTCTGCTACTGCTGATTTTTCTGACTGACCCAGTCTGCAGTGTCTCTTGTGATCCTTGACTCATGTTTGAACACTGCATTTGGTGGTCCCTATGTAGACTTGTCTGCAGCTGCATGGTATGCGGTAAACTCCTGTGGGAATAACAGAAGAGACACTCTCTTACAAAAACTCACAAAAAACTTTTGAAAACATTTATCAGAGTTGTTTTATTTTAAAAAAAAAACACACAACTGGAAAGGGCTGAATTCTTATACTTGACCATGTTGAAAATCTTTAGGCATACCCATAGAGCTACCCAGGAGATAGCATCCTTTCCCAACATGGTCATTCTCTAAAATGGTATTATGTGTTGAAACAATGCCAGGTTTGGTCTTTGGTGGAGAAGGATAGCTGAGTCAAGCAGCAACTTTATTTTACTCAGTATTCAGATATTATAAAGTTTTGGTTCATTATTATCAGAATTTCTGGCACGTTTGGCAAATGTCATCTTGTTTTTCTTGCATGCTTTTACTTCTGAGAATTCAGTCTTAATTTCAGATATTTGAATAGCTTTTGCAGTCTGTGCCTGGCACAGCATACCCCACTGGGTATACCTGGATATACAACAGATGAGTATTGCCATTGTTTATTTAGATTGTTTGCCCTACCCACCTTAACCTCATGAATGCAATAAATGGAACAGATGCATGCATGAATTGACATTTTCAAGAAGGAGGCTTTCTGTTTACTTCTGAAAATTGATTTTCATTTGAATTTGGCTGGATTTAACACCAAGAATTGTGTTGCCAGAAAAGTGTTTGGAAAATAATTATTCCATCTTCTGTCCCATCAACACTTTGATGAATGTGGGGGAGTAACAGGCTCTAAAAGTGCTTTTTATCTGAAAAACAAAATTACCTGAAAGTTGTTGTTGTTGTTGTTGTTGTTGTTATTATTATTATTATTAACCTTTATTTATATTTTATTACATAGTACAGTGTGCCCGCGCTATAGGTGGGTGCCCCATACGCAGCTTACACAGAAGCCACACAACAGGAGAATGAATGGTGCACACACCTGTGGCGTATGCACTCTTCCGTGCCAGGAGCATGAGCCCCATTCAGTCGAATGGGACTTGAGCTTATGCGCTATTCAGCTCACGGGGGGGGGGGTTGGAACGGAAGGCAGATTTCCTATGGGGAAGATCACATTCATTTCAGATAGTACAGATCTCCGCTATTTGTTTTTTCACCCAGCAGTGAAAAACAGTGATAACCTGTATGCTCAAAGTTATGACTATGGGGTTTGTGGGCAGATGTAAAAGGGCTTATCCAAAGTTAATTTAATCTGAGATTCAGTCTTCTCAAATTGCTTGGTGGTCTCGCTCAAGTTAGAATCATAGAATCATAGAATCATAGAGTTGGAAGAGACCACAAGGGCCATCCAGTCTAACCCCTTGCCATGCAGGAACTCTCAATAACGCCTCCCCGACAGATGGCCATCCAGCCTCTGCTTAAAGACCTCCAAGGAAGGAGACTCCACTACACTCCGAGGGGTTTGTTCCACGTTCGAACAGCCCTTACTGTTAGAGTTCCTCCTAATGTTGAGGTGGAATCTCTTTTCCTGTAGCTTGCATCCATTGTTCCGGGTCCTGTTCTCTGGAGAGCAGCAGAAAACAAGCTTGCTCCCTCCTCAATATGACATCCCTTCAAATATTTAAACAGGGCTATCATATCACCTCTTAATCTTCTTTTCTCCAGGCTAAACTACCCAGCTCCCTAAGTCGTTCCTCATAGGGCATGGTTGTTCCACCTCTTCATGAGTCGCTTTTTGGTGTCCTTTCATAAAGGTGATGCAGGTGGGAGAAGTTCTTTCCTGGATTTACTCTGCCACTTCCTTCCATTTTTCTGTGTGGACTACTGGCTCATCATCATTGATTTTCCATCCTCTATTCATCCAGCTGTGGAGCCAGGCTATGGCAGCATTTACAGTCCATTGTGAATCTGTGTAGATGGCTAGGAGGACATCAAGGTGCTCATACGATAGGACCACACAGAGGGCTTCTACTTCTGTGGCTTGGCTGGAGTGAGGGTGGGAGTCATTTACATGGATGGCTCCGTATCCCATTAGGTGGGTTCCCTCTGGGCACAATGATGATCCATCGCAAAAACAACAGTTGAATGTCTGAGAAAGGGCCTCCTGGAGGGGCCATCCTGCTTTTAAAGGCTATGTATCCTCTGAAACTGGGGGGCAGTGGACATTCATGTGTGGATCCCATAACCACCAGCCAGTAAGGAATGAAGGGTACACGGAGCTGTGTCTGGTAATCTAATCCTCGCTTGATCAACTCTAGGGTCCACTTGGCTATCCGTGAGTTGTGAACTTGCCAGTCTTGGACTTTACCGGACAATATGAATTTTAGAGGGGTATGGCAGGGTTGCACAATGACTCTAGTGATGCCTATAACAATTCCCATCTCATGAGTGCCCACACCAGAGCTAGGCAACTCTTCTCGCATGCACTGAATTTGATTTCAGTGAGTGAGAGGTTCCTAGATGTATAGGCTACTACTCTTTGAGCTAGAGGCTGCTGGATGTTTCAGTCCAACAACATCTGCCTTCCATAACTCAGTTCAGTGGAGTGTATGTGCTGAAAAGAACAGGGCTGAGAAAGAAAATTAGAGCTTGGAAAAAGTTTGGACTACAGCTTTTACAAAGTCCCTTGTAGCTATAGGACTTGTAGACAAAACTAAATTTCAACACCTCATTGGAAAGACAGCTTTACCCTCACTAGTGTATGAAAATCCACACCCTCTAGCACCCCTGTCATTTTATTGCAATGATGCTATAAAGCAAATGAACGAGGTTCAAAAGAAATTTCCTGTCTCTGATTGGAAAGGCTGATCGCTGACCATTGTGAGAGATGAGATATTGTAATTATTTAACACTTTTCATGTGGGGAGAAAAGTAATTTTATTGTCCACCATTCTTCCAGCATGAGAAGAATTATTCTGTCATTTTACAACATTAGTTCAAAACATGGCATTCAGATTAATTAATGGGACATCCAGGAGTAATCACATTACACTAGTATAAATCGCTCCACTGGCTGCCAATTAGTTTCTGAGCAACGTACTGTACAAAGAGTTGGTTATAAACTTTAAAGCCCTACATGGTTTGGGTCGAGGTTACCCACAGGATCGCCCTCTCCCATATATCCCACCCTGTACATTCATGTCTTCTGGGGGACATTTACTCAAATCACCCAGGACTACGTTGGCCACAGTCAGCCAAAGGAGTTTTTCTTCTGTGGAATGACAGAAAAGATTTGACATCTGAATACCTTGTCTGAATTTAAGAGAACTTAAATATTAGTCTCTTTCAACAGGATTTTCCAGATTATTTTTAAATTGTGGATTTTAAATGATGAATTTTAAATGTGGATTGTTTGAATAAGTTTATGTCTTATTTGTTTTTTAAAATTAAGTTGTATTATAAATTATGTGTTTTAAGTGATGTGATGTGTCTCTTAATTCTTATTGTTCCCTGCCTCGATCCATGGGGAGAGGTGGGTAAGAAATAATAATAATAATAATAATAATAATAATAATAATAATAATAAATGTGTATTTGCTAAGAGTGCTGCCAAAATCCTGCCAACATTCCCCTGTTTAGGGGCACAAAACACTCAAAATAGAGAGTGATGACTCTATTTAGTTTTGCCCATTTCTATTCAAGCTTTAGAGGAAAAAGTAATTAGGATGACCTTATTTGAATAGATAGTACTTGATCCAATTGCATGCCCAGCAGAATCGCTGAGTCTGTCGCTTGCATCTGTGTATGTATCATTGCTCTATCTGATATTTCAGTTCTATTAACTCTCCTTCATATTCTTTTTCTTTTAATTCTGTATGTTTTCAATAATGAGTAATTTCTAATTTAGTAATTCAAGCAGAAAGTAATATGATGTAGATTCTTTATATCATCAGCAATTTATACTGTTGCTCAGATAAACAAGGAATATTTTGGAGGTTTAAAAGTGAAAAGTTTGGAAAACACCTGTTCATATTCAAAAATGAAATACCTTTGCTGCAGTTATATTGAAAATCACTGTTGCCTAGTCTGCATTCTGATTCTGTAAATGTTTTAAGTGATAGTATAGGGCTACACATTTCTCTTCAGAAGTAAATCCCATTGAGTTCATTCAGACTCCCTCCACCCCCCAAGAATTGTTCTTAGATGACAAGTACAATTATTTCTTGGCATCTCATATACAAGTGAAAATTTCAGGGTTTCTATATCTTCACTGTTGCAGTCTTTGCAGCTTTTAATTCAGTCAATAAATTTCAAAATCCTCCCATATGCAATCTCTTTCTACCTCTTCCTCCAGATAAAGATAAACTGAACATAGGGAGAATGAAGAGCTTCTGCGTGCATGGATAGTATTAATTCCCAGTGATAAAATTAAACAGATTACTAAAAAACACAATATAAAGGCAGCAGTCCCAATGTTACATAGTAGAGAATGACCCTCATTGTACCCAATGGAGGTTACATTTGAATAGACATACAGATGATCAGATTGTTAGGGCTGAAACAGACAGCCCTAAAGGGGTGGCATCACACTGCCCCTTTGAGCATTGGATCAGGGCCATGGCAACCATACATGCTGGCCCCATTCTAGCATTTTTCTGCCCCCCCCCAACATTTCAGAGTTTTCGTGGTGCGGCGTGTGTAAATGCTGCACCACCAAAATGCCATTAGGCAGGTGCACATGCAGTCATCCATGCAGCTTCCTGGTAGCACAGGACTGGCATCAGAGCATGTGGTAACTAAATGCTGTGCTCAGATGCCACCCCCAACCCAGTGCTTACTGTCACTCTGTTTTGCCCCTAAATCTGGATCTTGTCCTAAATGGTAACAAGAGATGAAATGGAAGAATAAAGAGATAAAAAAGAAACATTCTGCTACTGGTATAAATATTTCATAAATCATATAAGCAATTATTAGAACAACATATTTTCTCCCTCATTACCACTAGGACAATGACAGGCAGAAAAATATTTAAATGAAAATGAAATCAGCAGGGTTGCCATTGCTGCTGGGTTATAGAAACAATAATAAAACAAAACAGAATCCTTGTTTTTGCCTAAAGCATAGCCTATTTGGCAACAGAATTGCTTTCAGTTTGGTATAATGTTTATTTAAATGTTTTTTTAAAGTAATAGCTTTGCATTTGTATTTAATAAATACTGTATAGCAACCAGTAAAATATCCTTTAGAAAATTAAACCATAGTAAGCTTGAGCTGTGCTGCTGAATAAAAAGTAGATTTCTTTTAATGTGAGGAATTAATTAATTGCACTCCTTACCACCTATAGAGATGAAGTGCACTTTATGGCACATCTTCTGGCTGATATATGAATATGCAGTTCTAATTTTGTCCTCGGGAAAGATTCCCAGATATAATCCTTTTAGCCAGGGGAACATTTGGTTTTCTATCTAGGAACAACATTGAAATTATTTTCCTTACACTTCATGGCCCTCAAATGTCCTTCATGGTATTAAGAATGCAGAATAGTTACAAACATTATCGAAGCTAATAACAAACAATCCCCCTCTACCTTTGCAACAGCATATATTAATATAGACCCAATTATCATTTAGAACAAAGGGGAAATTTTATTCTGATATTACAAGACCTAAACTATGTCTCTTTCTTTTTGTTAAAAATATACTCTGTGTTGCACAACCAACAGAGTACTGGGCTCAGAGTAACATGAGCCAGGTTCAAATTTATACTGTCCTTACTGCTTTTAGATTTTATTTGCTCAATATATACTGGATGAAGGGTCTGCTTACATATCAGGAATGTTTGATCTACTAGCTACCCAAATGGGGATGCATGAAACAACCAAAATAGATATGCATGAAAAATTGTTTTACATGAATACAGTTCAACTGTGATAAACTAGGATTTAAGTATAGAGGATGGTGGACATTTATTTGAAATAGATGAACATTAGAATGCATTCTGATCTTCTTTCATATCATGCCACATCACAAGGGGTATACATGGTTACTGGCTTTTATTGAAAGGAGGTGACAGGTAATAGTGTGATGGCACAGAGGGTTTTTTGTCTAGAGTCAGAGTCTTTAAAAGATCTTACTAGCCCCCTTCCCCCCCCCTTTTGGATCTTTGCTTTGACCCCCCCATCTCTAACACAGTATAGGCTTTTCTAGTTACTTTATGGCCAGGTGCATCCCCCCCCCCCCCTTACAATCTGTAGTACGGAGTTGGACAGTTGGCTTAGGGGGGTGTCCTAAGTAGACGGTCACTTGGCAGGTAGGATCAAGAGAAAGTAGGAGTTTAGTGAATACCTATGGCACCCATTGGGTGAAGGAGAGACCTCTGGGACTGCCTTTATGGAGTATGAGATCTGGCAGGGGCAGTGGTTTGAAGGAGGCTGTCCTTGGGACTGGACTGTGAGTTTAGTCTTAACTTTAAATCTTGCAACTTGTGCTTAGAATTTTGGGTTGGTCTTCCAGTAGTGTGCTGGCCAGCAAGCCAGATTTTGGGTTCTCTTTGGATCTCAAGTGTGTCAACCAGGGGAAGCTGAGGAAGACATCTGGCCCAGCTGCTCCCATACTAGCTTCCCCCACCCACCCCCGTACATCTCAGGGGTTCAAATTAAATATATTATATATTTAAAATAAAGTGTCCATATTCAACCTATTTTTGCTGTGGTTTTGTTACTTCATAGTTAATAAGCAATTATTTTTATATGAACAAGTTAAACTCTATATGCCTAGGACAAGCTAAATAATCACTGCAGTTTACTTGTTGTGTTTTGATGTTATTTTCATGAAGATTCTATAGCTGATAGCACATTACTAAAAACAAAGTAATGGGCTGGACTAAACTCCAGGGATGGAAAGAATATTCAAAGAATTTTCAAAGATTGGTGTCACTGCTCAGCTTTATGGAATGCCAGTGATGGCAGTCTTCTGATGGAGTGAAAGTGTGATTTGGGGTGATCCAAAGTTCATTTTAAGTTACACAAGTATAATTCATTTATGCATAATAATTGCCATGATACCACAGGAAAACAAACACACATTTTGTCCCACAGAATAACGCACACATTTTCTAGTTAAGTAAATGTGTGATATTGAGTATTGAGTTTTTATAGCATTGAGTCAAATAGCAATGTTTTTGTAAAAGGATTAAGGAACCAGACTTAAAATTCAGCATCATATAATTATTATTATTATTATTAACCTTTATTTATAAAGCGCTATAAGTTTACACTTACATGTAAATAATCCATACAACATAGTTTAAATTCACGATCTACTGTCCTCACTGCTGCTGCATTGCTGTAGTTGACTGTTTCCGAGTCAATTCTGACTTATGGCAGCCTGAAGATGAACCAGTCATGGGGTTTTCTTGGCAGACCTTGTTCAGCATGGGTTTGCCCTTACCTTCCTCTGAGGATGAGAAAATCACCTAGTAGGTTTCCATAGCTAAGTGTACATTCAAACCTTGGTCTCCTGGTGTCAATCAATGCCATTCATTTTTCTTCAGTATACTTGCTATCATTTTGTCATTTGCAGTAGCATGACCTGCATCCTAGAACAAACTGCACCAGGTAATAACCTCAGACTTTCAGTGTAGTCATTATACAACTATCTTTTAAAACTCTCTTACTTTGCTGAGTAATATTGGGTAGACAGTAACAATTGGCAAGTGTTGTTGGACCATATCCAAGGTGCAGTGGAGAAGCCTGGTCAATACTGGAAGCTCTTGAGCACTGTTTCATTGTTGTTCTTGTTTTTCATGCATGAATCTGAAAATGTTTAATCATGTATAAAAATTAGGATTTAATATAATTTTGGAATACATTTTCTTTTGAAATAAATGTTTCTAACTGCAACTTATTTCCAAGTATGAATTTCTAAGTATGCATTCGTGCCTAAAATACCAATTTTTATGGTGGGTCAGAGGAGGAAATGCTTAGGGAACAACAAAATAAATGTTCATTTTCCATGCTCATTATCAGTTGCTCTTGCTATTCTTTCAAAACAAAATTGCTTTTACAGCACAAAATCCAAACCAAAAGGTTCCACAGACTTATCTAAAAAGTAAATATATATATATATTAAGTGACCATGTATAATTTAGAGCTTAGAAGAATAGCATTTGACATTTCCCAATTTCCCTTTGAGTTGTACTAAAACTTCTCAATTTGGCTCCTGGGATTCGTTTTTGTTTTCAAAAGGCTCAACTTTCTTTTTTCAGCTAAAGACTTTGTAAAATATTTTAACATCTATTATTATTATTATTATTATTATTATTATTATTATTTAATTTACTCACATAAATAACACAGTAAAAATAATAACTATCACTAAACAAATTTCAGTCTTCTAATTAACAACTGAGATATAATTTCTATTTTATATTTAAATATCTCCATTTTTTAACCTGCCTTTTTGCTTTTCATTTGTGAGACATAGAAATTTGAAAATCTCTCTATTGTGCTTTCATTGTATTTCTGCATTTTCTACTTGTTCTTCTTTTTTATCAGGATGTGACAGTTCAATGTGTTTATTGCATGGATATTTGTGCAAATCATTCATACATTTTTTCCTAAAGTGAACATTTATTAATTTTACTCAATGAACACACTTTCAGCAATTGAACAAAGTATGTCTCTACATAGTCCTACAACTGTGTGCATTTGTAGTCATTCATGTTTATTAAAGTTGAACATAGTTTAGTCTTCACCTTATTCCTCTGAAATTATTATCTCTGTAGGCCTCAGAAATGTGCAAATTCTAAAGGCAAGATGCATTTCTTTTTGCAAGAAATTTGTGTAATATCAAAAATCCACTTTTGCCAAAACTTTTGAACCCTGTGAAATTATCATCCACCTGTACTTGCACAGCTGAGAGATAATCATACTGTCAATTCATCCCTTTTAAACAATGACTTCTGATACAGTGGCAGAGGTCATATGGAGGATAACAAAGCAAGATATCCTAGTACTTATCAGTAATCAGCTATTTTGTGCTAAGAACTTTCGAAGGGAAGTCAAATTTGGGTTGTCCAAAATTCTTAACGATCCAGTTGTACTGATTTCAATGATCACAGATTCAATCTGGAACCAGCCTTTTGAACATGACCTAAAACTAGTTTTCCTCTGAAGAATGGTTCTACAAGATTTTATGACATGAGCCCACCACCAAGGCATTGAGTGTGTTTGGCCCACCTCACAAAGGAATATCCAGAAGATGGAAGTGTTTTGCAGAGTTGGCCCATGGAAAAGGATCTTGTATATTTTTAATGCCAAATTTTTGTGGACTTTTCTTGCTGAGTAGCCACAGAATTTCCTGCCCTTTTCAGAATTTTTAATAGCAGTTTATTACAAAGCCTTAGAGTCAGGAAATGTCCTTTAAGGATCCTGTAATGCAAAAAAACCCTGCTTTTCAGCAGTCAGTAGGAATTTTATTTTTTATGGTTTTTATGCTGTGTGTGTGTGTGTGTGTGTGTGTGTGTGTGTACGTGCGCACGCATGTGTGGGAGGGATGCTCATTCTTTTCTTCATCACTATATATGTTCCTTTTGTGCATCTGCATGATCGATCTTTACTTATTATTGTTTCTTTCATCTAGAAGACATCTGTTATTTGCACTCAAGCCAGATTTCCAAGCTTCAGACTCGAAGAACCATGTTAATTATATTTTATTTAGACAGCTTTGTACTAATTTAAAGCCCAATTGAAATAAGCAGTATTACCAGAGAACACTCTGCCACTCTGACTCCCATTTTGCATGAATCTTAAATAAACTTTTCAATAGTTTGGTCAGCACAGAACAAGGAAAAATAGACATTTTCATTATGTTTCTCAGAATCCTAGAAGTATTCTTGTTTCATCCAAATAGTATATGTGCTGGAATATCTTCTTACCTTATTGCATGAAAATTTGTGCATATTTTGGCTGACATTTTGCAATTCATGTCCTCCCCAGAAGTGTGTTTGTACAAATAGCCCTGTTTAAAATGAGGCATATTTAGTTCTGTATCATTTGGAGAGGGAGGGGGGAAAAGAGAGAAGAACTTTCAAACCTGACCCACACTTATTATTATTATTATTATTATTATTATTATTATTATTAATCTTTATTTATAGACCACTGGAAATTTATACAGTGCTGAACATACAATCAAGTTAAAAATAGAATAAAATAAAATAAACCTGCCTAAGGTGTACATTCTACTAAAATAATTTAACAAAATACATCTTCATACATATTAACATTAAATAATAAAGTATAGCAAGCAACAAATAAAAATAAACCTACGATAACAATCAAGTGGTGTCTGGGAATGGTTCCCTGAACAGTATTGTCTTTAACTCATCTTTAAAACTGGGTAAAGAGGTAATGAACCATGCTCGGGAGAGGAGGAGGTTCCAGGAGTGAGGAGCAGCCAGTGAAAAGGGGTGGATCTGGGCTGGAGAAGAGAAAATGCTTAGCTGGGACAACAGTCCTTGATTCCCAGAACAGAGGGCGTGAATGGAAAGGTAAGGGGAAAGTAGCTCCGATGAATAAGGAGGGGCTAGCCTATGCAGAGCTTTAAAAGTCATCAACAGCAGTTTGTAATGGATACGGAAAGGGAGGGGGGCTAATGGAGGGATGACAATAAAGAAGAAATATGGTCAAATCAGTGAGCAGAACTGATGATGTATACAGCTGAATGCTGGACAGAAATTAAAGGACAGAGATTAGAAAGAGGAAGCCCCACCAAAAGGAGGTTACAAAAATCCAGTCACAAGACTACTAAGGCATGGTCCAGGATATTGGCAGTGGAGGCTGAAAGAAACGGTCAGATTTTAGCAATATTATAAAGAAAGAATCTACATGCCTTGGTTGTAACCTGCATTCTGCCCATCCTTGCCTTAAATGTGTATGTATGTGCCTTGATATTGCCTGTTGTCTTATGATGATGCCTTTAATTTCATAGGGTTTTCCTAGGTAAGGAATACAGAGAGTGGTTTTGCCAGGCCCATTCTTTAAAATATAGCCTACAGCCCCTGATATTCAATGGCAGTTTCCTGTTCAAGTAATACTCGGAGCTCACCCTCCTTAACTTCCAAGATCAGACAGGATCAGTTCCCCATAGGTATTAAGCCCCTCTGCCTCAAATGCATCCTCTAAAGTTGGAGGAATGAAATTCTCCTCGTTCCTCAAGAGTGCTGTTATTGCTTGAACAGGATACCATAACCTACAGGATAGTTCTAAACAGTTGCCTGATCACAACCATGTTGAAGGGACTTTTTCCATCTCTCCACATCATTAATATGTATGTGAGATGTTCATCGGATGAGCTGCCTACAAATGATGATGATAACCTTGAAGTATATTTACCTTGCAGAGTAAACTACTGATTTGATGGACTTGATCATTGATAAAGTAGTATTTATAATTCCCCAATGGTAAAGGTAAGTTGGCCTCTCAACTCAGTGATTTAGAAGAATTTGACATTGCCACTGGCATTTGGGAGGGAGACATTTAATTCAAATCATAGAAAAACTGAACATAAGAGATAATCCCACTAAAATCACATTTTACTTAGGGTAGCTTTACATATACTTAGCTAAGTGGTAGAGACTCTAAGAAACCCTGTTACAGAATTTATGAAGATGCAACACTGGCAAAAGTGCCCAATGTGCATCAGTGCAGGATGTGCATGAGTGACCAATGCACACCAGACACTGCTGATTCTGCTACTTAGTAATGTAATCAATCCACTTAGAAAGATGCATTTCCCATACAGGATTCTGGCCTCTCTTTGCATTTCTTGATCTTTTTTCCTAACTCCTCTTCTGAATAGCAATGGAGTGGATAGCAGTGTCTCTCCTATTTTTCTCTTCTTGGTGAAAGAAATAAGTATGAGACAGATCGGTGATGCTATGGCATCCTGGAAGAGAGGGGCAAAGAGCTCCTCACTGGCACTCAATCCTTGGTCATCTACCAGGTCAGCTGGTGTTAGGTTAACATGCTTATTGCATGTTGTTCTTACAAGGAGCAGTTTGGACAAAAGAGACTAAAGTCTGTGCCCTTGTTTGCAATTTTTGCTTTCTCCCTCCACCTATTCCAATTCCTCCTGAGCTGCTTTCTTCTATTTTTACACCCTCCTCCTCCTCCTCCTCCTCCTCCTCCTCCTCTTCTTTCTTCGTTCTTCTTCTCCTTCTCTTCTTTCACCTCCTCATTACACTCAGGAAGCCTGGGTGAAAGAAACCCAGGCAGGTGAGGGAGGAGAGACTGACTGGTGCATGCCCAAGAAGGCATTCCCCACCAGTGTTAATAAGAGTAGTAGTAGTGATAATATAATAATAATAATAATAATAAGAATAATGTTATTTCAGGGGATTTTTTTCCTTGGTTTGGGGTTCTGAGAGGGCTCTTGCGGTCAACAATAACATCATAGAGTCATTCACAACTAAACGTTGTTCATCCTGGCTGCATGAGTACTGAGAAGACAGTGTTCAAAATGTACACTTCTGTCATGCCTTCCAAGGCATATGTCCTTTCTGCATTTCCTCACTAAAGGTTTTTGTTTTCTACACATGTGGTGCAAGTGTGCATAACAATGGATAATAAAGATAACACTCCTTGTCAAGTGTTCTGACATATTAAGTATGTCTCCCTTTCAGCTGTTTATATACTGGTGGTGTTAAGATGGCATCAGTAGAAAGGTAGGGAATATGAAATCTGTATCAGGTCCCTGCTTTCTGGCATACTTCATCTCACTGTATAAACTTGCTTGGACCCTAAGGTCATCAAGAGAGGCTCTTCTCTCAGTCCCACCACCATCACCATCATTTGATGGGGATATGAGATAGGGCCTTCTTGGTGGCTCCTCTTAAACTCTGGAACTCCCTTCTGAGGGAGGCCAGAATGCCCTCCCGCTTGACCTTCCATCAGCAGCCAAAACCTTTTTTTTATTTTGGCCAGCTTTTAAAACATAGATTTTAAAGATTGGGCTAAGGGTATTGTATTGCTTTACGTTGGACTTCTAGTAAAGCTTTTGAAATCTTTTAAATTGCATTTTTCTCCTTTTAAATGTAGGCTTGAATTGTTTTAAGACCATAACTAGTTTAATGACATTTTAATGTTCACGTTTTAACATTTTATACATGTTTAGGTGTATTGATCTTTTTAAAATTACAATGGGGCCTTGGTATCTACTGAGGTTTAGTTCCAGGACCCCCTGTAGATACCAAAATCTGTGGATGCTCAAGTCTGATTAAATGCAATGGGGTAGTAAAATGGAGTCCCTTGCATAAAATGGCAACATCAAGATTTGCTTTTTGGAATATATATATAATAATGAATATATATATTCATTCAAGCTGTGGATGCTTAAATCCATGGACAAAGAATCTGTGGTTAAGGAGGGCCAACCGTATAAGCCACTTTGGGTCCTAAGTTTGGGAGAAAGGCAGGACACAAATAAAGAGGTAGGATACAAATAAAGAGGAGGAGGCAGAAGTAGGAAGAATGTAGGAGGAGGAATGAGAAGAGGTACAGTACTCAGCCTTTCTCTTCTTGGAATTCAACAGTAGAGTTTTAAAGTATACCTGTTCTGTATTCAGCATAATGATAAGTGTTAGGGCTGGAGGAGGAAATTGCAAAATCAAGTTGTCTGACCAAAATCTACTCCTTTCTTGTCACTCTCACTCTGAGTCCTGTATTGGCAAAGTTCTGCTGGCAACAGAAAGATACCAGCATAGTTTTTCTGCCAGTTCATCTGGATGTTTCACCATAATATGTTCATTGAAGGAAGCATACAAGACCTTTAAATTTCCATACATTGTATGTGGGATAAAGGACTTTATTCTTAGTCTGTTTCTTAAATTAAGTTGTTTTGTGGCTTAATTTTCACCAGCAGGCTTAACATGTATCACTGTAGAGGGGTGGGTGGGTGTGGGGGGGGGGGTGGAATGGGATACTTTCTCACATAATTGCAAACCATGTATCTCTAAATTGGCCTATTTTGCTTAGGAATAGCTTTTGTAGTAGAATATTAATATTTAAACATAAAAGGTTACATCTATCTCTTCTTTTTATACAGTGGCAAACTATCTAATCACAAAATAGTACATTTTTATTGCATTTCCACAAAAATAAATGTAACCTTCATCTGAGAGAACTTAATGATGCTAAACCGCACACAGTACCACTAGCCTCCAAGCACTGCTTGTTGTGGTTCATTAAGTAGAACAGACAAAGTGTTTTCTAGAGCCTTCTAGTGACATAGTACTGTATTTTTATGGAGGAACTAAGCTTCCAGCTTCTAGTAGCACTTTGTGATAAATGCATTAGTATAACAGTGGCAAATTCCATTTCAGAAACTGGAACTAAGCCATTTGTATAATACATTTTGTACTGAAATTGTTGATTTTGTTTTCTGAATAAAATAATCTAGACACTGAGACTTGTTAAGCTGAAACTTTCAATTTTCAAAAAGTCTGCTTAGTGAACTACACAATTAAGCATAATTTCAGTGTAATCATGAATTGATTTAACAGTGTAGATACATTAATAGTTAAATAAAGTAAATCCTAAATATACTGAATAGACTGGATTTTAAATTGGGAATTTTAAATGATGAATTTTAAATGTTGATTGTTTTAATATTTGTACATCTTATTTGTCCTTTTAAACTGATGTCTGTTTTAATTGATGTTGTGTGTTTGTTAATTGTTGTTTCCCACCTTGATCCACTGAAAGACAAAGGTAAGAAATAATTTTATCATTATTATATTATTAAAAGACAATATAAACTGAAACTGATGCAATAAAAATCATTCCAACTGAATAATAAACAGCTACATTATTTTTTGCAATTTAACTGTAGGGGAAACAGATGGTCTTGAAGGGGTGCTTGAAGCCGCCCATTCTGAATTAGGGTCACAGCAAACACATAGCATGGCCCCAATCCACCTTGAAGATGGCCGAAAAAGGACCACCAAAGATCCACTCCTTTTTCGGCTGGCAAAAATCCAGCTTTTCCCACCCTGCCACGGCTTGAAGCCGGCTGCAAACTGCTTCAGCAGCATGTGGTGTATAAATGGCATGCCACAAGAGTGTCTTGAAACTGCCCGGGTCTTGGCACCTGACCAGCTTCTGGGCAGCTTCAGGATGCCATTAAAGGATGCATCGTGTAAACCCCATGCTCTGATGATGCTCTTAAGGTCCCTTTTATGGGGCATCTGTTCCAGCCCTGTACCTTATATCTTTATTTTAATAAACGCCTGCTCATAGTATCCATAGCAAAGTTTAAATATTACAGTGCATGTGTATATATGAGCATGTAATAGCTCCTTTAAAAAAATGATTAATTGTAATATTCTTGTATTCTGCACCCCCCCCCCCAAAGGAATATCTAGGTTATTAATCTTAATGATTTTGCAAAGTTTGGAAACAACAGATTAGATGCAAATAACATTGCTGTTTATGGCCCAGCTGAAATAGTATGAAACCAGTCAAGATAGCCAGCTGAGAATACTCTAGGCCACTTGAAGCTACACTGAAACCTAAATGCTGTCACTTTAGAAGCTCTGGATATTCCTGAGTAATGCCTTCACCCTGACCTAACTTTGTGATGTCTCTTGAATGTAGGAGGATTTAATCTGGTGTAACTTGGTTCCTTTATTTAAACCGGTTTGCGATTCATCTTCGCTCCATATTGGTAAATCGATTCCAAAAGGTCTGTTATCCCCACTATGAAAGGGCATCTATTCATTATCCCCTTGCACTCACTCATTTTTTGGCATGATTGTCACCCCCACTAGTTTGCATGGCTTCAAAATATATGTCAATCATCTGTGTGTCATCAGCCCAGCTTGGGAACTCTGTGTGTGTGTGTGTGTGTGTTTGTGTATAATTGATAGAAGATTCAATTCCTTTGGTTTTGCAACTACTTGCCTCACTGATTGCAAGTAGTTGCAAAATCAATGAATCAAATCTTCTATCAATTTTATTTTTTTATTCGTTCCTCTAAAGTTGGAGGAATGAAATTCTCCTCGTTCCTCAAGAGTGCTGTTATTGCTTGAACAGGATACCATAACCTACAGGATAGTTCTAAACAGTTGCCTGATCACAACCATGTTGAAGGGACTTTTTCCATCTCTCCACATCATTAATATGTATGTGAGATGTTCATCGGATGAGCTGCCTACAAATGATGATGATAACCTTGAAGTATATTTACCTTGCAGAGTAAACTACTGATTTGATGGACTTGATCATTGATAAAGTAGTATTTATAATTCCCCAATGGTAAAGGTAAGTTGGCCTCTCAACTCAGTGATTTAGAAGAATTTGACATTGCCACTGGCATTTGGGAGGGAGACATTTAATTCAAATCATAGAAAAACTGAACATAAGAGATAATCCCACTAAAATCACATTTTACTTAGGGTAGCTTTACATATACTTAGCTAAGTGGTAGAGACTCTAAGAAACCCTGTTACAGAATTTATGAAGATGCAACACTGGCAAAAGTGCCCAATGTGCATCAGTGCAGGATGTGCATGAGTGACCAATGCACACCAGACACTGCTGATTCTGCTACTTAGTAATGTAATCAATCCACTTAGAAAGATGCATTTCCCATGCAGGATTCTGGCCTCTCTTTGCATTTCTTGATCTTTTTTCCTAACTCCTCTTCTGAATAGCAATGGAGTGGATAGCAGTGTCTCTCCTATTTTTCTCTTCTTGGTGAAAGAAATAAGTATGAGACAGATCGGTGATGCTATGGCATCCTGGAAGAGAGGGGCAAAGAGCTCCTCACTGGCACTCAATCCTTGGTCATCTACCAGGTCAGCTGGTGTTAGGTTAACATGCTTATTGCATGTTGTTCTTACAAGGAGCAGTTTGGACAAAAGAGACTAAAGTCTGTGCCCTTGTTTGCAATTTTTGCTTTCTCCCTCCACCTATTCCAATTCCTCCTGAGCTGCTTTCTTCTATTTTTACACCCTCCTCCTCCTCCTCCTCCTCCTCCTCCTCCTCCTCCTCCTCTTCTTCTTCTTCTCCTTCTTCTTCTTTCACCTCCTCTATTACACTCAGGAAGCCTGGGTGAAAGAAACCCAGGCAGGTGAGGGAGGAGAGACTGACTGGTGCATGCCCAAGAGGCATTCCCCCAGTGTTAATAATAGTAGTAGTAGTAATAATAATAATAATAATAATAATAATAATAATAATGTTATTTCAGGGGATTTTTTTCCTGGGTTGGGGTTCTGAGGGCTCTTGCGGTCAACAATAACATCATAGAGTCATTCACAAACTAAACGTTGTTCATCCTTGCTGCATGAGTACTGAGAAGACAGTGTTCAAAATGTACACTTCTGTCATGCCTTCCAAGGCATATGTCCTTTCTGCATTTCCTCACTAAAGGTTTTTGTTTTCTACACATGTGGTGCAAGTGTGCATAACAATGGATAATAAAGATAACACTCCTTGTCAAGTGTTCTGACATATTAAGTATGTCTCCCTTTCAGCTGTTTATATACTGGTGGTGTTAAGATGGCATCAGTAGAAAGGTAGGGAATATGAAATCTGTATCAGGTCCCTGCTTTCTGGCATACTTCATCTCACTGTATAAACTTGCTTGGACCCTAAGGTCATCAAGAGAGGCTCTTCTCTCAGTCCCACCACCATCACCATCATTTGATGGGGATATGAGATAGGGCCTTCTTGGTGGCTCCTC
The DNA here is from genome assembly GCF_019175285.1 of Sceloporus undulatus. Taxonomy (NCBI): domain Eukaryota; kingdom Metazoa; phylum Chordata; class Lepidosauria; order Squamata; family Phrynosomatidae; genus Sceloporus; species Sceloporus undulatus. Next base: position 133,614,223 of record NC_056524.1, on the reverse strand, counting down.
TTAAACTCTGGAACTCCCTTCTGAGGGAGGCCAGAATGCCCTCCCGCTTGACCTTCCATCAGCAGCCAAAACCTTTTTTTTATTTTGGCCAGCTTTTAAAACATAGATTTTAAAGATTGGGCTAAGGGTATTGTATTGCTTTACGTTGGACTTCTAGTAAAGCTTTTGAAATCTTTTAAATTGCATTTTTCTCCTTTTAAATGTAGGCTTGAATTGTTTTAAGACCATAACTAGTTTAATGACATTTTAATGTTCACGTTTTAACATTTTATACATGTTTAGGTGTATTGATCTTTTTAAAATTACAATGGGGCCTTGGTATCTACTGAGGTTTAGTTCCAGGACCCCCTGTAGATACCAAAATCTGTGGATGCTCAAGTCTGATTAAATGCAATGGGGTAGTAAAATGGAGTCCCTTGCATAAAATGGCAACATCAAGATTTGCTTTTTGGAATATATATATAATAATGAATATATATATTCATTCAAGCTGTGGATGCTTAAATCCATGGACAAAGAATCTGTGGTTAAGGAGGGCCAACCGTATAAGCCACTTTGGGTCCTAAGTTTGGGAGAAAGGCAGGACACAAATAAAGAGGTAGGATACAAATAAAGAGGAGGAGGCAGAAGTAGGAAGAATGTAGGAGGAGGAATGAGAAGAGGTACAGTACTCAGCCTTTCTCTTCTTGGAATTCAACAGTAGAGTTTTAAAGTATACCTGTTCTGTATTCAGCATAATGATAAGTGTTAGGGCTGGAGGAGGAAATTGCAAAATCAAGTTGTCTGACCAAAATCTACTCCTTTCTTGTCACTCTCACTCTGAGTCCTGTATTGGCAAAGTTCTGCTGGCAACAGAAAGATACCAGCATAGTTTTTCTGCCAGTTCATCTGGATGTTTCACCATAATATGTTCATTGAAGGAAGCATACAAGACCTTTAAATTTTCATACATTGTATGTGGGATAAAGGACTTTATTCTTAGTCTGTTTCTTAAATTAAGTTGTTTTGTGGCTTAATTTTCACCAGCAGGCTTAACATGTATCACTGTAGAGGGGTGTGTGTGTGGGGGGGGGGGGGGTGGAATGGGATACTTTCTCACATAATTGCAAACCATGTATCTCTAAATTGGCCTATTTTGCTTATGAATAGCTTTTGTAGTAGAATATTAATATTTAAACATAAAAGGTTACATCTATCTCTTCTTTTTATACAGTGGCAAACTATCTAATCACAAAATAGTACATTTTTATTGCATTTCCACAAAAATAAATGTAACCTTCATCTGAGTGAACTTAATGATGCTAAACCTCACACAGTACCACTAGCCTCCAAGCACTGCTTGTTGTGGTTCATTAAGTAGAACAGACAAAGTGTTTTCTAGAGTCTTCTAGTGACATAGTACTGTATTTTTATGGAGGAACTAAGCTTCCAGCTTCTAGTAGCACTTTGTGATAAATGCATTAGTATAACAGTGGCAAATTCCATTTCAGACACTGGAACTAAGCCATTTGTATAATACATTTTGTACTGAAATTGTTGATTTTGTTGTCTGAATAAAATAATCTAGACACTGAGACTTGTTAAGCTGAAACTTTCAATTTTCAAAAAGTCTGCTTAGTGAACTACACAATTAAGCATAATTTCAGTGTAATCATGAATTGATTTAACAGTGTAGATACATTAATAGTTAAATAAAGTAAATCCTAAATATACTGAATAGACTGGATTTTAAATTGGGAATTTTAAATGATGAATTTTAAATGTTGATTGTTTTAATATTTGTACATCTTATTTGTCCTTTTAAACGGATGTCTGTTTTAACTGATGTTGTGTGTTTGTTAATTGTTGTTTCCCTCCTTGATCCACTGAAAGACAAAGGTAAGAAATAATTTTATAATTATTATATTATTAAAGGACAATATAAACTGAAACTGATGCAATAAAAATCATTCCAACTGAATAATAAGCAGCCATATTATTTTTTGCAATTTAACTGTAGGGGAAAACAGATGGTCTTGAAGGGGTGCTTGAAGCTGCCCATTCTGAATTAGGGCCACAGCAAACACATAGCATAGCCCCAATCCACCTTGAAAATGGCCGAAAAAGGACCACCAAAGATCCGCTCCTTTTTCGGCTGGCAAAAAGCCACCTTTTCCCACCCTGCCACGGCTTGAAGCCAGCTGCAAACTGCTTCAGCAGCATGTGGTGTATAAATGGCATGCCACAAGAGTGTCTTGAAACTGCCCGGGTCTTGGCACCTGACCAGCTTCTGGGCAGATTCAGGATGCCATTAAAGGATGCATCATGTAAACCCCATGCTCTGATGATGCTCTTAAGGTCCCTTTTATGGGGCATCTGTTCCAGCCCTGTACCTTATATCTTTATTTTAATAAACGCCTGCTCATAGTATCCATAGCAAAGTTTAAATATTACAGTGCATGTGTATATATGAGCATGTAATAGCTCCTTTAAAAAAATGATTAATTGTAATATTCTTGTATTCTGCACCCCCCAAAGGAATATCTAGGTTATTAATCTTAATGATTTTGCAAAGTTTGGAAACAACAGATTAGATGCAAATAACATTGCTGTTTATGGCCCAGCTGAAATAGTATGAAACCAGTCAAGATAGCCAGTTGAGAATACTCTAGGCCACTTGAAGCTACACTGAAACCTAAATGCTGTCACTTTAGAAGCTCTGGATATTCCTGAGTAATGCCTTCACCCTGACCTAACTTTGTGATGTCTCTTGAATGTAGGAGGATTTAATCTGGTGTAACTTGGTTCCTTTATTTAAACCGGTTTGCGATTCACCTTCGCTCCATATTGGTAAATCGATTCCAAAAGGTCTGTTATCCCCACTATGAAAGGGCATCTATTCATTATCCCCTTGCACTCACTCATTTTTTGGCATGATTGTCACCCCCACTAGTTTGCATGGCTTCAAAATATATGTCAATCATCTGTGTGTCATCAGCCCAGCTTGGGAACTCTGTGTGTGTGTGTGTGTGTTTGTGTATAATTGATAGAAGATTCAATTCCTTTGGTTTTGCAACTACTTGCCTCACTGATTGCAAGTAGTTGCAAAATCAATGAATCAAATCTTCTATCAATTTTATTTTTTTATTTAAAAAAATCATGTGCCCATAGGTCACACCACAAGCACAAAGTCAGTACTTAGTGTGGGGTAATGGTGGATCTACCAAAAACTGAGGAGGTATGCTAAACACCCCTCTGCCATTAGTCCCTGCTCTCCAGAATAAGGTGATTCAGGTCCGTCATTCCCACTGGTTGAACATGCTTTGGAATTGATTATTAAAAAAAAAAAAACGCTAGGAAAGTAGTGTAACGAATAACCTTTCTATTGTGGCAGGCACTTGGGACTTTTGTTATCCCACCACTGCCACCAATTTATGTAACGACCCTACTCCTTCTCTTTATGGCAGTCCTATGGGTTTTCTTTTCTCACCCCTTTGCCAACTAATTTATGTAACGAACACCCTTTCTTATGTGGCAGGTTCCCAGCATTGTATATTATAGTAGCGTAGATATCATATATATGGCAGACCAGCCTTGGAAGAAAACAAAATATGAATTTTTATTTAACAAAAGGTTTGAACAGATATTTCTTGAACTGAATGATATTACACAACTGTTAGTTTAGGTATGTGTTACTTCTTAATGGTTACTTTGTTACCACAATTCAACTTGCTAGAGAGAATTTCTATTACCAGCTGTTAAGGACACTGACATTGTCCCTATTGGCTACTTTCCTAAGCTTAAACAACAAAGTATTGCCTCTCAGGCTTACTATAATCCTTCTTTTATTAGAGTCTCTAACTGACTAAAAGTCCCTCTCTCTAGACTATAACCAAGTTCCCCTCTGGAACAGACTCTTCCTCTCACTGTCTCCTCAACTCAACTCCCACTTCAACCCTCAGGGTTCTAAAGATCCAACTTCATCTCTCAACAGTCTAACCCCAACTGACTCAACCCAACTGCCAAATGGAATCTTCAAATTCCCAAGCCAGCACCTGATTGGCTTAGGGCCTTTGGCTTCTGATTGGCTGGCTTGTAGTCAGCTCGTTAGAAGTAGTGTCGAGAAAAACTGGATTGTTGCATTTGTCTCGCTTTATAATGACAGAAATTGATCAACGTAGGATCGAAACTGGTTTCAAATGATACAACAGTCACATAACCCTATCAGTGATTCACTTAACTCATAGTGGGAATGCATCCTTAGTTCTTTCATGGCTACCCTTCCCATTTCTAGTCTTTTTCTGATTTCTTGATCACATCCTCCTTTCTGATCAGTATGGGGCATTTTTAACTATTTCAATTTCCTCATTATTAAGGTTGAATTTATATAGACCCTCATGTGTACATTTATTTATTTATTGCACATATATCTCTCCTTTCTCCCAAAATGAGATCCATTTGACAAATGTATGACTGTTATCAAGTATGGTTTTATATAAATTTTGGGTGCCATGTGATCTGAAGCCATGACCCCTGACTGACCTCATCGCTAGCCACCATTATCCCAAAAGCAAGCAGACCACGTAGCCAGCAAACCTTCCTAGGCATGGTCAAAGAAAAAAAGGTAGATTTAAACCTTTCAGCAGCAGTTTTGGGAGTTGCTATACCGGATTCGCAAGCTACCTGAGACAAGGAGGACAATAGCTATGGCTCCCTCCTTAATGAGCCAGTGATTAGATTAACGGCTGGACCATCAAGATATTCACTCCCCCTGAATAAGTGGCAGACCTATGCTTTGTGTATCCATTGTGTAAGTTTCAGCTTAGACAAAGATAAGTCATCAAGCCTTTTGTCCACCAGGCTGCCATAGCCTGAGGTTATGTTTAGCAGTATATAAGGACTTCGTTTCCAGCCCTTCCTTGGGCTTGTAGAGCAGACCTTCCGAGCCTGAGTTCCTAGCTTGTAGAGCATTTCGCTCCAAGCTTGTGTTCCTGGAGCCTTGTGCTCTGCTGAAATCACTTGAGCGAAGCCAAGCTCACTGTCTTTTTGGGCCTCTGGTTAGCTTTGCCCACCAGAACTCAGCTCCTAGCCACCGTGGCTGCCACTTTCTTTCCCCGTTGTCATGGCTGTGTCTCACCATCCACCGCACCTCAATCTGTCGCCTTGGAGAAGACTTCGAAGGTAAATATCCCAACGGTGCCTCTATCCTTTTCCTTTACCCCCAAACTCACCCCTCCCCTGCTATAGCATTGTGTGTGTGTGTGTGAGAGAGAGACAGAGAGAGAGAGAGAGATCCCTTCTTGTTCTGTGGCTTTAATAAATGTTCATATTTTAATTGCACCTCCTTTGGCATCCGAGTCTCTGTCTCTTGGGGTTGGACTAGATGACCTCTGGTATACACAAAGGGACATGATCCCGCTGCATGCATTGTTAGGACACGCCTCTCATATAATTCCCCTAATTCAATCCTTCCTAACATGACAACCATGCAAACTAGATGGATATGGTTATTCCTTGATATATAATATATAGAAAGGATAGAGAAGGTCATGGAGGGAGGTTGTTTATACTAGAATTCAAAGTGTTTGTCTCTTCTGGCTGTCTGCTATCTTTACAAAGCTACACGCTTGATCACAGAGGCACAAAATACAGTGTGTTACTCAAAAGAAATATATATATATTCAGTGTGGGCATATATCACTTGCAAATGAATGACAATACAAAGAATATGGAGGATCTCTTTCAGCCATTTGCACTTTAAAAGTAAACACTGAGAACATATGAGATAAACAAAAGAAAGTTCATAATACAAAATAAAGGGGAGGGTTAAGTTTAAAAGATAGTTTAAAAGATTACAAATAGAAACCAGGGGAGGAGGGTGGGATGCAACAGGTGGCTTAAAGAAAGGAAGAGAAATGAAGGAGCTGGAACTGGCCTCCTTTCACTTATCAGGATAGGTGTCCCAAACAAGCTGTATAAGATAGAAAAAAAGGGGCTTGTTAGTATATTGGTAAATTTGAGCAGCAGATCATTGCCAGCAAAGCGTGAGAAATAGGAGACCAACCAATCCTTCCCACACATGTGCTATCAGCCTGGTAAAAGATGAGTCAGAGTCTTCATCTGAAGTAACAAAAATAGCTTTATTTACATAACTTGCGTATAACTCATACACAGGCACAACATTATGATATAGATAAAATACAAATAAGTTCTACGTGTTACTTGTAAAAAGACATCAAGAAGTCTTGAGACAAAATTGAGTCTGTAGGAATTAGTAAGTTGTGTTTGCAGGAACTGTGATGTTCTAAACACAGGAAGTTACCACAAATATGTAAACTTCTGGTGAGCCTTAACATTTGTTTGGGCCCAAACAGACAGGCCAAAATAAAGCTGCTTCGGGTCACTTTGGAGGTATGCTGTTAAAATGCTTCGTGCGTCCTAAGAGGTCGGAAGCCACACTCAAGCCACTCTCCAATCCTAAGGACTAGAGTGCAGCTTTGGGACAGCTTCTGGTCTCTTAATATGCATGTGTCATTTAAACTGCATGCCTCCAAAGTGACCTGAATCAGCTTTATTTTGACCTGTCTGTTTAGACCCATAGTTGCTATATCCAACAGGTGGCTAAAAAAAAAGGAAGAGAAATGAAGAAGCTGGTATTGGCCTCCTTTTACCTTTCAGGGTAGGTGTTTCAAATAAGTTGTATAAGCTAGAAAAAAAGAGGGGGGCTTATGGATATGACCTTATTATTATTAGGGTCTCTCTTTCCTTCTGACATATTCTCTTACATCAATCTAGCAAAGCTAAAATACCAAAAAACGGCTGGACCATAATCTGTGTAATCCCTTGGATGAAAATCTTTATTCTTACCTTAAAAAGTATGCCCCCTGTTACTCTAAATGAAGAAAAGCTCTGCAGAGCTGGAGCATGGTTAGAGGGGCAGAATTTGGAAGCAATTATATTTCTGTTGTATCATCTTCTGTGTGCTAAACTGGCTGCAGCAATAGGTTTGTCTGATGCTCTTAACTAGCTGATGAACACCAGTATTCTGTATAACTGGAAGCCATCATTTTGATTTCCTTAAGTGACCTAGAGTAAAGCTGTGATGCAGGGATTTGCAAAACCAGAATGGCAATTTCCAGAAATGACATTGTAGTATTACTGTTACTCAAAACTATTTGGTTTGAGGTGCTTTTTAATTACCACACCATATTCCAAACTGTTTTCTGATTATACAAGACAAATAAATAAATACAATTAGATGAGATGGCCAAGGGGACTAAAATTCTACCTCTTCTTTGTGCAGAAAATGTTAAAATGTTACTTTGGATTAAACACATGTTATATGATCGTACATCCTTGCCTTTCTAAGGACATTGCACTAACCCCCATGGAATATTGCTCAAGTAGTCTATATATGAGAATCATATCCAATTACTGTGTATCTACAGGGAAAGCTGTTCACCAAGAAATTTTATTGTCCTCAATAGAGTGAAATTGCACTAGGGATTGTACTGCTTGCACATGAGACATTTATTATATTATCAAATGCCACGTTTATCCTAAAAAAGGAAACATTATTAGACTTCATTCTTTCCAACACTATCTACAGTTTTAGCACAAGCTTATTTAAAAGCACAGTGATAAAAGACTGGTTTATATCAAATCTCAGAAGATTCACAGAACATATCAATTGGTTTATGAAAAGAATATGACAAGTAACACAATAAGTCCATATTAATTTTTAAAAATCTTTCTTGATTAATGACACACACACACACACACAACTTGTAAGCAAATTCAAAGTGTACAGCATGACCTCTATAAACTTTTTATTCCAAGTTAGCATTAAATTCAGTGAGGCTAAGGTTGCTCTAGTGATAACTTGTCATAGTACTTGTTTCTATGGGCTATTTCATTGATACTCTCTCTTCCATCTATTGATTTATGAAGATCATGGCAAACATATACTATTACCTTTCTCTGTGTAGTTGTATTGGGTAGGTCACTGTAATATTTCAAAATAGTGAGTTGTGTGAAAATATAACTATGTGTTCAGACTCATGATACATTGCCCATTACTCAGACATACTTTAGAATGACCGAGAGAGAGAGAGAGAGAGAGAGAACTAAATGTATATTTGTACCAGGAGGTGGCAACCATACATTAATGATACTTGTATTATTTTTCGTGGATGGAGAACAGTATGGGGTGTTTCTGTTTTCTATATTGTCACTTCTTTTTGCTACCTTTTGCTTGGGAGGAAAGGCTGAAGCACCATTAAAGATGACTAGAAGCTGGGAACCATCCTCCCCCCCATTTATAAAGTCCCTGAATGATGGTATACATGTAGGAAAATGCACCTATCAGTTGGCAAACAATAAAATAAGTACTCACACTACTGCAGTCAAAGATCCAAACACTGCAACAGAAGGTGCCTCAAAACAGACAATTCAGGCAATGATCATCTGAATGGTATTCTGGAGCAAAATGATACTTAGTCCCAAATATTAGTAAACTATAAGGTTCTATATTTCAATGCAGTAGTGAATATGTCAGTTTTCCTTGCTCCAGCTTCCATTTTTAAAAAAACCCTAAAGTTCTTAGAGTCAAATTTATGAAGAAATTTAATACTTTTAGTACATTTTCATTAAAAAGTGAACTAAATATAATTTCCAATCAACTGCACTGGTAGGTGGACTTACCATTCCCCAAACTGTAAGAATCACATTAAACCTACCGATTGTCATTTTGACAGAGAGGTGGGGTAAAAATAAAGTTTGCTTATTTGTTTATTTATTTGCTTGTTTATTTATTTAAATCCTTGCCTTTAAAGTTGGTTGTTCCATAGCAAATGTTTAAAGTTGGCTGTTCCAAATGTTAAATTAGGGATGAAACAGATGGGTGGAAAAAGTGACTTGAAACTGTCTTCTCTGAAGCCACATCGAAACCACACCAACCGCACCACCCATTCCCAAGGCAGCTGAAGTGGGCATGTCATGACCACACAGCATGGCTTCAAGCCATGCTGCTGGGCACTTTTTGTTTTTACTGTTCCCCCACCATCCCTGCTCACCTTTGCAGGAGAAAACCGCCAGTGACTGCCATCCCATTGCATGTTCCCCATGCAGATGCTGGAAAGATACACCCCTTTGCTCCCCCTTCACCCCTGCCCCCTCTTTGATTGTCTCTTTTGAGTATGTTGTATTCATCTCCATGAGAGGTGTCATGGTTTCTCTTTTGGGTATGGCAGCTCTGTCCCTTTTAAATGTGCTCCCTCAATGGGGTGTTTATATGCACAATTAGGGTTAGGGTTTGGAAAGAGTGCCCCTTTTCAGTTGCCCTGGCGTCAGTGCATTTATATCTATATGCGAAGATGCACACTTTCTGGAAAGAAACAGGAAAACACAGCTCCTTTTTGGTCAAGCTTTTCTCTCCATATTGTGGCTTGGATGCGCTTTCTGGCTAGCTTCAAGGTGTGCATTGCCTAAATGCCTCACCTTGAAGCCAGTTGGAAACCTGCTTATTTTGACTGTCTGTTTCTCCCCTTAGACATTTTGCTAATGGATACTTTATGCAAAATGTGGACAACTAATATTTTCTATGTCTAGGTGACATACTTGGTTTACAGAAAGTTCTGTCTTTCTTTGGTTTTCTATTAAGAACAAGATTTTTACTGATTGGAGCATTCTCAGTTTAACTGATTTTAACTGATTGGAGCCTTCCCAGGCATTGCATAATTGTCGCTTACTATTTGATGTTTTTGTGGTGCCTGTTTATTGAACCATTTCCTGTATTGCTATGTACTGTATATGTATTATCCTACTTGAGAGTATGTATTTTCCCTGGAAAACAATTAACCATCCATTATGAAGCCTCTGCCTTGGTCCAGGCCTTGGAGGTAGAGAGGAACTGCTGGACCTCTTACCCTTTCCCTCCACTACTCCCTTCTCCTTCTGTGTTCATGTCTTTTTAGATTGTAAGCCCGAGGGCAGGGAATCGTCTAACTAAAAGATTGTATGTACAGCGCTGTGTAAATTTACAGCGCTTCATAAATAAAGGTTAATAATAATAATAAATTATTTAGTGCTTCAGTTAAAGAGAAAGAGAGAGAACCTTTACAAAAGCCAAATGATGGAATACAGCAACAAATGAACACCATAATCTTAACACAATTATCATAATAAAGAGTCATCAGAGAAATTAAACATCATCTACTTTAATTACAAAATTATAACCCCATTAACTCCTACACATTGAAAAGGGAAACCGGGGAATAGGAAAGATGAACCTGTAGATGGCTATTAAAACTCTAGAGTAAATGGAGGAGTTGTGGGGAAAGGGGAGAGTGAGTCCAAAATGCACACAACAGTTTCATGAAATCTATTCTGAAGCATTTGATTTCCAAAACATTAAGCAAAGGCTCTCATGGAAGCCCGGCTCATTTGTACCAGGACATTCATGTTATAAAGTAAGGGAAGTATTATGAGAAAGGTAGCAGGATGTTGTCTACATATGGGCCAAAGTATAAATTAATGATAACCTAAATAAAATATTAGAGCAATGGGATAATTGATTCACTGTAGATGGATGCATTTGAGAACAATTTTGTGACATGAAATGTGCAGTAAACAAAATACTGAAACTTTTTAATATGACGTAAAACAGAAAATGCAGAGAAAACATGTTTTAAGCAAGAAACCATCTTTCTGAGCCTACATTCAATCATCCGTATGCAAGCTCGACTTTGTTTGGTATTATGTAAAAAAATTAATACTCATTGTTTAGGGTTAATGGTTTTTGGTTTGTTTGTTTTTCATGTTTCAATGGAGTGGTAAATATGTCAGTGTTCCCTTTTCCTACTTTCATTTTTGTAAAAACCCTAAAGTTCGTGGTGTCAAATTTATAAAGAAATTTCAGAATTTTAGTACATTCTTATTTTTAAAAAATGAACCAAATATAATTTACAATCAACTGCACTGGTAGATAGTCTTACCATTTCTCAAATTGCAAGAATCATGTTAAAACTACCTAGTATGTAGATGATAAATATGAGAATCCCATTAGAAGAAGTGTGTGTGGGGGGGAGGAGGTTTCTGAAGCATACATACTATGTCTGGAACATATAGATCTAATGTAGTGCATGGAATGGCATCCCTAATTCAGCATCAGAAACAATTTTGAATAGACATGGACACAAACCCACAATATTTATATACCCTAACTCTCCTGCTTGGATAAAAATATCAGTTTTTGTTTCTTCATATTAAACAACAACAACAAACATTTAATCTATCTGTCAATTTTTAATAAAATTTTATCAACCTTAGTGAAAGAAGAGTCAAATGCATTTAAGTTTACTTGTTAAATATAATAGACACTACAGCACTGCAATTTATTTATTTATTTTTTAAAAAACAGCTCATTCAGTCTGTTCGCTTCTGGTGTGCTACCAGATATTTTTAGCAAATTAGTCAAATGTTCTTAGCTTTGCTTTAAAACTTTTGTTCCCCTCTCCACTAGTTTGCACCTCCTAACCATTTTTGGCACCTCTCACAGTTCATGTATTTTTGAAATCACACGCTGTAATATATCTCTCATGAACCTATCTATCAGCAGCATTAGTAAAAGTAGACCAGTATTTTTATGTCATAAACAAAATATAGCAAGCAACTTTGAACTTTAAAATAAATAATAAGAAGAAGCAGCTTCTGCTACATTATCAATTTCCTGAAAATTTTGTGCCATTCAGCATTTGCTGAACAGCCATGGAAATGAAAAGACCAGGCAACAGAAACTGGGTTGAATAAGAGCCACTTTATTCAAACTAATACTATTTTGCCCTAACTACTAGGAAATGTAAAGTGGGGAAACAACCAGGTGCAGAAGCAGCTAAGGCAAGTGGTTTCTTCAAGACCTCCTTCCCAGGTTCCTCTACACTTAATACCCGAGCTCCAAAGTGAACCCCAAAGCTGGGTTGCTCCCCAGGTGATCCATACTGGAAGTCCAAACTGAGCTCCCATCCACCCAAATTGCATGACTTAAAGTGAGGACACAGTTCTCATGTCAGACCCAAGGAAAGTCTCTGTGATGCACACAACTAAGTTTCATTGGGCCTTTTTTATCCCACTGCTGCCACCAAAATATGTGAAGACAACACTCCTTCACTTTATTTTTTCTCCTTAAGATGGCAGTCCTATGGGGTTTTCTAATCCCACCTCTGCCATTCGTGTTTTGTAATGTGAGTAGTCTGGTTATTTAATAATAATAATAATAATAATAATTTGTTCATTTATTAACTGCTTTTCCAACGATCAAAGCGGTGTACAGAAATTGTTAAAAACAGACAATAAGAACAGTAAAAACCACATCTTAAAAGTAGATAATTAAAATAGATTAAATGCAAGCAAAATTTTAAAACATCCAATGACATTGTTAAAATCAAAAATCATAAATACTATACTTAAATACTATATTAACTCAAGTCCAGCCTTGTCCTTCTTGAATCAAACAAATAAAACTTAATTTACAAGAAGATTTAACAGTGTTGTTTTTGATATGATATCTTATGTAATTGTTACTTTCACTTTGTTATACTTACCATTGGTTTTATAACTCTCTAGTTAAATCACTAGTTTCTTATAACTAAGATTCACTCAGTCCTTCTATTAAGTTCCTATTTTAAACTTGGTCCTAACAGCCACCAAAGCTAACAATATCCCTCAGGATATCACACTCCAGCCACTCCCTTTCTAGAGTCCTGGAAGTGTAATGGTAGGGAGCCCTTTTCCACTCAGACTCTACCTCTAACAATCCTTCTCTATCCCTGGAACCTTCACTCTCAGGATTCCAAACCCTGACTCTTCCCTCAGGAACTCATGGAACTCAGTCCTCTCTTGGACTTAATTGTTCCCTCAACTGTTTAGTCCCAACTGACTCTATCCTTTATCAGCACAGAATTCTCACAAGTCCCAGCCCACATTCTATTGGCTGGGCCTCAGTTGCCTTCTGATTCGTCAGCTGGGTGTTCTGTGCACGACAGTCTCCTTCCCCATTCCCTGGGTTATGGGATCTAAACAGGCAGATCCAGAGCCTTCTCCTTCACTAAAAGGATCCCTGTTATTGTTAACCAAAATGCTACTTCTCTCTCTCAACTACTTGGTAAGTGACCACCTGTTTAAAACCCACCATGGGTGAATTGTCACAGTCCCTAGTCAACAATGTAGGGTAGGAAAAATAAAAAACTAGAAAAGCAGGAACAATCCTACCTGAACCTGAAGTGGCCAACCAAGCTTACATTGTACCAGGGATGGGAGGGTATGTTGATGAACTCCATCAAATAAGGTAGAGGTGGGGAGCAGCAGGAACCTTAAAACCATTCAGCTCTACCTGTCATGGCCAGCCAAGATCAGCTCTCGGAGGATGAGGAGGAGGATGAGCCTCCTCCAGAGCAAGGGCTGATTGAGGCAACGCCAGGTGCTGTTCCTGCCCTGCCAGGTCCCAGCTGTGATCCTCCAGTCCCAGAGGAGGAGATTCAACCAGGTCCTAGTGCCACAGAGAGGCTTCCTTCGGTACCACAGCCTAGTGGTGATTCAGGAGACGAGTCATGCCTGCAAGTACCTTCTTATCAGGAGAGAAGGGCCGAGAGTGCTTGCAGGTGCAGATCCAGGAGGATTGCAGAAAGACAGTTAGCAAACCAGCCTCAGGTGGCTCGAGGGAGAGCTTCCCTGATTTAAGTGGAAGAGAGGCTTGAGTTTGTTGCTAGAGTTTATTGCATGAGCCCTTGGTGTGATTGCTGTCGCTCTAGCTCCAGACATCTTGTTACCTTGCTACCTTGACCTCGGACCGGACCTTTGTTATCTCTTGGCTATTGTGACCTCGGACTGTTTTGACCACGCTGCTTTCTGGCTTCCTGACTTCGGCTCGTCTTTCGACACGCTTGACTTTCTGCAACCCCGACACCGGCTTGTTTCCTCGGCTTGCTCTTTGACTGCTTCTCCACAAGGTTTGTTTTGCCTACACGTGTTGGCTGCAGGCTTGGTTATCAGCATAAGTCAGAGATTGCTGGCAGCAATCCCAGACACTACCCCTTATATTCTGCACCATGGCACACAACACTGTGACACACATCACATGGGCCTCTTTCCCGTGGAGGCCAGCAGAAGCATCCTTCAGGCAGCAACATTTTGTGGTGTAGGCTGGGAGCCAGATATTACGCTAAATATAAGGTGACTTGCACCTTACGAAGATTAAATAAAATACAAAATGAGCAAGCATATTAAAGGCAGTGAAGCAAATGATTAAAATTTAATACAAATACAAATGCAACTGCATTTGTTAGTGTCATGAAACAAAACAAAGGATGATGCCATTTGGCAGACAAATCATCACAGAAATATATTGGAGACACAATTGTGTAAAATGCCAATCTTATTTTTAGCATTTCCAGCATTCAGCATATTGAATGAACTATGTATAAAGGAGATAACATGTGACTTTCCCAAGCATTTGAAAACTATATCCCACCAATTGTCAGTAATAAAGGTGACTTAAGGTAAATGCACACAGCCAGTTGCCAGTGATAGCTTGTCATGGTACACATGTAACATAGACATTCAGTGTGGTATAGAGGTTTGATGTGGATTCTTAGAGATCAGGGTTCAAACACCCACTCAGTCATGAAAACAGACTATGTGATCTTGGACAACCTTTATCATCAGAACCTAAAAAGATGGGAAGGACAAAATCATCTGGATGAATAATGTCAATAGACCATATGATAGAGTCTCCTTTAGTCAGTCAACTTGAAGTCACAGAGAACAATGACAAATGCATGTGATACACCACTTTGAAAACTGGTGACCAATAGTGGAAGGAAAACCTTGACAACTGCTATGAGCAGCTCATGTTCTTAGTCAGCTCAGAGGGTTTCAAATCTCAGAAATATCAAGTGGAGTAAGAGGTATCTTGAGCTTGTGGTGGCAGGCAGTGAGTAGCTACAAGGAGTCATCTCATCCCTCCCACAACCTCACATCTTGTAAAATTGAAAATATTGGCTTGTAGTGACTTTCCCTGGAAAGCTATTCCAATGAGTTATTGTTATGATCTTGATAAATTGCACACCCTCTTCGGCCTTCTTCTGTTGTATTCAGCTAGCAGACATAGCTTACAAGAGAGCCAGCATGGTGCAGTGGTTTGCGTGTTGGATGACAGGTCTGGAGATGAGGGTTTGATTCCATGCTAGAACATAAATACTCATTTGGTGATCTTGGGCAAGTCACACTCTTTCAGCATCATACAGTGGCAAACTGTAGGTTAATTTAAGTTTCCCAAGGCTTCAACCTTTGTCAAGGAAAAAATATATATTTAAATGTCAAAAATATCAAAGCCAAGCCTTATATCAGCAGAATAGCACAAATGTACCTTTTTTGCTAACTATGCTTCCCTAAGAACTGAGACTGACTCAAAAACAACAAACACGTAGCTTGTACCTTAAAACAAAGGTTTACAAATGGCTTTAATCTATATTTACATGGAAGATATATCCTAATCTAGTTAGTGAATAGTTCAGGTAAAAAAGAAATCTTTATCTCACCATCTTCAAAGAAAGTTTATGGAGAAGGAAGGTAGAGGACCCAACAGGTCAGGAGAAAATCTTTGAGAGAGAATGTCTGTTAGTTCTAAAGGGGGAGTGACCTAAATACTATAGTTAGTTTGAATGAAAGAAAGGGAGAGGTTGGCATGCAAGAAATCCCTATCTATCTAATGAGGAGGAAATCGAATGCAAAAATCTTCCAAAAGACACCCCCTCTGAACAAACGTGCCAAAAAAACCTTATGATACATTCACTTTAGGGTCACCATACATTAAAAAATGGTTTTGAGGCACACAACAACAAAGTAGAAAAATTGCATACAACACTATCAGCATCAATGCAAATTACCCTATGAAAGTACACCAACACTGTTATTTAAGGGGGATTTGCATGAATGAATATCAGATTATTTTACCAAACAAATTAATATTATTCATGACAATAACATTAAGATTTATTGTAGCTACAGAACTATGTGTTGTTGGTGTTTTCCTGTTGACACTCTCTGATAAAGTTTTAGAGCTGAGGTGTTTCTCCAGAGGTTATTGGAAATAAACTCCCTTTAGCCCCAGTCATTATAGCCAATGGTGTAATACTATGGAAGGTGCAATTTAACAACATCCAGAGGGCCACCGAATTCACTATTCCTGGTTTATATAGTTATTCTTCATCATACTGTCAAAAATGAACAGTAGTCATTTGCGAATGCAAACTTACCAGTCAAGTCTCCTTCTTCATCAAGTGAGTGTGAATGGGCCATCACAGATGCAACAGCACAAGCAGAGCTTCATATCACACCAGTCACTATGCCCTACAGTGGAATTAGCTCACATTCATATGCAAGTTATCTGAAGAATGGTAGTCAAGTGTACAGAAATCACTTGAAGAACCAGCTGACATGAACTAGGCCATATGTTATGAACTGAATAAACTGGAGAGCATAATGTCTGAAGTGATGTGAGGCTGTGGTATTTTATCTGCTGTAGATTATTCCTATATATTAGGAATATATATGGATAAGGTTTCAGCAATCATGAAATCAACAGGCATGAATGAGCAAAACAAATGCCAATCTTCCAATTCCCATTTTAAAACATAACTTGTATTTTATCCCCTTTGAATTAGATTGTTTCATGGATACCTCAGCCTAAGAATACATAGAATACATATATCATCAGCACATTAAGTATTGTAATGATAGAACAAGTGTTGCTGATGCACACTTAGAATAAGATGTCACAAACTGATAAAAACAGATTAAAAGACTAAACTTGAAAGTGCCATTGTGAGAAGGAAATTTAAGGTTTTTTTATTTTAAAAAATCAGATTGTATATCAGATATAAAAAAAAACTTGTAGATAAGTGACAAGTACAGTTATTAAGCTGCCACCAAAGGAGATAGCATCAAATTGATCAAAAGACTACTGGGAAAATATAAACAAAGGAATGTAGCACATGTTCCTCTGCTGCAAATGCAGAGTCTGCCTTTGGTTTCACAGAATCTAAAGACAGCAGAAGCAGCAAGTTTAGCAAGCACAAGTGCCTTTGCCAGCAGCAAGGATAGCAGCTTTGCAGTACATAAGTGGGAGATGAAAAGGAAGCAGAACAGAAAAACCTTGAAAAAGATCCCATGGAAATACACAGAAAAATAGAAGCATGGCATGCAGAATTTACATGGATAAAATACATAGTAGAGGTCACTGTGCATCTATGCCTTTATTCTGGCATTGATGATTTAGTAATAAGTATATGAAGCCAATTAACATTACTGCATTAGAGCAATGTTACCTGTGCTTTTAACATATCCATCTTTATACTGTCAAGGAATTCATCTATCATGTCTAAAGCTCAGAGGAAAAGATGCTATCTACCATTAAGTTCCTTTTTTCAATTTTGCAAATGATTCCCCTATCACTTCCTCAACACTTAATAACCTAATATTTATGTCTAAGACAGTCTGTTCAACAGCTAATGGATAAAATTCTGCCTATGAATAAGTTCAGAATGAATAGAGAATACAGAATAAATCTGACTAGTTCCCTCTTGAATTATCTAAGACTGTCCCTAAGAAGAAAGAAATCCTTTTTATGGAAACAGAAATTATAGAAGATATTTCATTTTTAATCTAGTGCCTCCATTGTGATTTGCTAAGTTCAGAACTTTCTCTATGGCCATTAAAGGTTGAGGTTTGTCATAGTCCTGGAAATGCTGCAGTATACCATGGCATGACTGAGAAACAAAAGGTCTCACTCATTTTGCTGATGATATGAGTATGGATAGTGTTATGGGGAGGAGGCACATTTTCTAGCCTCCGATAATGAAAAGTCCAGAAACTATGACAAGGGACACTAGATTCAAGCTGAAGGAAAAGAGATTCCACCTAAATATTAGGAAGAACTTCCTGATTGTAAGAGCTGTTCTATATTGAAATATATTGCCTTGGGCTATAGTGGAGTCTTTTTCTATGGAGGTTTTTAAACAGGGGCTGGATGGCCACTGGCCAGAAGTGCTGTGATTGTGTATTTCTGCACAGTAGGGAGGTAGACTAGATTGCCCTTGTGGTCTCTTCCAACTTTAGGATTCTGATTCTATGATAATTGTGTCAAGGTATTGTACACCATGACAGGGACCATCAAGGATGGAGCTGGAAAGTTTATAAAGTTCCTGTCTCCTTCTCCTCTCCCTTTTTTGCAAGATGTCTTTGACCCACCCTCCCACCCCTGATACACTGTAAGCTTACTTGTCGCTTTCAGTTTGGGTAAGAATTGTCTCACTTTGTGATCCCTACATACACACACATGCACACTACACTGTTGACTGGAGAGCTGGATATTTGGTTTTGAGTGCTGTCTTAAATAGGCGGTCACTTGGCAGGTAGTGGGAGCAGAGATGTAGGATTTCTGTGAACACCTATGACACCCATTTGATGAATGAGAAGGTTCTATAGGTCACAAGTCCAAGAGGCTGGGAAGGAAACTTTCCTTAGAGCTTGCCTGGGAGCTGAGGCCATCCTTTAAGTAATACAACCTGGGGGTGGACTTCTCAGGTTGGCTTTCTGGTTGCTAGCTTGCATGGGAGCAACCCAGCTTTTCACTTCTCCTTGGGGCTCAGGTTTTCACTCAGAGGGAGCAGGGGAGGAAGTCTGGATGAGACTGACTGTCTCAGCTGTCCCCACATAGATTGCTCTTCCTTTTATTCACATCTCAGGGGTTCAAAATTTAAATAGGTTAATAGTAAAATAAAGTAGATCTTATTCAATCCAGAATTTGTGTCCGGTCTTTTTATTTCCATGGTTGGTCACCAAATAAACTAATGTTCTTATGCATCTGATGTCAGCTAAGAAGCATCTGGATTGGAAATTTTAATTTCAGAACACTTAAGTATTGAGTAAACAGGCAAACGTGTAAGCCACCAAGTCTGCAGCTCTTTCAAAAATCCTGCCATGCATTTGCTGGCAGAGAACTGTGGAGGGAGCCATTTGTTGTCTTCTCTTGCTCTCTATCAGTTTTTTTTAAAGGAAGCAAAATCTACTCCTATTCAAAGCAGTTAAATGAAATTCATTTTACCACAGTGTCAGGAAGCCCAACTGGGAGATGACAGAACTGAGGATTCAGAGGATCCATGTGTGTTCCTCTCTGCCTACCCCTGCAGTCCCTGTTACAGTAGATAGTATCTTGATTTCTGCCTTTTAGATGTTATTCTCCTTGTTCTTCCTAGGCCCATTACTAGTTCAGAAAACAAGCATTATAACATAAGAAGAGTCATGCTGGATCACACTAAAATGGCTGGGTTTTGCACAAAATACATCAATTATGATCAAAATGTGTGCTTCAAGACTTAGGGAGGATGTTAACGTTGTTTTTTCATATGTATCATGAAAAAAATTGTTTCCAGAAATACATGTAAATTGGTGCAAAATTACTGCACCCCCCAAACACCCCCCCCCCCCCCCACCCCCCCCCCCCCCCCCCACAATTTTTGCACACACAAAAAATCCCTCCATGTGTTTCTGGAGATAAGTTTGTTTGTTTGTTGTCTGTATACAAACACTTAAAAACACCCTTTCGTTTTGTGCATTTCTTATAATCATCATTTCAGTTGCAAGCCTCTCTAGATACTACTGCTGAGGAATGACTGTGGATGGTGTTCTGCTTTCTTAGGCTGGCTGGCATTTTCCAAATATTTTAAAATTAATATACAGTAATTTTCATGCCAAATGAAATGGGCTCACAGCTGTTAAACTGCTCACTAAAACCCCATATTCTACTCTACTCAGGGATTCATCATTGCTTTTGCCAAATCAGCACTGAGACGGATGATGTTAGGATTATGTTACCTGTCATGGTGCTAGAGTATAATGTCCTATCTGACTGCATAACACAAAGAAACACACAAGGAATGTTCGCCAAATCCAAAAAGGGAATCCATGACATAGCTGCAAAATGAGGATAACACCTTGGCAATTAAAGAAAAGAAAAACTATGCAAATGAGATATTGGCAATACAACTAATGGTGTGTGTGTGTATGTGTGCGTGCTGTGTGCCTTCAAGTTGTTTCTGACTTACTACAACCCTATCATGGGATTTTCTTGGCAAAATTTGTTCAGAGAAGGTCTGCCGTTGTCTTCCCCTGAGGCCAAGAACATGTGACTTGCCCAAGATCACCCAATGGGTTTCATGGCTGAGCTGGGAATCAGACTCTGGTGTCCAGAGTCATAGTCCAACAATCAAACCACTATGCTGTGCTGGCTCACACAGCTAATGCTAAGTGTGAATGCTGATTCTGTTCATATTCTTGTTTATGCTGTGAAGAAATTGCTCTGCCAACCCATAGGTTTTAAGATACTTACACAGGGTTTAAGATACTTTTAATTATCTTATAACCTGTGGATTGGCAGAACAATTTCTTCACAGCATATTAACAGACTCAGCATTCACACTTAATTCTGTGTTCAGCAGGTTGATGACAACAATGGTACATTTTATTCTATTGTATATACTTGTTCAATAACAAAAGCTTTCTTGCCAATTCTTCTGCACATTAATTAATTTTTTTTCTCCAGGAAAAAAAATAGAATAATAATGTCATCCTGATTCTACAATTTCATTTAAAGGAAGAAATCACAATTTTAAATTAACAGCATACACACAAGAATATAGGTACATTTCTTCCTCAATACAGCATCTAAAAGTTCAGTTGAAAAGGACACTTAGTGCTTATCACACTAGGGGGCAAACAGGATTTAAACGAGAGTTAACTAGAGAAAACCAGGAAATGCCTGATGTTTATCACATAACATTTCCTGGTTTGCTCAAGTTTAACACTCATTTAAATCCTGTTTTCCCCCTAGTGTGATAAAGCAGTTAGCGCTCATATACCTGCCAGGTGACAGGGTGTTTTTTTAAAAGAATCATATCACCTTTTTGCTGACAGAAATCCCTCCAAAATTCTACCATTTACACATGAGCTGGATGCACGTTCCATATTCAAAGTTTGATCAGACATGTTCAGCAGCCAAGCTTAGCTGACTATGCTGTTCAGTAGACATGAAACTTCTGATATGTTCTTATTTCTTCATTAGAACCTCAGGCTTCACTAACTGGAGTCACTTACAAAACAGTAGTGAGAATATCTATTAGCAGGATAGGTGTGAGTTTATGAGTGGTGAATGCACTCTGAGTATCCACCAGAAACTGTCCAAGGTGCTGAAATGGAAATAGGAATGAGCACCTGGAATAACTCCATATTTTGGGCTAAAACCTGGAACAGATTCCTGGAATTGCCTTATCATGCAGGGGCCAAAGTACAACAGCCTCAATTTGATTATCTTCACATTCAGGCAGAGCTCAGGTTATATCTTCTCAAGAATCCATTTGCTTGTCTTTTTGGATGTCCATGGTATCTTCACCACTCTTTTCCAGCACTACATCTCAAATGAGTTTATTTTGTTTTTATCACTTTCTTCACTGTCCAGCTCTCACATTCATACATAGTGCAGTGGAATATAATAGATTGTGTGATTCTAACTTTAGTGCTCTGTTGTTTATCTTTACTCTTTACTCTTTACTCTTTACTGTCTAGTTTTCTTCCTCACTGACCTTCCCCTCCTTAGTCTTATTATTTCTTGACTTCAGTCTCCTTTCTGATCAATACGTGATCCAAGGAATAGGAACTCTTTATTTCAATTTCCTAATTGTTTAGATTTAATTTATGTAAATCCTCTGTGGTCATCCACAGTTTTTGGAGTGTGGATGACATCCAAATCCATTACTTATTTCTACTGCAAGGAAGTTGTTTTAGTCCTAAACTGGTGCCAGTCTGTTTGGATAAAGGCAAACAAAATGAAACTTAATCCAGACAAGACAGAAATGCTCATGGTTAGTTGTTAATTAGTTGTTTGTTAGTTGGACCAGGTGATAGGGATTCAGCCTTTGCAAGATGAGGTTAATTTCTCCCTTAAAGGCTGACCAATATGTACACCTCTTGGTGACTTTGCAGAGGAGCTATGCATGAACTGAAAGACTGGGGGGTGTAGCAATCAGAAAACTGTGTAAGTACAGTGCTTTGTACAGAATTCACAAACCAAAAAGTTGACTTCATGACCAACTCATGAAATAATGAGACCACACAGAGAAGATTGGGTTTAAGTATGGGCCACTTTATTTAACTCTCTCATACTTAATCATTTATCCTCTGACATGTGCAAAAGGCAGGGTATAACCTAGTAAGGAAGCTGTGAAGGCAACAATCTTTTCCTGGGAATGCTCCAGAGGGTCCCAGGGTTAACCTAAAAGCTGGGTTGCTCCCTTGCTGATCATCTACTGAAAGGCCAACCTAAGGATCCAATCTCAAGTGAGAGCCTATGACAGGTAGGGGCTGCAGAACCCATTCTTCACCAAATGGGTGCACCTTAGGTGTTCACTGAACTCCTACTTCTCCCTGCACTACCTGACAAGTAAATACCTATTTAAGGGTCAACCCAATGTCAATTAGGAAAGGAAATAGCTTTAAAACTTCTCATCCCTGGAGAAGAGTGGGAAATATATTTGATGTTCTTCCCTCAGATGAAATATAATAAAATTAACATGTTTTTTTCCTCACACATGGGGGAGGGGGAGATTTCCATTTGAAATTAGATGTTCTGGATCACTGTACTGCCCCAGGACTAAGCTGAGCAGTAAAATAGCAGGGGTTGCAATTGACTGTTGTTGTTGTATGCCTTCAAGTCATTTCTGACTTTTGATGTCATTAATATTAACCTATTACAGGATTTTCTTGCCAAGATTTGTTCAGAGGAGCTTTGTCGTTGTCTTTGCCTGAGGCTGAGAGCTTGACTTGCCCAAGGTTTCTCAGTTGGTTTCTGTGCTTGATACAACTTAAATTTGCATTGTAGTTTTATGGCAGACAGTGTTAGTGTTTAAGGCCTACTTTACAAGATTATTGAACTTAATCCATGTATTTCTCTCTGAACTCAACAGAGAATACAGATGTCCCATTCAATTATGCAGCTATTCCTTTTTTTAAAGCTACCTTTGGGCCACTGTGTTATTTTATCAGTGTATGGCCCATATATATATATATATATATATATATATATATGGCCTTCCAGCTATCATTGGACTACAAGTCTCAGCATCCTCTAGCTGGTGTAGCCAATGCTGAGAAATCCTGGAAGCTGCAGTGCAACAATACCTGGTTCTTGGAAGCTGTGTTAATTGAAGGCACAAACACACTTTGCAATCTCTGGAGTTTATAATCTAAGATGAGCCTAAAAAGCATTGGGTAAATTAGACTAGAGAAACCCACTGGATGACAATAGCAAGTCACACTCTCTCAGCCTCAGTAGAAGGCAAAGGCAACCCCCTCTCAACAAATCTTGCCAAGGAAACCCTGAAATAGGGTTGCTATAAGTAAGAAATGACTTGAAACCACACAACAATAACAAAGGAGAGAGTGTGAATTGCAGCCCCACTGTTTAATTGCTTAACAGAGGGCCAGAACAGACCGGCATAAAAAGCCAGCTTCCAGCCAGCTTAGGGGTGTGGTGTGCAGGTGATGCATGTTTGGAAGCTGGCTTCAGGCCACCCAGCTATTCACATGGAGGCTGGCTTCTGGGCACTCTGGAAGTATGGCATTTATATGGCACACGCTGCCGGAGCATCTTAAAGCTGGCTTATCAATGTGGTGGGGTGGAAAAGGTGGTTTTTTGCCAGATCAAAAAAGAGTAGCTGTTTGTCACTCCTTTTTCAGCCAGTAAAAAGGCAGATTGGGGTTGGGATTGCGATCCCAATCTAGCTTTGTCAGGGGCTGCTTGAAGCTGCCCTGAAGGTGCAGACTGTTTCACCCCTTAGTACTGAGGCCATAAAACCTTTCAGAACAAATTTCAAATGGACATTCTTGTCTTGTCAGTTCACTTGCAAATGAACCATTTGAAGATTCTCATGCCCAGTCCAAGGAGGTGGCAAATTTTTAGCTCTTTAAAAAAACATGTAAAGGGGGTTAGAAAACAAAAGTCTGTATGTTTACTAAATTGAAACTGATGATAGTCACATTCCTACTACCAGTTATCCAGCTCTCCATCAATAGTGTTAGGCCAAAAAAGGGAGGGAATTCCTACCTGGCTCCAAATCAACCAGCAAGCTTACACTGTGAGAAGCAGGAGGGTGGGTTAACATAAATCCAGTAGGCAAAGGTTATAATGCTTGAGATTATAATGCTTCTAGCTCTGCCTACCCCCCCCCCCTCCACACACACACTCACTATCATGGTGCACAACACCACAACTTTTTCATAAGCCATCAAATGCTCTTTTCCCCTGTGACACTGCACTACATCAGGAGGGATCCAAATAATGGAAAATATCAAACAAATTGTTTCCACTTCAAAGTAAGAAAGTGAATTAATACATCTGTATAAGATGTATACTTGATGTATGCTTTAAAGAGCCATTGTTGTGTTCCCTGGGATAACTTCATGTGTTGCTCTAAATTGGTGATTCCCAAACTCTGGCCCTCCAAGTGTTTTGGACTTTGGCTTCCAAAATCTTAGACTATTGGCCAAAATGGATGAGGTTTGTAGGGGATGAAGTAAAAAACACTTGGAGAACCAGAGTTTGGGGATCACTGCTCTAAATGTACTTGAAAATTAAGCCAAGGTTGTGTATCTTGAGGATGGAACCCTTTTGAAAAGCTGTTTGGAAAGGAGAGGAAAAGGCTGGATTTATATTTATTCACATGGCAGATATTACATAAAAGCCTTGGTGTATCTAAGTAAGACCCTGGTTGGGCTACAGAGTCTACAGAACAGGTATGAGCAACTGACAACTGAGTTGACCTGGGATCTTGACAACTGGATATACTCTGACCCCTCCACAGCCCTTCCAAACTTCACTGCAGTTGTTCTACATGCAGTTATGGAACTCAGGGCCTAGATATTTCATAATGATAAAAATGTTCTAAGAAGAGGTTATGGCATTTTTTTTCTCTAGTGATTTTCTAAAAACAGTGTGACATCTTATATATTTTTCACCAAATCTACTTACTTTGTCCTCTAAAACTCTCAGTCTGAGATCATAAAATATTTTAGGATGCACTTATATCTCTCTTATTTCAGTAACATCTTCCTTATTTCTGGAGAGGAGGCACTCAAAATTGCCTAGGCAAAATTCATATTATGGAATAAAAACAGTTTAAAACATTTTATCTCATCCTTCAGTTGTATGTAACCATCATATTATACACTGTTGTTCCGTTTCATCGAGGAGTAAAATTTCTATTTATCAGTAAATCTTTCCCAATAAACCCAGAGTCCTTGCTTCCATGGATTTATTATCTATTTGCCCCCGGTGAGGAAAAAAATGTATTAGATCCATATGGCTGAAAGAAAGCATTCATGTGCTGAAGAAAAACTCCACATCCTAAGGCATTAGAAATGTTAATAATCCCAAGTGAACAAAAAAGTTGAAGTTTGTAATAAATTGATAAAAAGGATCAGGGGAACATACTACTCTAGCTGGAAGAAGTGGAGAAGATTTCTTTCTGAAAAAGAAAAGTTCACTATGGGATAGGGTTTTTAAGATGCTTCTGCAGTTTTCTGTGGTTTGATGTATTCTGATTATAGAGACAACTCTTAGCTGAGTTTCATTGTTTTACCTACTCATATGAACTCTGAAAATGGGAAGGGAAAGTGAGCATGTATGCATCTCTTTCATCCAATGTTTCCACATTGCCAATTCATAGTCTTTCCTATGTTGTGATAAAAGGTATGAAGTGGAGTTCTATTTGCATTTCCTTTAACACATATTGCTATTTTCACACAAAGAGGAGTCCTAATAGATCAGAAGGATTCAGTTTAGATGCATATGAACACAGATACAGCAAGTCCCCTTTTGGCTTCTCCTGTCAACTTGAAGAATGCCAAGGATTGAAGAAATGGGTTTGATGGGTGTGAGTGTACTGCATATATTCTCACCCTCTTCCCAGATTTATCTATCATGTGTACTGAATGAACATCATCAGGGGGCTACTATATTATTTTGCTCTTGGGCATTAGGATCCAAACTAAAAGGTTCAAATTGCAAGGGAAAAACATGCCTGCTAAACATGAAGAAGAATGTCCGGATACCACCAAAGTATTCAGTAGTAGAATATATTTCCTTGCTTATGAAGTGATCACATAAATTTAATGAGCCTCCACTAGCAGTTGCATTGTATCTCAATTAATTTGAAGGAATACTCAACTTGGCTATGCAAAATGGGGTAACATAACATGCGCCAACTATACCAGTACTCACTCCAGGGAAGAAAAGTGTGTGTGTGTGTGTGTGTGTGTGTGTGTGTGTGTCATAAAAAGTAGCATGCATACTCAGATAACCCATTCAAATACAAAAAATGGAAAGGGGACAGTGAAAATCAAGTGTTAGTTGAAGACAAAGGTCCACAGAGAGCCAAGAAGTATGGAAAGTCAAGCCATGAAGCTTGAGCAAGCATGTTTCAGAAGAGAGCAGAAACAAAGGACTCAGACAAAGCCTGAGGATGACAGTTGTGCATGATGGGGAAAGCTGGCTGCTGCAACTGTAGAGCAAAAGAGATTGGAGGGGGGTACTATTTATATCTTTAATCCATGTAAGTTCCATAGGAAACAAAAAAAAAATGGATTGTCCTACAATGGAAGCCAGGAAAGGTTTCCAAAATGTGGAATTTGTTTTAATATTGAGAAGGTGTGATGGTAATTGATGATGCCTTATCAACTTTACGACACTAAGATAAGATCTGGATTTCCCAAAACTAAGAGGACAAGTGGGGGTGCAGAGGAACACATGAAAGTTAAACGTTTTTGTTGTTGTTGTTGTTGTTTGGTCAAGAGAACTCATCTCTTGGTTGTCAGTTTCCTGTCAGAAATGTGCTGGTGCTCTTGTAAGCTTCCTCCTCAAGGCATTCTGCATCACTGCAGCTACATGCATTTCACAACCCCTATGTCTGATGCTTTGTGGATCATCACATATCACATCCACTCATGCTGGCATTTTAATGTTACGTATATCAAATCATATTTGATGTGATAAATGTATCAGAGGATGTTTGGATACTTGGAACAAAGTTTGGATGGCTACTTGCCAGGGCTACTGTAATGGTGGATTTTTAGCATCAGTAGGAATCTACAGTAGATGTCTTCCATGTCTATGACTATGGCTTCAGCTGTACCATGTCTCTAATCTCTCACCTCCATAGACTCAACATTTTAATGTAACTCTTCCCTCCTGTGATCATTTAATGACCATGCCTTGGGGATGGGGACAGTAAGGATCATTCAGCTATGTTCTGATAGTTGGATGCATGATGAAGATGTGATCCTCTGAGACCTCCAGAGGATACACATAAGGTTTTAGAGGATACTTTCATTGTCATGTTTCTGACTATCAGAACACAATCAGATGATCCTTGATTTCCTCTCACCCATACCCCACCTATATGTGTATTTTTGCACATAATACTCACCCAAGAGCATCTAGGTGTTCCAACATATGAAGAATACTACACAGATATGTTCTTCTCCAGCAGCCGGGAGAAAACTAACATGATTATTCATCCTTGCATGAGAGAATAAAATAATTGGGAATGTTCATTTCTGCTTTGAGAAGGACTAAATATTGTGACCTCTTCTAACTCTGATTCTCCCATGTCCATTTCATTTCTGTCATTCTACATGGATAGGACTGATTGCTTAATAGGCAGTTATTCCATGGAGTAGTGGCATGGTAATTTCTGAACCATCACAAGGCCTTCACTTGAAGATGGGTGAGCTGATGTGTCCTAATTTTAAGAGGGAGTAAATGATCTAATCTCACCTGGTGCAAAGATGATGCAAATTTGCTTCCTCCTCTAAGTGAGAACCCGGGCAAAAGCAGTGAATAACACAGTGATGTATTACATGGTTTCCTCTTTACATTTATATTTTAAGTCCACAGGAGCATTTAATACTGAGGCAGGAATTTTGTGGCCCTCCAGATGTTGTTGAACTGAAACTAGGAGCAGTCATAAACCACCATAATCAATGGTGAGAAATGCTCATCTGTAGTTCATCAGCATCTGGAAGACCACACAGCTCCTGCTCTATTTATTACTACACTGTGGGATAACATCAGATTAGGTAGGAAGCACCTAGTTATCTTGCTGGACAAGTAACAGATACCTCCTGGAAAAAGTGAAGAAGCCCTTAGATTTTATGTGGGTAATCCTACACATGTTCCCCTTGGTGTTGAACTCATTTTGAACTCAGTTGGACTTGTTTCTGAATGGGAATGCATCTGATTGCACTGCTAGACCCAGTTTCAACAACTTGTTATGTCTGTATTTACTATGGCAGATACCATGATTTGTTTCACTTAATGGACAGAACACCTCAAAACGTTAGGTTACTCAGTTGGCATTTTTATTTTTATCTTTGATGCACAACCAACATTATTTCCTGGGATAAATGCAGGTAATATTGTTCCAGGCTCATCGATGCTGATTTAATTTCTCTCTAGAACTGTTTTCATTTAGTCTATATTTCATTTCTTGGGGGCAGGGGAAAAAAAGAATATTTTCTCCTGAGCAATGTTTTGATTGATTTGCTGTCTTTATTTCCTGGTAATTTTTTGACAGAGAAATATTAGTATGGAAGGGAAGAGAATGCATTCTCCTGACCAGAGCACTTCTGATCACAGTTTTGAAATGGCCAATGTATCCTGATCAAAACAAATGAGAAATGTAAATTGTACTAATTACTCGGTGAGATTAAACTATTGTAGTGTTATTAACCTCTGTGAATGGGAGATCATGAACATCAATGAATCTATGTCACTGTGAAATGTATTTGTGAGGGGGAAAGGAGCAATTAAGCATTTCAGACTATGATGGTTTGCACATTGGTTTAATAACAAGAGATCCCAAAACACTGATGTCTGTAAAAAGAAATTGAGAAATCCTTCTTGAGAGATGACAGCCACAGATATACCACAGTGATCCTTGAATACATTGCACTGACTTGAAGGAGAGTCAGTGTGGTGTGATGGAAATTCTTGGAGCTGAGTTGACCTGCATTTAACCCTGTTTTAGACCAGCACTGTTACTTGATATACACACTCACTGGACAAGAGTCTGATTTGGATTCTGGAGGTTAGCATGACCCCCTTAAGTCCAACACCAAAGTGAAAAGAAAATATAAAGAAGGGATCTATGCGGAAATCAAATTTGCATTTATACCATTTTTCTCTGTTTATTTTGAGAGCAAGAACTCCACACAAATTAGGCCAACATACACATGGGTCGCCAAGCTGAACACCCATCATTGGTATGTGATGAAAGGCAATGACATATCACTTCTCACCTAGGTCCCATTCCCACTGGGCTATAAAGAGAATCAAGAATCGGATTATAGGGACATCGTTCCCATTTGAACTCGAGTTCGATCCTTGTTTAACGAAAATCGTTCCCATTTGAATTTGCATTAGATCCTACTTTGATCGATTTCTCCAACGAAGCAGGGCAAGGTGATCGCGTGTGTAGACAAATTAATTTTTTTTAAAAAAGTTAAGCTTTTGATCACCTAAGTGCTCTGTTGGGTGTCCGAACATTGCAAATTGCTCCATTAGCCTCCAAACGCAGTAAGCGCATGACGCCCCCTGCCAACCTCCCCTCTACATAGATTGATGTGTGAGGAGACTGACTGCACATCCTTTTTATAACTATTATTTCTTCCTTTTCCTTTTTCTATTTTTGCTGAGCGCCTAAGCGCTTCAGCGCTCCAGCATCTGGGTAGCAATCACAATGATGCCTAGCCGCCCAAGCTCTCAGGCGCTTCAGCGATTCATTGACCACAGCCCCCCCCTCCCCCAGAAAAAAAGGTTTGAAAGATCAAAATGGGAACGGGGAACAAAAATAGGTCACATCAAAATGCATTGAAGCAACTGATGTCACTGTGACATCTAATCACCTAAGCGCTTGATTGATAGCTTAAAAAAGGAAAAACTGGTTCCAGACAGGCAATGAGAACGGGGAACAAAAAAGTCCACATGAAAAATACAATGGAGAAATATCAATGGGAACGAGAACATGGGTCAAGAAAAATCGAGTCTGTTTGCTCCCTTTTGTAATGGGAATGATGGACGTGATTCATATACGACTCAGGAACGCCCTCCGAGTCTGACTCGCAGCAAGACTTTATAGCCCAGTGGAAATGGGGCCCTAGACAAATCAGAGTAGGAATGGTTGAACAATTGGTTTGATTCCTTTTTGGATGAGAACAGTTCCAAATTTGCATTTTCCCCATAAATTCAATAGGAAGAAACTAACTGTTTAAACGCAGCAGAAAGCAAATTGACATATTCACCTATCCAGGTAAAGTGTTTTGAGTGAGTTTTTAGAAGGATACCTTTGTATTTCTGTATATTGAGCCTTGATTCTATTGCTGATTTAGTTTCTACCTCTATTGTTGTTGTTGTTGTTGTTAGACAGCTACATGGGCAGGCAGATACCACATGATCTTCTCCATTCCAGAAATGCTGAACAATGCAGATAGAATGACATTTTGTTAAGTGTATTTTTTGAAAGGAAATCACCAAAAATTGCACATTTCTTCTAAGCAAAGGGGAAAGAGCTAGAACTTTACACCAAAAGTAAAATGTGGGAGAAATTCTAATTAGCAAATTCAATGATTCGTAAATGGGAGTGCTGCTCAGAGTGTCTATGAACTGGTGTCTCAGCCTCACATGGGCCACAAAGTTGCCAAGAGGATGAAATCAAAGTAATTCATGAGCATCATGCTGATAACAGTTCATGGAGAATGAGTGGATGATGCATGTGACTGATAATGCAGAAGAAGAATCCTAATATAGCTCAGGTTTTACTGTGTATCTATATATATATTTAATGTAAATACGTAAACTCCTAGGTATTTCTTTAATCTCTAAGAGTCTAAATTTCTCAGCCATGCACTTGGTTTCTTTTTCTGCCCCATCGTTTCCACATTCTGTTCTGGGTACTCCAAAACAGCCAGTCCCTTATTGCTGTCAGCCTTACATTAGCATGAAATGTCTATCAGGGGCATGACTCAGCATGAAAGTTCCTTGTGTTTGTGTGAGGATTTTTTCTGGCAAACATGATCCAATGCTCTTGAACAGACTGGACACAGCATGCACCAGGACCCCTCTCTGTCTCCAAGAATGCTCCATGAACTGAATGAGGCATTGTTACTGTTCTTAGAGCACATTCTTCAGAAATAGAGGAGAAGAGGGCATACCATTTTGGCAGGTAGTTTCTTCCCTGTGGTGCACATAGAAGCTGCTCTGCTTGAGTAAATACATATTGATGAGAGTTTGGTTAGCTTCATCACTATGAATGGATGGCCAGGGACCTGACAAAATAATGTTTATGGTTCTTAATAGTAGTGGTAGCTCCCCAAACAGGCAATATGCTGGTAGGGATTGAGTGTGAAGAAAATACTTGGCATGCTGTATGCATATGTGTATGGGAAGGGTCAGAGGTTCCTCAATTTGAAAATAATGGAACAGAAACATAGGAGAATTTGGAACTGTGAACTGGCTGAAGTTATGGGACCTTAGATTTCACTCGCTGAATGCATGTCTGTGTTCTTCTAGAGGAAAATGAATGTATAAAAATAAATCAAATGTTAGAAAGTTTGCATAAATCCCACCTTCTCCTTCAAACATGTTTTAATATGTTATACTGTTTAATACTGTCTTAAGGGGGGGAGGGATAAAGTGTTTTTAATTGTCATATTTTATAATTTTACGTTGTTACCGCCCAGATTGGTTTGCCAGAGGGCGGTTATAACAAATAAATATTATTATATATATTATTATTATTATTATTATTTATTATTATTAAAAACAACAAACCAACAAACAAAAAAATTCCAACCCAGAAGAGTCTTCTTTCACACTATACAGGGACATGTAGAAGATGTAACAACATAGAGTAGTCCACTTTATCTAAAACATAAGTTAAGCAAAATAAATTGCCGTAGATTATCTACTACTATTTTATCTATTAAAATCCTTGTTGATTGGTTCTGCCTAACCAATTTCATCCATATTTGCCTCAGCTGTGTTCTAGGTAAAATAGTGATTAATATGTCATTGTTACATCTTTTTCATGTTTCTATATGGTGTGAAGTCCAAGAAGAAGTTCTTCTGGATTGGTGGAGGGTTTTGTTTTCTTGTTTGCTTTGCTTTGTTGTTGTTGTTTTTTTAAAGAAGGAAGTAGGGACTTGCCCTA
Organism: Sceloporus undulatus; assembly: GCF_019175285.1. Classification (NCBI taxonomy): domain Eukaryota; kingdom Metazoa; phylum Chordata; class Lepidosauria; order Squamata; family Phrynosomatidae; genus Sceloporus; species Sceloporus undulatus. Next base: position 133,581,872 of record NC_056524.1, on the reverse strand, counting down.
AAGGCACAATATTCCATCTGATCTTGGAAGCAAAGAAGGGTCAGCCTTGATTAGTACTTAGATGGAAACTCACCTATGACTATCAGATGTTGTAGGCTATATTTCAGAGGAAAGAACTGGCAGAACCACCTCTAATCTTTGCCTAAGACATCATGACATTCGTGGGAGTTATAAGCACACAAGCAATTTGAAGGTACACTGCTCCTGTTTAAATACTTGAAGGGATGTCAGATTGAGGATGGATCAAGTTGTTTTCTTCTGCTCCAGAGAATAGAACACAATAGAGCAATGGATGGAAGCTCCAGAAAAAGAGATTCCAGCTCAAGTTTAGGATGAATTTCCTGAGAGTAAGGGCTGTTCAACAGTGGAACACACACCCTCAATGGAGACTGTTGGAGTCTCCTCCTTTGGAGGTCTTTAAACAGAGGCTGGATGGCCATCTGTCAATCAGGATCCTTTGCTTGTGAGTTCCTGCACGGCAGAAGGGGGTTGGACTGGATGGCCCTTGTGGTCTCTTCCAACTCTAGGATTCTGTGGTTCTGTGACACACAAGTTGCTGACATTTCTCAGAAAGAAAGTTGGACTAAATGCTTATTTTGTTCCCTTTTCTTTAAAAATAAAACTTACATTTCATCTTGCACATTCTTTATCAACCTTCTTACCCCTATTCTTCTGTGTGATTTTCTCTCAATGTCCTGGCACACATACAGGCATCAACATGGTGCACCTACTGAGAGGACAAAATGAGGGCATTTTCTTCCCCCAAATAACAATTAATTTCTCCCATGAAGTTTTAGTTCAGTCCCCAGTGCTAGAAAGTTGCAGACTGAAGAGGGCAGGATTTCATTTGAGAGGGCAGGATTCTTATCTGATGGCACAAAGCCCCATTTTGCCCCCTTCATAGCTATACTCCAGCAAATGCATATTCTTTCTTTAAAAAGCAGTGTATGCATTGATAAGGATATGGTTCTCCTTAGGCTATGGCTCTTCTAAAGGTAAAGGTATTCCCCACTGACAAGGTTGGTAAGTCGTGTCTGACCATATGGAGTGGTTCTCATCTCCATTATTAAGCGTTGCCAGAGACTATTCTGTGAGTATGTGACCCAGCATGATTGCACACAATGCTGTTTACCTTCCCACTGGAGTGGTACCTATTTATCTACTTGCATTTACATGCTTTCAAGCTGCTAGGTTGGCAGAAGCTGGAACTAGTGATGGGAGCTCACCTTGTCATGTGGCACCTGGGCCTCAAACTGCCAACCTGCCAATCTTACAATCAACAGGATCCTCTTCTAGGTCCTTCTAGGCTCTTCTAGGTTGTGTGTGTGTGTGTGTGTGTGTGTGTGTGTGTGTGTTTTTAAAGGCCAGCGTTCTGATTTATTAAGAAATTAGATTTTTTTTGCTCTAGAAAAAAGAAAAGCATGGAGAACCAGGTACACTCTTTTTGGATTGTTAATTAGGAAATGATTACCTTGTGTGTGTGTGTGTGTGTGTGTGTGTGTGTATGTGTGTGGAATGGTAAAAGACAGATACAAGTACAGCTTTGTAACCTTGCTCTCAAATTAGCGCTACAAACTCTATTTAAAAAGAGGCAAAATGACAACATGTTAGGATCCAGACATTTTCCATTTAATCAGCATTTTGTTGAGGAACATTTTTTTAAAAAAAACAACACACTACTGATTGATGCATAAATTCATTAGCAGAGTATCTATTAAGCTGAGTAAGTTTAATGAGGTGTGTTAATATGCAATGATTCTAAACTGCCACAGGGTGGTAGGAGATGCACTTTCCAGAACATTTATCTAATTTGCAGAACTAACTACTTTGCTACACTTCTGCCACAATCAAACCTCTTATTAAGATCTGTGTTATTTTTAGTGTTCAGGGGCAACCAAAAATAATTAATGAAAATAAATTAAAATAGAGCTAAATAGTCGCTCAATTTCCATAAAGGGCTGAAGTGGTGCAATCAATTGGAAAGAATATCTCTCAGTACACAGAACTGCAGTGTTGAGAAGGGCACAAAGGTCATTTCAGTTTGTGAGGCATAAGAGCTTTTCACTGTATCAATTTCTATATAAAGTTAAATTGCTTGGGACTTGGACCTGGTCTTGCTTCATTCTTTTGTAAGATCTTTCTTAAGGAGATGTGTCCTGAGACATCTTTGACTTGTTTCTGCCAAGAGGCAAAAAGAGACCTTTTCTTGCAAAGGCCTGGTTAATTTCAATATACAGTATAGTAGTTGGAACAAATGAACTGATGGATTTTCTGGTTTTCATTGCTTAAGACAAAAATTTTATTCACATTTAACATGGTACAACTTTCTTTTTTAAGAATGCTAATATTTTCTTTAATTCCCATCATTTACATCAATCACATTGCAAGATTCAGGTTAAGAACAGTGATAATGTACATTATATACCACTAGTTAACCATCTGCAATACCAGTAAAACAAAGTGTATGCATATCTTTCAGTTGTCCATCACTGTGAGGAAATGGCAAGTGTCAAATCTTTGTCTTCCTCCCTCAATTTGTATCACAGGAAAATGTATAGAAATACACTTTAGTACATCAGAAAAATACATATAAGAATACATATGGTAATAAAAATGTGTTAAAATGCATATACATAAAAACAGGAAACCAAAATATATCCACATTTCCATGTGGGAAGAAAAAACAAGTTTTCAGTCAAAAAATATAGCAAGAATGAGGAAGATACAGATGGGATTGAATGTATGCAATAAGCTTGCTCTCCAGAACCATGGGGTATCTCCTCCCTCCAGCAGTTTAGACTATCTGGAGGAGTTGATATTATGAGGCAGCAGAGATTGATATCACATTGCTCAGGAGGGGCTTATTTTCCCAGAATCTCATCCCATGCATGCATTGGTACATGCATGAAAGAATGTATATGGGGGTGGGGGTGGGTTAACTCCTTATTCATGATCTAAGCTGACCGACCCAGGGCACAACTACACTGACATGACAATCCAGTTCATCTTTGGGTTACCCTGATCTGCAATGACCACAGGCTTGTCTACACACAAAGAGTGTAGGAGAGTTCAGGAGAACATTGTCCCTTTCAAACACACCCAGGTATGATACATCATATTATGATATCTGATTTATCTCTGTTATGTCTCAGTCCCTTTAGTGGCCTATGATCAGTGAGTAAGGACATCTAAGGAGATCTGTGCCAAGGGCATTGGAGACTACCCACACAACAATGATTCTGAACTTAAATCAGACTGAATTAATTTTTGATCCTCTAAGCAGAAATCAATGTTGGAGTAATTATGCATTTAACAATAGAAAAATATTTTGAGTAACAGATGACATTAAATGATATACAGTGGGTCCTCGCCTTACACGGGGATCCGTTCTGGATCCCTCCGCGTAAGGCGAATTCCACCTATGCTCAAGCCCCATTGTAAGCGGGGCGCAATGGGCACACGAGCCCATTCAATTGAATGGGACACACACCCCTTCTGCCTTGCGTGTGTGCCGCGGCTTGAGCGCGTATGGTCAAGCCGCGTAAGGTGTGCCCACATATGACACGGGCTGCTGTATATTTCATGGGACAACCACAGACTGGCATGTGGCAAAGTTAGAGCAAGGTTGTAGCATGCTATATGGTAATGAATAATGACAGAGCTAACTTCCTATATAAGTGGACTAAGAGACTGGTCAGTGTGGGTTAGCTGGGTTTGTTTGGAGAGTTGTTTGGAGAAGACATCAGAGTAATTGGTTGGAAGTTGGCGGAAAGGAGTGTGTATATATTAGAAGTTGATGGAGAGGAGTGTGTATATATATTGCATTATATCATACATATTGCAACTGAAGATAAAACCGCCAGAACTTTGGATGAATCAACTATAGTTCATAGTATTTTTTGTTTTTGAACTCTACTATGATGCAGAGGGATGCAGTGGCTCAAGTGGTTAAGACACTGACTCTGTTGATTTAAAGACTGGCAGGTTGGCAGTTTGAGGCCCCGGTGCTGCATGATGAGGTGAACTCCTATCACTAGACCCAGCTTCTACCAACCTAGCAGTTCGAAAGCATGCAAATGCAAGCAGATAAATAGGCTCTGTGGAGTCATGCTGGCCACATGACTTCCAGAGCAGTCCTTGGTCAATTCTGGCTTTTCAACTTAGAAATGGAGATGAACACCACCCCCTACAGTTGGTTACAACTAGACATTCATATCAAGGGACTGCCTTTACTTTACCTTCTATGATATTGTTTTGGCTGATCTGGCTAGACTTGTCCAGACTGTGCTGATAGTTGGCTTTCTCCTCTCCAACACTCAAGCCATGCATTGACACATGCTTAGTGCTTGGGAACTCTTTCTTCTGATAGAGGAAGGAAAAAACAGTGCCTTGTTTTTCTCTGTCTATGTAACAATATAGCATTATTGGGCTACACTGAATCTGAAGGTTTACAAATTGTGCAGGCCTGACTTCAGCTGGAAACAAAATGTGATTATTAGGTTTCTAGATCATCCTTTAGTATATCATTTCTTCAAGTTAAACAAATGAAAATTCCTCATCCAAATCGCTATATTGAAATGCATGTCGGTTTTGGGCAGTCTGTTTCAAAGGATTTGAGACAAAGAGAAGAGAATGAAAAATCATCTCCTCACATTTCCCTCACAGAAATTAAGTAATCTGGGAGGAGTCAAGGGTGATAGGAAATATTTTTGCTCAGATAATTCATTTACTGGGATATGCATACTAAAACTCTGTCTGCAAATGATAATTGCATTTATGCAAGGGTGGTCTTTTGATGATACTTTTGAAGGTAAAGCTTTATTGTAATTTGATTTTTAAGGCTCCAAACTTTATCAAAAGCAGAGATGGCACTCTGGCAAACTGCAGGATGGTTTTGGACCAGGAAACAATTTTATTCCGCCTATGGTAGCATCATTACATTTTAATCAACATATGGCAAAAATATTATATATAGCTTTTTAGGGTGGGGAGTACTGAAGTGTAAGAAATGGGATTTGTCTACACTTTTTTGCATCCTTCTTTTGTAAGGTAATACATATATAACATGGTAAAGCAAATTTTATACAAACTATGTGCCTGACTTTATATATTCTATAATTGGTTTATAGCTGTAATCTGCAATTATAGTCTTCAGCTACTACTATGAATATTTTGCTTTTTGATGATATCTTTATTTTGTAGCGTGTATCTCACTAATCAGTGTGCAATAAACACATATGGCATCAGAGCAAGAGTGCAGATAATTTTTCTGATCCTTCATAACAAAAGGTGTTTGGGACATTTTATTTTCCTCTTGGATGAAAAATTCCTCATGTTGGAAAATGAGACTTACATCCTGCCGCCCCAGACAATTTGAATTGGAAAAGTGGATTTTGAATGATTCAGAGCTTTAATGGATACACTTTAATGATTTAATGTTAGCGTTTGGGTCATGGCAAGCCGCACATTTTTTCTTTAAACAAAGAATGGGCCATGTTTGAAGACATACAATATAGTACTATATAAGATCTCTCCTATATATATATTCTCAATCACCGTGGCCACATGTATGCCCCTCGTACAACAGAAATGCGCACAGGTCTCAGCCCAACCCAGCAAGATCGGGGGTTGGCCTGCTGGCCCTCGTGGTCCTTCCCACCTCTCTGATTCTCTGATTCTCTGCATTCTCTGGATTCTATACTGAGTTAGAGCCATGCACCTTACCTTACTGTTCCCCAAGAGGGGCTGCTCCAGGACATAATTAAGACTGAAAGTCTTGTGCCTGTCCCCCCCCCCCGTGAAAGCTCTCTAGGATATGCCCACCTGTCTGACAGATATTGTCCAGCCAGGTGGTGGTGCCTGCCACACATCCTTGGTCTTCTTAGTGTTTGGATCATGATCCTCCCCAGCCTTAAGCTGGTTACCTTCAGGGGCGAAGGAGGGAATTTTTCCGGTGGTATTGAAGGCATGGTGTTTCATTGGCGCGCTGGTGTGGTACTGAGGTTTGTGAGGACGATATATTCGTGCTGGAGATGTATGGCTTATCTGGTTGCAGTCCTGTTGTTTTGCTACTATCTTGTATTGTGATTTGTCACTGTTAACCCCCTTTTAATTATCATGATGTGTACCTGGATGCACTACATTCCAAATTCTAGCTCTTTGCATGCTGTTCTGTCACAACTGAACAGTAATCAGAGGACGAGGGACTCAGGCAAAATATAAACAGAAGAGGGAAATTATGACGTGGGGGGGTATAGAATCAGATGAGGGGAGTGACTGCCGTTGAGAAAGTGACAAGACCTCCCTCCACTTGCCCAGTAAGGATTTGCACCTGCTTGTGGTGGGGATCAACCTCTCGCTAATGGATTTATATAGGAGCCAGGGGACCTCCACTTGAACTATTGGCTAGATTGGAAAACAGGCCCGCCATGTCCCCTCTGTCTGAGAACATTCCTTGAACAGTGATTTGATTTATGATTGGCTTATATTGATTTATGATAATGTTATTGATTAATGGTAGCATGATCCCTTCTGCAGGCCTTTCTCACATGTTGTTCCTTCATCAGTGACTCCTTTATGGCAATGGCAAGTTGTAGGAGTATTCGTATTACTTGTGCGATCTCTCCGTGTGCGCTACTAAAAGAGCTATAAGAAGGATGGAAAGGGCGCTTCGAGGGGGCGATGCGTTCTTTTCAGCACATTCGTAATAGTCATTGGTCTTCCTCTAGGCCTCCAGGCGAAGACCTTTGAGAAAATTGGCTAATTGTGCCCGTTTACCCCTAAGCACATTTCCTATTTCAGGGACCTGTTGTAGACCTGAGGTCTCTGTTTTCCCCTCCAAACTGAATGTCGGGGAAGCTGTGCGGCCAACACCACTCAACTGGCTGAAAGAGCACCCCCCTGCGTTTGCAAAAGTAAACCCACAAAGCTGCCAGAACAGTTCCACAAGCAACAATACCAAATGACATCCGAATGAAGTAGCCACAAGCAGTCAAGTTCAGGATTACAGAGCATACTATCAGTAACAGTATGGAGGTCAGAGTGCCAGAAGGTTGGTCATGAGGTCGTCCAAGGTCATGGCTGCAAGGCGTCCAAAGGTCGGAAGGAAGCCAGGAAGTCAGCTCAAGCAACAGCAGCCACTATAGAACCAATGACTCTGACAAAAAGCTCAGCTCTGCCAGGTGCTCAATCTCTCTGCTCTATTCTCCCAAGTCTGGCACGTATACTGGGGCAAGGCTTGTTCTGTGCCGAGGGCCCAGGTCTACGGGAAGAAGATCCTCCCACAGAGGCTAAGGTCTGGCGGAGCCAAATGCACTAGGGCTGGGAGAGCAAGCTGGGACCTGGCAGGGGAGAACTGTGGCCCTGGCACAAGCCTCAGTGGACTTCTGTAACCTAAGGAGCTGAGTACTCCTCCTCATCCTTCGTCCTCCTCATGAAAATGGCCATGATAAGGGAAGTAACCACACTCCACTTTGGATTTTTACACTAGAAGAGGCCCCTAGCCCTAAAGACACCCAAGGGATTTTGCACGTTAATATTTTAAGGTGCAAAATATTTAATCACAACATAATAATATAATAAGAATAATAATATAATATATAATAATAATAAAATAATATATAGTTTTATATTATACCTCCCCCACCGCTCCCACGGATCGAGGTGGATACAACCTTAAAAGACACTTGGACAATTTACAGTCAATTCAACATAAATACTAACACTGAATTTACCAAGAATTGCTATTAGTTCTCTAAAATTACTGATGTTAGTTTTGTGTGTCCAGACTGGGACTTTTTGGATGTGATGGAAGGTTGACAATGGTATGTGGTGGTTAGGTGCATGCCCACCCCTGGCATATAAATGAGGGGAGACCTCTGGTACTTTCACACAAAGGTCAGGGACCCTTGCATATATCAAGGCAATCATTTTATTGCATCAATGACCATATTAAATGACCATTTTCCTTCCCAAAAGGCTGTATGAATACATAAATGTGTTACATACTATGAACATTTAGCAATAGATATGCCTACAGACTCAGTAAAATATGTAATAAAAATGTAAGTCTAAAGCATATAAAATATAGACACCAATAGCACTTCCATACACAACTACGTAAAAACTATCCATTTCAAACCTTATTTTACGATATCCATCAATCAATCAAGCGTTCCTTTGCGGTCAATTAAAATAAAAAAAAAGATTCAAAAATAAGTTCAAAAAACTAGTTAAAAGAATCTACAGTCTAAGAGCCCCAAATGCAACAATTTAAATGGTTCACTAATTCTTTTAAAACACTATTTTTATATAGTTATATATGCTGATTAAATTATTCTTTACTATTTACGAATTTTAAATCATTTCATATCAGCTAGACAGATTTGATCTGGTTTCAGGAGGCGATTTTTTTTGGCTACAACTTTGTTTCCACAAAACTGCCATTGTAACCAATTTTAAACTTATTTTTATTTGATTTTATTTATTTTTTGGTTATATATTAATCCGTTTTGACTAATGACAATGTTTTGAGGTCAGATTCAGAAGCCAGACACAAACATTCAATGGAGGTGCAAAACCAGTCACCAGTTGGAGCCAAAGAAAAGACAGCAAGACTTGAAAATGGTTCTCTTCATTCTCATAGGCTACTCTCAGAAATGAGGCCACCTCCCTGGGAAGAAAAGTCATTTTGCATTTTGCAGGTGAATGCTATCCACTTTAAGGACTATCAATGTCTCTTTTTTTATCTAGGTGATCCTAGCATAAGGCAATTCTTGTAGGTCTTCTCACAGAAACCGAACACGTTCGGACTTTTTTTACGTTGCTGCGTGTCTTGTGTTTCATCTTTATCCCTCTCTATTTGTTTTTTAAAAAAAAGATGGGTGTAGTACAGAACTGCTGAAAAAACGGTGCCTACCAATGCCTGTTTTTCACTCTGGAGGGAAGCCACAGCCGCCAAAACCGCATGGCTTCGCCTCTGGCAAGAAAAAGAAAACCCACAAAAACCAGGTTCTTTTAAAGCTGCAGGGATGGCGTCACAAGGGTTCACCCTTGTAGCATAAGTGCTGCGTGGCAAACATGCGATAGCCAAGGTGGCGCTTACTTAACAATGGCAGAAAGCCCATGGTATCAGGGTGTCACAATTAGATGCCAACCACGGGGGGGGCCGACATACTAAGGTTGTGGGACATGTGTCCTCTGCTCCGTTCAACAACCAGAGGATGTGGCGCGTCGGACCAATTCCAAAGAACCATATTTTTTGTACCTACAAAAACAACATCCCAATAGTTAGAAAATGATAAAGGCCTAATTTTTGTTTGGGCTAGAAATGCCAACTAGGAAAATTGTGCGCCCTAAAGGAGCCCTGGTTGCGCAGTGGTTAAGATGCCTGTACTGCAGCCATTCACTCAAAACCACAAGGTTGCTAGTTCAAACCAGCAAAAGGGACCAAGCCAACTCAGGCTTGCATCCTTCAAGGTCTAAAATGATAACCAGACTGTTAAGGGCAATTAGCTTACTTGATAATTAGCTTACTTGGCTGTTCACTGCTATGGTCTTTGGAATGCGGTATATAAATACAAACAAATTAGTATTAAATTATATTTATCATTATGATTTAGTTTGTGTTGAATTCCTACTACCACAGTATGTACTTATGACTAACGATTTTCTTCAGTTTCCTACTCCTGATAATCGAATTGTTAACACAGCTTTGTGGTAATCTGGCAATGTATTTCTCTTAGGCTAGGCAACCTGCATGCAACACCATTGTGGGAGAGCCTAATATAGAATAATATAAATAATAATAATAATAATAAAATAATAAATAAAAATTTTATTTGTGATGACCGCCTTCCATGATCAGGGCGTGGTGTGGTGAACAGGCATCAAAGAAATTCAATATATACATCACAGCAAATCAAAACAAAGGGGTGAAACAACAATACAGATAAATGAATAGTTTTATTTGATTGCCCCACCTTCCTTCGGTGAGGCAGGGTTACAACTGATAAAGACCATATACGTCTAAATTACATACAGTAAAATACAATTTGCTTAAAATCCAATCGTTTGAATCCAGGAACAGTAAAAATTCAAAACATTTTGCTTACATGGTCAATTAGAAGGGATCAATCTGACTATAACATAGTGGTCTTAATCATGGAGGGTTGCAGGGGAGGGGGGGGTGGTATGGGGGGCGGGGGGGGGGGGCTCAGAAGAGCTTCCATCTTGAGCCTGTCTTGAGTGTTCCAAGGACGGTAGTTTAGATGGATCTCTTGGCAGGCTTATTCACAATTTAGGAAACAGCAGTGAAGTCTTTGAGAGGTTATTACACATTGGTGGCTTGTATTTCCAGAGAAGTTTTTTCCTGAACTTTCAAGTGTTCAGGTGCGATTGTGTAGGGAGAGGTGTGTCGCAAGTAACTTGGACCAGCCATGGTGGGCTTTAAAGGTATAACCACACCTTGTTACTGTGCCCGGAAGCTATTTGGTAGCCAGTTAAAGTGGATTTTAGTACTGTGGTGTATGTGGTCAATCTAGATGTATTGTTGACCATATTCTGGCTGCCTATTTTGAACGTATTGTAAGCTTCCGAATTTGTGGTAAGTTGTTATCCCACTGTGTTGATCTCAGTTCGTTCCTCCGCCATTCTTGAAACATGGGCTTGTCTAGGTGTTCTCCATTTTTGATGTAAGTGGGGGGGTTTATTGCTTTTTGAGTTTTTGTCAGTGCTGGTCTTTACAGACTTATCTGGTATTTTTTCATTTTTGGGTGCAAAGGTTGACAGCTTCTTGATTTAATTTTGCTGATACTGCAAATATTAGGTTTTTTCTAAACTTTTTTTTACATTAACTCCAATCCCATATTTCATGGGCAAAGGTATTCTTCCTTGAGATTTGGAGTTTGGTTGGCATTTAATCAAAACTTTAAGCTCAAATTTTAAACATGGAGAGAACAATAAAATTTTACATGTGGTTTATGGGTGTTCTGACACCACAGGTTTGCATGTGTTTTTAGGTTTTCCTTTGGTGTGGATGACTTCGGGAGAAATGGAAGTAGTAGAGTAGTGTCCTTTTAGAACATGAGATGCGTGCGCATGGGATGGGTAGTAGGTGTTTACATAGAGTAGGGTGATTCGTTACAGGGGGTGTTTTAGAAACGAAAATGGGTTACAGTAGACGTAATGAACTTAATATAAAACGTGCAGGGTTTCATTTCGGTGGCTAAAGGTATCGTGGCCCCATTTGAGGTGGTTTCTGACATGTGTGAAAAGTATGAGTTTTGATTATAATGTTTGATGTGTCATGGCTCTTAACGTGTGATTGCTTGGCTATAAACCAACTGACAAGTTATGCTATTCTCGAGTTTGCATCCTTGTCTCCACACCTCATTCTTCTTCTCCTTAAGCTTGTGTTGGCCAGCACAAATTTTTACCTCATGTAAAAATGTACTTGTCTAATTTTCTGGGAGGGTAGTATCTGATTATTAGATGGAGGAGCAGTTTGTTTAATTTCTGATGCCTGTGCTAAGTAAATTTTTGCAACCTCAAATTAATCAAAAGTTTTAGGGGTTGCATATTTAATAATAGTGTCTCGTGGAGTCGGAATCCCGTTCAGACTCTCTTTAGTCTGCTTGGTTTGTTGGTGTTTTGCTTTTCTGGCCCATTCTTGGTTTGATTGTGTGTTGTATCTATTATGGAAGTATTGGTGCAGCTGAACACATCACACAGCTTTCAGATGATCCTCTTGCTTAGACATGTTATGCTGCTTTGATGAGATGAGAAAATAACAATAACATCATTTGCAAAAAAAGAACAAACTAAAAATTGTAAGGTGAACTTAACCTCTAAGAATGAATTATTTTCTTTTATATATTTGCTTGTTGGATATTGATCCTGATATGGTGAATAGATATGATGAGTCCGGTAACTTGGTAGGATGTGTGATAATTGCGTCTGGATGGAGATTTTTCTTTGGGCCACAAGCTGTGTGATGTGATGTTGAAAACAGAAACATTTCAGAATGTACCATTGTTGAGACTAAATGGGTATTTGAAAGTGGGATATTGAAAAGAATGCACATGTCCAAAACACAACAAAAACAATGTTTTAATCATCTGAGAAAGCTCTGTGCACACAGTAGGAATAAGATGCAAGAAAAAATACAATACATTGTCAAAAAGAGAAGTCCTTTTTGGCACCGCAAAAAGAACCCTTTTTGAGCATCTGTACCGGCCCCATATTGATTTAGCTGGCCACACCTTCCCAAACTGGACTGGGTGTGTTATAGGCCACACAGCAAATCCAGCCCCTGGAAGTGGTTGGCAACTATAGGGATTGTTTCATATCCCACTCTTCCCTTATCCTCCCAGAAAGCGTAGTTGGCACGGTAGAAACGATCAGTTTGGCATTGGATGCCAAAATACTATCATGGTGGAAATAATGATAAGAGATTGTGCCAAACCAGTATGCTCCCATTCTTAAACCAATGTGACTGTGGCAGACAGCAGATTGTTGATGACAAAGTCCCTTGGCCTAATGTTTTGGTTGGTGGGGTGAATGCGTTTTCTATTGGGTGGTGAAGAGTGTTCACCTGAGGAACGTAGCAGCAGCAGCGCTGTGGAGATTTCCAAGGAGCAGAAGGTCCTATCACAGACAGCCAGGTGGAGGCAACAGCTCATGGCCGCATGAACTGAGATGGGTATATAGCATTTGTAAATAGATTTGGAAGGCTGAAAGTGGCAGATGGCTGTGGTAGGCCTGGCAGAAAGCATATATGGCCTCGTGTCCCTAGGTAGCCATAGTATAGGTCTATGGGATGGCTGAAAACAGGCATTATGGTGATCAGGCTTGTTAGG
>NC_056524.1:133567154-133568990 GCF_019175285.1 Sceloporus undulatus | reverse complement strand
ATAATGAGTTAGAGCCATGAAACTTACATACTGTTCCACATAGTGGCTGCTCAGAATAATAAGACTGAAGTCTTGTGATGTCCCCCCACAGTGAAGCTATATAGATCTGCCCACCTGTCTGACAGATATTGTCAGACAGGTGGGTTGTGCATGCCACCCATCCTATGGTATTCTTGTGTTTGGATCATATCCCCAGACTTAAGCTGGTTACCTTCAGGGGCAAGGAGGGAATTTTTCCATGTTATTGAAGCATGGATTTTCATCTCCCCTGTGGGTACTAGGTTTGAGGACATATATTCGTCTGAGATGAATGGCTTATCTGTTGCAGTCTAGTTGTTTTGCTAGCTATCTTGTATTAGTGATTTGTCACTGTTACCCCCTTTTAATTTATCAGTGAATGTGATACCTGGATGCATACATTCCAAATTCTACTCTTTGCATGCTGTTCTGTCACAACTGACAGTAATCAGAAGGACGAGGGAACATCAGGCAAAATATAAAACAGAAGGGGAAATTTATGCGTGGGGGGGTAATAGATCAGATGAGGGGAGGGGTAACTGCAGTTGAGAAAGTTACAAGACCTCCCTCCACTTGCCCAGTAAGGCTTGATTACACTGCTTGGGTGGGGTACAACCTCTCCTAAGGGATTTATATAGGAGCAGGGGAACCTCCACTGAACTATTGGCTAAATATGGAAACAGGCCCCATGTCCCATCTGTCTGAAGAAACATTCATTGACAGTGATTGATTTATGATGGCATTAATATTGATTTATGATAATGTATTAATTGATTAATGGTAGCATGATCCCTTCTGCAGCCTTTCTCACTGTTGTTCCTTCAGTGACTCCTTTAATTGGCATGGCAAGTTGTAGGAGTATTCTGTATTAACTCTATGGCCCTTCTTTTCAGCACATTCTTATAAGGTCATTGTTCTGCCTCTAGGCCTCCATTCTAATACCTGTGGAGAAAAATTGGCTAATTGTGCCCGTTTATCCCCTAAAAGCAGCAATTGCCTATTTCAGGACCTGTTTTAGACCTGAAGGTCTCTGTTTCCCCCTCCAAAACTGGATGTCTGGGAATGCTGCCAACACACACTCATATGGCTGATAAGAGCCTGCTTTGCAAAAGTAAACCACACCAAGCTGCCAGGAAGCAGTTCCACAAGCAACAATACCAAATGACATCCGAATAGAATAAGCCACAAGCCAGTCCAAAGTTCAGGATTACAGAGAGCAATACTATCAGTACAGTCTGAGGTCAAGAGTGCCAGAAGGTTGGTCAATGAGTCCGGTCCAAGGTCATGGCTGCAAAGGCAGTCAAAGGTCTAGGAAGCCAGGAGTCAGCTCAAGCAGCATCCACTAATGAGAACCAATTGACTCTGACAAAAGAGCTCAGCATCTGCCAGGTGCTCAATGCTCTGCTGCTCTATGTCTCCCAAGTCTGGCACTTCTACTGGGGCAAGGCTGGTCTGCTGAGCCCCAGGGTCTACTGGAGAAGATCCCACAGAGCTAAGGTCTGGCTGAGCCAAATGCACTAGGGCTGGGAGAGCAGAGCTGGGACCTGGCAGGGTAGAACTGGGGCCTGGCACAGCCTCAGGTGCCTTCTGTACCTAAGGAGCTGAGTCCTCCTCCTCATCCTTCGAGTCCTCCTCATGACTGGCCATGATAATGGAAGTAACCACAACTCACTTTGGATTTTCACTAGAAAGAGGCCCCTAATCCTAAAGACACCCAAGGGATTTTGCACTTTAAATATTTTAAGGTGCAAAATATTTAATCACACAATAATAATAATAATAATAATAATAATAATAATAATAATAATAATAATAATA
>NC_056524.1:133549536-133567144 GCF_019175285.1 Sceloporus undulatus | reverse complement strand
TAGTTTATTTATACCTCCCACCTCTCCCACGGATCGAGGTGGGATTACAACCTTAAAAGACACTTAGTACAATTTACAGTCAATTCAACAATAAAATACTAACACTGAATTTACCAAGAATTGCTATTAGTTCTCTAAAAATTACTGATGTAGTTTTGTGTGTCCAGACTGGGGACAATTTTGGATGTGGATGGAGGTTGACAATGGTAGGTGTGGTTAGGTGCAGCCCACCCCTGCATTAAATTATTGTGAAGCCTCTGGTACTTCACAACAAAAGGTTCAGGGACCTTGCAATATATCAAGCAATCATTTTATTGCAGTCAATGACCATATTAAATGACCATTTTCCCAAATGCTTATGAATACATAAAATGTGTACATACTATGAACATTAGCCAGATATATATGCCTACAGACATCAGTAAAATATGGATAAAAATGTAAGTCATAAAGCATATAAAATATAGACATAAAATATAACTGCATACACAAATAGTAAAAACCTAGACATTTACTAAAACCTTATTTTCACAGATATCAATCAATCAATCAATCAATCGTTTCATTGAGGTCAATATAAAGATTCAAAAAATAAAGTTCACAAAACTATTTAAAAGATCTAACAGTCTAAAAGCCCAAATGCAACAAATTTAAATGGTTCTAATTCTTTTAAAACACTATTTTTGTATATTTATATGCTGATTAAATTATTCTTTACTATTTTACATTTTAAATCATTTCATATCAGCTAAGACAGATTTGATCTGGGTTTCAGGATGCTATTTTTTTGGCTACAACTGTTTCCACAAAACTGCCATTGTAACCATTTTAAACTTATTTTTTATTTTATTTTATTTTTTGGTTATATCTTAATCCAGTTTGGACTAGATGACAATGTTTTGAGGTCAGATCAGAAATCCCAGACCCAACATATCAGAATGGTATGTGCAAAACCAGTCACAGTTGTAGCCAAAAAAATAGCACAGACATGAAGAATGGTTCTTCATTCTCATATCTACTCTCAGAAATGAGGCCACCTTCCCTGGGAGAAAGTCATTTTTCATTTTGCAGGTGAATGCTATCCACTTAATGACTATCAATGTCTCTTTTTTTTCTAGGTGATCCTAGCATAAGGCAATCTCTTGTATTTCTCACAGAAACCGAACACGTGTTCGTACTTTTTTTACCTTGCTGCTTGTCTTTGTTTCATCTTTATCCACTCTATTTTTTTTTTAAAAAAAAGATGGGTGTAGTACAGACTGCTGAAAAACGGTGGCCTACCAATGCCTGTTTTTCCTCTGGAGGGAAGCCACAGCCGCCAAACCGCATGGCTTCCCTCTGGCAGAAAAAGAACCCACAAAAACCAGGTTCTTTTAAAGCTGCAGGGATGGTGTCACAAGTGTTCACTCGTTACATAAGTGCTGCGTGGCAACATGCGGATGCCACGTGGCGCTTACGTAACAATGGCAGAGCCCATGTATACAGGGTGTCACCATTATTATGCCACCGCCACATACTAAGGTTGTGGGACATGTAGTCACTCTGCTCCCGTTCAACCCTAGTATGTGGCTCGTCTGGACCACTCCAAAGAAAACCATATTTTTACCTACAAAAACAACATCCCAAGAGTTAGAAATGATAAAGGCCAGAATTTTGTTGTGCATAGAATGCCAACTAGGAGAATATGTGCCCCTAAATGGAGCCCTGGTGGCGCAGTGGTTAAATGCCTGTACTGCAGCCATTCACTCAAAACCACAAGGTTGCGAGTTCAAGACCAGCAAAAGGGCCCAAGCTTGACTCAGGCTTGCATCCTTCCAAGGTCGCTAAAATGAGTACCCAGACTGTTAAGGGCAAATTAGCTTACTTGCTAATTAGCTTACTTGCTGTTCACTGCTATGGTCTTTGGAATAGCGGTATATAAATAAAACAAATTATTATTAAATTATTATTATCATTATTTAGTGTGTGTTGAATTCCTACTACCACAGTATTGTACTTATGAACTAACGATTTTCTTCAGTTTCCTCCTGATATCGAATTGTTAACACAGCTTTTTTAATCATGCAATTATTTCTCTTATGCTAGGCAAACACTGCACCATTGTGGAGAGCCATAATAATAATAATAATAATAATAATAATAATAATAATAATAATAAATAAAAATTTTATTTGTATACCACCCTTCCAATGATCAGGGCGGTGAACAGCAATCAAAGACATTACAATATAATACATCAACAGCAAATCAAAACAAATGCAACAACAATACAGATACAATAATAGTTTTATTTATATTGCCCCACCTCTCCCTTCGGATCGAGGCAGGGTTACAACCTGATAAAAAACCATAAATACAGTCATAAAATACAATACAGTAAAATACAATGCTTAAAATACAATCGTAATCCAGGAACAGTAAAAATTTAAAACATGTTACAATGGTCAATTAAAGGGAATCAATCTGACAGATAACATAGTGTCTTAATCAGGATCAGGAGGGTATGCCCGCCAGAAGAGCTCCATCTTGACAGCCTTCTTGAAAGTGTCCAAGACGGTAGTTAGATGGATCTCTTCCGGCAGGCTATTCCACAATTTAGGAACAACAGCAGTGAAAGATCTTTGAGAGGTTATACACAATCTGGTGGCTTGTATTTCCAGAAAGTTTTTTCCTGAAACTTTCAAAGTGCAGGGCAGATTGTGTAGGGAGAGGTGTTCCCGCAAGTAACTTGGACCCAAGCCATGTAGGGCTTTAAAGGTAATAACACACACCTTGTACTATGCCCGGAAGCTAATTGGTAGCCAGTAAAGTGATTTTAGTACTGGTGTAATGTGGTCAAATCTAGATGTATTAGTGACCAATCTGGCTGCCATATTTTGAACTAATTGAAGCTTCCGAATTTGGTACAAGTTTATCCCACTGTTGTGATCTCAGTTCCCTCCGCCATTCTTGAAACATGGGCTTTCAGTCTCCAGAAAAGTGTACACACTCACATACACTTTTAGATTGTAAGCCTGAGGGCAGGGAACCGTCTGACTAAAAAAAAAAAAATAAATTTATGTACAGCACTGTGTAAACTTACAGCGCTTTATAAATAAAGGTTAATAATAATAATAATAATAATACACTTTATTCAGGGGTCAAAGTTGACAAGCTTCTTGATTTAATGCTGATACTCAAAATATTAAGGTTTTTCTAAAACTTTTTTTTTACCATAACTCCCCAAATCCCCATAATTTCATGGGCAAAGGTATTCTTCCTTGAAGATTCTGGAGTTTGGTGCATTTAATCAAAACTTTAAAGCTCAAATTTTCAAACACTGAGAAGAACACATAACATTTTACATGTTTTATGGGCTGTTCTGACACCACAGGTTTGCATGTTGTTTAGGCTTTTCCTACCCTTTTGGATACTTCCAGGGAGAAATGGAAGTAAGTCCCTTTTAGAACAAGAGATCTGCTCATGGATGGTATATGTTAAAAATATATATGATTATTACATGTATTTAGAAACCGAAAACATGTTACATATACTTAATAACTCTAATATAAAAATGCATTTCACGTGGCTTAATATAACTGGCCATATTTGCATGGTTTCTGACATTGTGAAAAAGTACTGACTTTACTTATAATTTTTCATTGTCAATGCTCTTAACTTGAAATTCTGGCATAAACCAACTGACAAGATTAATGCTATCTACTATAGTTCACCTTTCTCCACCACCCTCATTAACATTCTTTATCCTTAAAGCTTGTCTGATGCCAGCACAAATTAATACCTCATTGAAAAATATACTTCTAATTTTCAGAGAGAGGGTAGTATCTATTAATAAGATGGAGGAGCCACGTCTTGTTTAATTTCTGATAGCAAACTGTGCTAAGTAAATTTTGCAACCATCAAAATATAAAATCAAAAAGTTTTAGGGCTTGCCATATTTAAATAAATATGTCTCGTGAGAGTCAGGAAACCCCCAGTTCAGAACTCATCTTAGTCATGCTTGTTTGTTTGTGTTTTCTTTTCCTGGCCCATTTCTTTTTAATGTAGTGTTGTATCTATTAGGAAGCTATTGTGCAAGACTGAAACACACACACATCTTTCAATAGACGTACATTGCTTAGAACATGTTATGCTCTTTATGAGATGAGAAAAATAACAATAACATCATTATCAAAAACAAAAACAAACTAAAAATTGTAAGAGATGAACTTCCAACCTCTAAAGAAAATGAATTATTTTCTTTTTATATAATTTCTTGTTGGATCATTATCCTATATGGTGAATAGAATATATGAGTCCAGGTAAACTTGGTAAGGATGTGTGCATAATCTGCTCTGGCATGAAGATTTTCTTTGGGCCACAAAGCTGTGATGTGATGAAAACAAGAAACATTTCAGAATGTACACATTAGTTGAGACTAAATGAGTATTTGAAAAGTGGATATTGAAAAGATGCACATTTCAAAACACAACAAAAACATGTTTTAATCACTGAGAAAGCTCTGTGCACACAGTATGAATAATATGCAAGAAAAATACATTTTCAAAAAGAGAAGTCTTTTTGGCACCGCAAAAAGAACCCTTTTTGAGCAGTCTGTACCGGGCCCATAGTGATTGTAGCTGCCAACACCTTCCCAAACTGGACTGCTGTGTGTATATTCACACAGCAATCAGCCCTGGGAAGTGGTTGGCAACTATGATTGTTCATTCCCACTCTTCCTCCCAGAAAGCAGTATTTGGCACTGTGAGAAACAGATCATTTGGCCATTGGATGACCAAAATACTATCATGGGGGAAAGTATGATAAGAGATTGTGCCAAACCAGTATGCTCCCATTCTTAAACCAATGTGACTGTGGCAGACAGCAGATTGTTGTGACAAAGTCCTTAGGCCTAATGGTTTGGTTGGTGGGGTGAATGCAGTTTCTAGTGTGTGGTGAAGAGTGTTCACCTGAGGAACAGTAAGCAGCAGCAGCTGCTGTGGAGATTTCCAAGGAGCAGAAGGTCTTCACAGACAGCCCAGGTGGAGGCAACAGCTCAGGTCCCATGAACTGAGATGGGTATATAGCATTTGTAATAGATTTGGAAGGCTGAAAAGTGGCAGATAGGCTGTGGTAGGCCTGGCAGAAAATGCATATGGCCTCGTGTCCTAGGTGCACAATAGTAGGTCTATGGGTGGCTGAAACAGGCATTTGGTGATCAGGCTTGTTAGGTTGTGAGACCCCAAGGTCCTAAGCCTTAAGTCTTTACTGGATAGGAGAGGAGACTCCAGATCTGGGCCTATAGCAACCAGGCATGTTTTCTTTGTTAAGCTCTGTGGGTAAGCATAGTCCTAGTCCTGCAGGCTTTGTGTGACCTAGTAGGACCTATTGGGTGGACTAGAGGTATGCTAAACCATTTTTTTTTTATTTTCCCTTTTCCCTGCTGCTGTTGTTGGTTGGTAATTTGTCTTAGCTGAGCCTAGAGCCTGTTCCTGTTATGTGGAGCTGTATCTTAACTCTGCTTTGAACTCTGCAGTGGAGCTTGCAGTGGATTCTACTCAGGCAGAATAGCTTGCAACTAGTGTTTTTGAAGGTGGTTTGTTCATAGGTGCAATGGCAAGACAGGGACATAGCAAAAGGAGCTGAGCTGCTCAGAAGAACCCACTACTGATCTTATCATTTTCTGACTAGGAGCATGGTGATATGACTATGATATTCATCAGGTTGTGAGCTTTGGAGGAGGTATATGTACTTCATGCAAATCAATGTCAATTTAAGGTCAGAAGAAAGAGGGTTTCAAAAGGTGGTTATTATGTCCATACAAGAGATACTGAGACATATCTCTGTACTTGAGCAAGCAGGTCCTAGATTTTCTAGACAGGCCAGTTCTTTACCAGTCAAGTCTATTTTGGATATAGAGGGAGAAGAAATATGTCCCCTTGATTGATAAAGCAGAAGACAGTTAGACAGTGCTGCTAGTATTACAGGAAGGCTTGCAGGTGAGCCTTACACACATGACACGACCACATTTAGCTGGCTGTGGAGCTCTTAGTGTACACCTGTTGCAGTTTGTGTCACACTGCAGGTACTCAGCAGCAGCCTTATACTCTGAATCTGAGGAATCAACAACAACATTAGCTTCTAATGCAGATTGACCTTACCCTTCCTGCCTGGATACAGGATATGATTTGTTTCTTTGGGACTAGCCCTGGTTTGGTTCCTTACAAAGTCATAAAGCTTGTGGCAGATTTTCTTGGGAGTGTCTTCCTCATTAGAATGGCCAACTAGCTGAGGTCATCTTGTAAGCACAGAGAATGCCATGGTGGTTCTGCATGTTTACCTTTGGAAATGGAGGAGGTAGTTGATGGAGAATATGACATTGCACCTTGATTGAATTCTGCACTTCAGTGGTCTCATGGCAGATTAAAGGGTGTTAAATAGTTTAATTAGTTAATAAAGTGGCCTTAGTTTAACCTATATCTTGTCCCTTTATTTCTGGGTGAGTGGCCAACAGAAATTGGTCAGACTGGGGAAGAAGAAGTTTTCCAGATGTGGACATCACAGGTGTGTAGTTTAACTTGATTTTAATATTGATGATACTAACAGGAGAACAAAGTTAAACATGAAAACAGAAAGCAGAAATTTTCACACATATGAGTGAGTCTTTATAGACAGTTCGAGTCAACAACGTGAATAGTTAATGGAGATATTTTCATTATGATGATACCCTTCTCAAGATATTAAACCTGTGAACTTTGAGGGTGCTGCTTAACCCTGAAATGCAATATTAAAACAGATACACTAATAAATGCAGTTTAATGTTACTCAAGCATTTCCCCCCCAAAAAGAGCATGTGCATTCATTCAGATTTGTATCATCATGAATACACCACCAAAGTCATAGTCCTTCATTGGTGACTCAAATTACAAACACATGTCTTACTTAGTGTGTGTGTGTGTGAACTTTTTATTCAATATGTTTTACCCAGTTCTTCCCAGCTTCTTTCACTCCTCTGCCTCCCATGAGAATTTAAATTAGTATTTACAGCTGCTTCCCTAAATACTTTAATTTGTAGCATTATACCTTTCAAATGTCAGTGCTTAAGGCAACACCCTTTCCAGCTTAGGGAACCTTTTTGGCTTGTATTATCCTGTGTTCTAACACAGGCCAAACCACTTTCATTTGAAGTAATCCCTTGATTTTCCCTCCTCCAAGCAATTTGGCTGTATACATTTGTAGTCTGACTCCTCAACTTTCATTAAATGGCAATTCACTTTATTTTAATGTGTACAGCAATAACTGTTTTCAAATTTGCTTTACCTATACAGAGCATGGTGATATGATATTTAAAGGATAATTGCAGGTTAATTGCTTATGACATTTTTAACTGTTGGAAATAGCTTTGGGTGACTTCTATCTAAAATGGATCTCTGTGATAACAACTAACCCTTATTTCTCTTCAGTCACCCCCTAGGGTGCCAACTGTACCCTTTGCTCACTTTTGTTCCTTCTTAGTCAGTTTAGAATACTGATTTTTCTCTATGATGATGCCAAACTTATACTTTAAGTCATTGTAACTTAGAGCTCCCCATCTTTATTTCGTCTCTCACAGCAGAATACAATTTTCAATTTTTCTCCAATTGGGTGAAATTTTCATAGCACAGCATTTTAAAAAAATACTTTCAGGACATTTTCTGTGAGAATATCACAAAGATTGTGTGTGTGCACAAAAACATTTAACTGTGCATAGGATAAGGGCTTGTTTGGTTTCATTTTTGCATAGAAACCATCACCCTGTCCCTAGTAACCAACAGTACCATGGCTTTTTTGGTGGAGTTGGGTCTCCAGTACTGAACTCAGTTCTAAACCAACCTCACAGCAATATAGGTGGTCCTACAGAGTATCATTATAGAATATTTATAATATCATCCTATTTAGTCAACTCTATACAGAAATATCATACACAGAATAAGGAGAAGTGAAGATCAGAGGAAGGAACATCAACAATCTAAGATACAAAGATGCTAACATACTACTAGCGGGGAATGGGCAAGATTTGGAACACTAACTAAAAAAAAGTCAAGAAAGTGCTAAAAGTAGGCTTAATCTTAAACATTAAGAAAAAAATTAATGATGACAAAAGATCTACATAAATTCATCCTAGATGATAAGGAAATTGAAATAGTCAAAGATTTTTCGTACCTTGGATAAAACACTGATCAGAGCAAAGACTTCAGTCATGAAATCAAAAGAAAACTACAACTGGGAAGGGCATCTATGAGAGAACAAAACAAGATCTTAAAGCACAAAGGTATGACAACCAACACTAAAAGGATCATCCAAGCCATGGTATTCTCAATCGTCATGCACAGATGTGACAGCTGGATAGTTAAGAAAGCAGATTGAAAGAAAATCATCTCATTTGAAATGTGCTGCTTGAGCAGAGTGCTGAGAATGTCATGAATGCCCCAAAAGACAATCAAATGGGTCTTAGAACAGATCAAGGCTGTATTCTTTCTGAAAGTCAAGATGACTAAATTGAGACTGTCATACTTTGGCCACATCATGAGAAGGCATGGCTCATTAGAAAAGACAATAATGCGAAGAAAGACAGAAAGCAGTAGAAAGAGAGGAATACCATATGGCAGATGATTGGACTTACTCAGGGCGGTCACAAGCCTGAACCTGCAGGGGCTGAGCAGAGCTGTTGAGGATGGAGAGATTTGGAGATGTATCATCCACAGTATCACCACGAGTTGAGGATGACTCAAAAGCAGTTAACAACAACAACGGATTTCCAAGAGTACTGGGATGGAATGCTCATATAAAGTGTTAATGATTATTGAACAGCACAGATACATTTACTATTTGGATTAATTTCATATAGATTTCAAGTATCAACATTACACTTTGGGTTGAAATATATATAAATAATGTGTTGTCTGCACTAGGCCTCTTTCTACTACGATAGTATGATTAACAAAGCCAACTTTTTTTTCTGTTAATGATTTGGCTAGATGTATTAGGAAAGATTCCAATCCCCCTGGTATAAAGTTTTAAATTACTCTGCCTTATTTACAAAATAAAATCAAGATTCCATATTTTTAGTGTTCCAGTTATTACAGTTGTTTTTAATGATAGTTGTGAACATGCAAATTGCCAGGTTTATTTTTTTTGGGGGGGGGATTTGGTTCATTTATTGCCAGTGTAATGTGAGCACTGATAATTATGATGAGAAAGAGAAAGATCACATCTTACATTAAAGCAAAATACTACCCTGCCATGTCTTCCCAGTGTGTAACAGTGTCTGGGTGTGCTTTAGGAAATTATCTTTACTTGTGAGCGTGTTGTTTTGTACTTTCAGGTCATTTCTGATTTATGCCAATTCTAAGGTGAACCTATCATGGGTTTCCTTGGCAGGATTTTTTCAGAAAGGGTTTGTCCTTGCCTTCCTCTGAGGCTGAGAGAGATGGTTTTCACATTTGCCTGCATCGCTGGTAAAACGTCCTCCAAAAACTGAAAGGGAAAAGCAGCCCCTGCGTGTGAACGCTGGGAGCGCTCCTTAATCGTCATGGAAATGAGGTTCCCTCTAGCGTCCTTCAATAGTTGCAAGTGAAGCAGGGAGATTTCTCTTCATGCAGACTTTGCGTTGAGGACTCCCTTTGCGTTAAGAGGAAATCTCCTTGCTTCCCTGCTTCCCTTGCAATCATTGAAGAATGCTAGAGGGAGCCTCGTTTCCATAAGGATTAAGGAGCACTTCCAGCACTCACATACAGGGGATGCTTTTCCCTTTCAGCTACTTTTGAAGGACGTTTTACCAGTATGAAAACCTTCAGAGTATGACTTGCTCAAGGTTACCCGGTGGATTTCCATGCAGGGCTTTAAACCATAGTGTTCCAGTTTATTATTCCAGTACTCAGATCACAATGCCACACTGAAAGTTGTGTGAACTAGTGAAAAGTTAAGAACTTTTGAGTTAAATTTGGAAATATGATAATGAAATAGGAGGCAGTTATATTATATTTAGGAGACTGGAGTGAATTTTGAGGATAGAGGACACACCTCCTAGTAACGAAAACACAAAAATAAATGAGAAAAGCATGTGGTCTCCTTTGCCATGTTGACAGGACCCCACTCCCAGTCTTTATTTGTTTTCTATACTGATCTTACACTCACAAACACTTTGAACTCTTCTTCTCACCTCCCTACTCCAGCCCAAAGGTACCAGATATTTGATCTGGAATAAATGAGAATCCAAATGTTTATACTGTGAGGTTTATGCTGAAGTAGTACAATGATATCACTAAGAAGTAATTCAATCTGATTTAGCGAAGCACTATTTTGTATGGGTGTGTACATACAGGAAGGTATACTGGTTATTTGGGCTGTGATTTCTGGGTTTCAGATACTGATATCTAAATTCAGAAATCAGTGCCTGACATTTTAGGAGCCCAATATTAATAGATGTTGAAAAAACAAAATAAACACTTAAAATAAGAGTTGAAAAAATGAAGTTGGGGTGGAATTGCATTTAACCCACATTTCTTCATATGGTATATTCTTCTCTTTGCATTATAGCTGGAGGGTTTGTGTTCTTATAGTATGCATAAAAAAATTATGACCTGAACCCAACTGGGTAGACACATTTAATCAATTGTTTGGTGGTGAGTCTGCACATAAGTAAATCCCATTGAGTAAAAAGCCCTGCTCTAGTCAACACAAAGAGTAGGATTCAAGTCCAAATGCTATTAATAAGCCTAAGAGAGATATTGTTTCAAGACCGCTTCCATGAAGAGCAATTCCCATTATATTGAAAGCTATAAGTCTTCAATATGGCCTCCTCTTGCATAAGGGAAAAGGAAGGAAAAAAGTATTCTCTTTTATGCCACTGAACCAGCTTCTGAGGGACATAAAAACAGCCACACACAGCTCCATAATGCCTTGATCTCAGATGGTAAGAGGCCCTTCCTCCATGCCAGCTGCTACTGCAATGGCCTCCGAGGGACAGAAAAGCAGCCAGTATTTCTTGGACTGAATTTTCTCCCCGATTTCCACCCTCTTTCCTTGTGTTTCATGTATTTTTAGATTGTTAGCCTAAGGGCAGGAAACTGTCAAATTTTCAAGTTGCCAGCCACTCTGGGAGACCTTTTGGCTAAAGGTCAAAGTATAAATGCTCTAAATAAATATATAATTTCAACCTGTTATTTTCTCAAATATCTCAATTCTCCCTCAGTGCAAGCAAGCACTTAGGCTCTTGTAATGAAAGATAGCACACAGGCAACTTAAGTCCCCTGTTGCAATGGCTTACACTCAAATATAGCACATAAGCCAGAAAATTGAATGCAATAACATCATCATAAGGGAGTGAAATAACAACAGCATAAGCATTTACATAAGCTGAGCTTTATGTATATGGTAAGTGTAGTTTAATTTATGACAATCTTTCATGGTTTACAAGCACTTGTTCTGGAACTCTGATAGAAACATTTTAATTAGTAAAGTGAAATAGTGCAGAAATACAACGTAAGTGAATGCTTGCATTATATGCTGTTGTAGTGTGTCTTCAAGTCATTTCCAACTTATGGCATCCCTAAGTCAAACATATCATGGGGTTTTCAGGGGCAAAGAGTGTTTGACTTACCCAATGTCACCCATCCATGCCAAGCTGAAAATCAAACCCCAATCTCTAGAGATGTAAAACCACTACTCCATGTATTCCCTTGTATTATGTACTTTAATTAAGGAGCTCTGGTGGTGCAGTAGTTAAATGCCGGTACTGCAGCCAAACCTTGTGAGTTTGATCCCAGGGCTCCAAGGATAATTCAGCCTTCCATCCTTTCATAGGTTGGGAAAATGAGTACCCAACTTGCTGGGGGCAATTGACTTACAGACTGTAAACTGCTTAAAGAGTATTGAGTTCACTATGAAGCGGTATAGAAATGTAAATCCTATTATTGTTGCTATTAAGTTGAATGTTATGCACCATCATTTTCAGTGTATTTTAAAGTGCTTCTCAAAAGTTTGAATGCAGCTTGCGAATTCCAGCTTTGTGGATGAATGCTGTCACAAAGCAATAAAGTTGTAAGTGAAATTACTTACACTTCCTTGGGAACTGTTTGATACATGTCTATTCATTGTGGAGTAATGACAATAGCAAATGATTATGTAAATGAGAATGATTAAATATGCACAAGAGTTACAAGATCCACATTACTTCACAGGACTCTAGATATAAAACTGTTTAGTGAAGTCATTTCCAATAGCACATGTACATCTTACTTCATGCTGTGTATGTTAATCAGACCCAGATTAGATGAAATTTCATACCACCATGACTTAACTCTTAGTGAATCAGATTTTTAAAAATAAATAAATAAATAAATAAATAAATGCAGTTTAGCTTTCTCTATATTTTAATGGGATGTTCCTTTATTATTATTAACCTTTATTTATGAAGCGCTGTAAATTTACACAGCGCTGTACATGCAATCTTTTTAGTTAGACGGTTCCCTGCCCTTGGGCTTACAATCTAAAAAGACATGACACAGAAGGAGAAGGGAGTGGTGGAGGGAAAGGGTAAGAGGTCCAGCAGTTCCTCTCTACCTTCGAGGCCTGGACCAAGGCAGATGGACTGGAGGGAGGGCTTGGCTTCAAAATGGAAGGTTAATCTTCATTCAGGGAAAATAGA
The DNA here is from genome assembly GCF_019175285.1 of Sceloporus undulatus. Taxonomy (NCBI): domain Eukaryota; kingdom Metazoa; phylum Chordata; class Lepidosauria; order Squamata; family Phrynosomatidae; genus Sceloporus; species Sceloporus undulatus. The sequence continues at coordinate 133,554,477 of NC_056524.1, read as the reverse complement.
TACTCTCAAGTAGGATAATGCATATATAATACATAGCAATACAGGAAATGGTTCGATAAACAGGCAACAAAAGAACATCAGATAGTAAGCGACAATTATGCAATGCCTGGGAAGGCTTCTCTGAACAGGATGGTTTTCAACTCCGTTTTGAAGCTAGTTAAAGAAGTGATGGCTCTTGCTTGTGGGGGAAGAAGGTTCCAGGAGTGAGGGGCAGCAAGTGAAAAGGGGCAAATCCGGGATGGGGCAGAGGAAATCCTGGGCTGAGACAGGAACCCTTGACTACCAGAACGGAGGGCTTCTCTGCCATCTAGCACTTTGGTGTCTAGAACCAATATTGGCAGATCAGAAGGTTGGCAGTCCGAGGCCCGAGCAATGCATGATGGGATGAGCTCCCATCACTAGTCCCAGCTTTTGCCAACCTAGCAATTTGAAAGCATGCAAATGCATGTAGATAAATAGGTGCCTCTCAGTGGGAAGGTAACAGCTTTTGATGTAGTCATGCTGGCCAAATGACCACCACAGCAGTTCCCAGACAACACTGGTTCTTTGGCTTAGAAGCAGAGATGAGCACTGCCCCCTACAGTCAGTTACGACTAGACTATCAAGGGACTACCTTTACTTTAACTTTACCTTTATCTTTAGGGGGTGGTTTATTTCCATATAGAAACAACAAAGAGATTATGGCCCTGGACAAACGAGCCTATAGGGCGCCCTCATCATGTGCTAGGGGTTGGCCGAGGGCACACCGCCCATACATGCCTCACCCCTAGCACATGATGAGGGCATTAAAATGGTGGCGCCCAGCACAGCCATTTTGACGTGATGGACACTTAGCATCCGCGCGTCACGCCCTCCCTTGTGACATCGAGCGTGCACCATTGGCACATTGTGGCACCACAAGGGCACTGGAGAAAGAACCCATTTTTTGTGGGTTCTTTTTGCTGCATGAGGAAGCTGCATGGTTTGTCTGCTGCAGCTTCCTCACACAGCAAAACAAGGTGCTGGCAGACCGCCCTTTTTGGGTGGTCTGTATCCCTCCTTACAAAACTCATCCAGTCCACCAGCAATTATCCTTTCTTTCTCAGCCCTATGGGAACAAATAATACAGCAGGATCTAACCCTCAAAGTATTGTAAGGGATTAAGAAGTTCTGGGAGGAAGTTAAACAAATATAGTCGAAGAGATCAGGTCTCCTGCTCACTCACTGACTTGGTTGTATGGTGGTTTTTGTTTTGCATGTGATGGATGTGTGCACCTATTAGAAAAACCATGACATAGTCCAGGGAAAACAGATTCATCGTCTTTGGGTAAAATATCCAAAGGGATGTCACATAGAACATGGAGAAAGCTTGTTTTCTGCTGTTTAAGAGACTAGAATGAGAACCAAATAAGCAAACTGAAAGAAAAGGAAGTCCATCTAAACATTAAGAAGAATTTATTTACTGTAAGACATATCTGAGAGTAGAACAGATTCCTCAGAGCATGGTTGACTCTGTTTCTTTGGAGGTCTTTAAAGAGATATTAGATGGGCATTTTTCAGGACTAATTTATAGGCTATGTCTGTATGGCAGGGGCTGGACTAGATGACCCTTCTAGGATTCACCATCTCTAAGGTGGGTTATAAACCGCCATAAAGTACGCGCTCCGTGCGTACTAGGGTTAGGAAGGGCCGTATTAGGGTTAGGAAGGTTCTTACTGATGGCCCTTCCTCCCAGTACGTGCGGAGCGCGGACTTTTTGGCGGCACCCATCCACATGGGCGCCGCCATTTTGACGTATTGGACGCTGTGTGTCCAGACGTGTCGCGGCGGAAGTGACGCCGCAAGGGCGCACTCCACCCCTCGCGGCACCACTTCCGTGTTCCGAAAAGGAGCGCCATTTCGGCGCTCCTTTTTTGCTGCGCGGGGAAGCCTCACAGTCTGGCCGCTGGGGCTTCCCTATGCAGCGAATGGCGGCGGCGGGAAAACGGCCCCTTGAGGGCCGTTTGTAACCCGCCTAAGATTCTATGATTTTGTCTGGTTTTAAGAATATGAGAAATTTAACTGAATAGGCCCAGAATTATCCTGGCCTCTGTCCGGGATTGCTGCCAACAATCTCTGACTTATGCTGATAACCAAGCCTGCAGCCAACACGTGTAGGCAAAACAAACCTTGTGGAGAAGCAGTCAAAGAGGAAGCCAAGGAAACAAGCCGGTGTCGGGGTTGCAGAAAGTCAAGCGTGCCGAAAGACGAGCCGAAGTCAGGAAGCCAGAAAGCAGCGTGGTCAAAACAGTCCGAGGTCACAATAGCCAAGAGATAACAAAGGTCCGGTCCGAGGTCAAGGTAGCAAGGTAACAAGATGTCTGGAGCTAGAGCGACAGCAATCACACCAAGGGCTCATGCAACAAACTCAAACCTCTCTTCCACTTAAATCAGGGAAGCTCTCCCTCGAGCCACCTGAGGCTGGTTTGCTAACTGTCTTTCTGCAATCCTCCTCGATCTGCGCCTGCAAGCACTCTCGGCCCTTCTCTCCTGATAAGAAGGTACTTGCAGGCATGCCTCGTCTCCTGAATCACCACTGGGCTGTGGCACCATAGAAGGCCTTTCCTCAGCACTAGGACCTGGTTGGACCTCCTGCTCTGGGGCTGGGGAAGCACAGCTGGGGCCTGGCAGAGCAGAACTAACACCTGGCGTAGCCTCAATCAGCCCTTGCTCTGGAGGAGGCTCATCCTCCTCCTCATCCTCCGAGAGCTCATCTTGGCTGGCCATGACAGCCTCTGAGGAGATGATGTACATCCCAACTGTTCCTTGCAGCAAATACAACAAGTAAAAACATTTCTTTCTCTTCCACCATAAGGCCTCTTGGAGTGGAACCTTTCAGGCTTGCCTCTTGAAGAAGCAGTACATAACAGGAACTCAGCACATAATATTTCTAACTTGTGTGTCTCCAGGGTTACAAAGATTATGCATGTGATTCTGACCTCGCAGAAACAGGAGTCATGCCATAATGGTAAATAAGTGTCAGGCCATGGAAGCATAATCATAAGAAAAGGTGAGATTGTGATTTTCAATCTATAGATTATATCTACAAACTAAAACCATCCAATTCAACCTTTCAACAAGACCATATCAATTTTAGCCCACATTATCCATTATTAGGCCAGGATATACTCACTGACTGTTCATCTATTTTATTTCCATATTTCTTTATGGCTATTTTGTTTTTGTTTTTACCCATACAGACCAGAAAATATATCTATGGGTAACCTAAAACAAAACTAAAACAAATAAAAATATTAGTCTCTGTTATGATTACATGGGTCTATTGTTTCTAGAGCCAGACTAAAATTTCAAACATAACTGAAATTTTGCAGACATTTCAGTTTGACACAAAGGAGATTATCAGATGGGGTATGAAATGTCCCTGTCTCGTCCTTTTCCCATTCTTATAGCGAGATCGCAAGAGGATTTTCAAATGACATTGGGCTTATCCAGTCATTATCCCACCCAGAAAGTGCAATTGGCCATGGTTACACAAAAGACTTTCAAACGATGTCACAAAGATCCTGTCATTGTCCCATCATTGAAGCAGGATTGCCCAGTATTTTGCATTAATGGGAGTTCATGTTAATGCATTGCCGATTCAATGATAGGACAATAGCGCTGTGATCTGAAAGCCTTTCTTGGGATAGATGGGATAAAAACAGGGGAGCGATCATGTCCTTATCGCTTCTGTATGTGATAATCTCCAAAGATTTTAGTATATACCCATTAGTCCTTTCTTTTTGTAAAAAACCAAAATGCAACTGTGATGTTGCAACTCATGGGTTTCAGAATTGCCCATGAAACTTTCTTAACAAAGAGTTCCAGCAAAGAAACATGACACAATCAAAAGACCAAATTGACAGTCCATGCAGGAAAAGTATAAAAAGTTTCTGACCATGTGTATGGGATTACTAATTTCCAATTGATCAAGAATCAAATAGGAATGAAAGTGCCTTGTAATAATCATTTAGCTCAGGGTCACCATACATTGAGGACTAGTGATGCATTGTCATTGCTTCCAAAATAAATTTGTAAATCAAAACAGTAGAAAAAGCGTGGATACCTATAAATCCATTATATGAAATATTACAGTAGATCCTTATGCTTTCCCAATGAACTGTGCATTGGCCATACTGGCTAGGAATGATGGGGTTGCAATCCAGCACACCATGAAGGCAACTTGTTGGAGAATGCTCTCATTCATACTACATTTTGTCCAAACTAGCTACAAACTTTTTCTGGAGGCAAACTGTTTTATTTAGCAGCATGTTTGAAACTTATTTACATCTTGGCTCTTTGCCTTGTGTTTTCTGGCTGCCTGCATATCCCTATACTTCTTACCTTTCCAATATCGTTTCCCATTGCCATAGCAATATTCAGGTATGATTTCCCTTCTGATTTTCTCACTGCTGCCACATCTAAAATAATAATCCTTTATTGGAACACTAGCTTGCCTTCTGACAGTGTACAAAGAGGGTTCAGATATGGCTCATTTTTCCTTGTTATCATTTGTTATTAACTAGGAGGAATGGGATCAAGCCATTGGAAATGAAAAGAAAACACAATTCCCTATCTTAGGAATTCATGATCCAAATTAGAATTACTACTGTATTTCTCATTGAATTTTAAAGCAAATTTGAATGTCTCTCCTTGCTTCAAAGTGTGAAGAATATCGAAACAAATAAAAAGAAGCTTCTTTCCAGCTTGTTACATTTCCCAAGAGTTGCATACATCCCTAAATTTTCTGCCTAACCAAAGTCTTAAAGCTAATTTCAGATCCATGCCTGGGTGAAGATTTAAAGGAACTTCATGAGAGGAGTGGGGGGAAAGAGCTTCAACAAGGTTAGACAAGGTTAGCGCATATATATATATATATATATATATATATATATATATATATATATATATATATATATATAT
>NC_056524.1:133526976-133549526 GCF_019175285.1 Sceloporus undulatus | reverse complement strand
CAGGAGGATCAGCTGGATCCAATAGAATGCATTTTCAGATCTAGGACTAGCCTTCAGAGTGAGCCTGCAAGGAGAAGACCGAGGAGGAAAGGATAAATCAGATAATAGTTACTTAATTAAATGGCTATTTTCAGTTCCAAGGTTTGAGAAAATTTCTGCCACAGCTATGAAAATAACTTGCCTGGCTTTGGGTACTATGAATCTTTACTTGAGAGAAGTGGGGTGCTGATTGCTGCTATGCCTGGGATAACAAAATGGCTTGGTCTAGTTCTGGATACTTCTACTAATTTAAGATTCTAAATGCCATAAAATCTTATATTGCACATTTCCATATAACTTTATGCTGTTATCTTCAGACATTCATATAGAGAAGTATATGTCATGATTTGGATTTCTCTAGGACATGATTTGCATTTTTCTAGATCCTCCTAATTTCTGTCCCATTCTCACAACTATGGTCCAAAACATACTTCAGAAAAAATACAGTTTGAGACCGTTTTAACTGCTCTGACTCAATGCCAGGGAATTCCAGGAACTGTAGTTTTGTGAGCCATTCAGACTTCTGTATCAATAAACTGCAATTCCCAGGGCATTTAAAGCTGTCTCTAACTGGATTACTTCTGCTGTGTGTTTTGGATCTTTATAAATATGCTTTATATCTGAGGTCTTAATACCACTCAGTATTGCATCTGAAAAGGTAGATTTATATCCATAAAAGCTCATCTAAAATAAAAGCCAGATTAAGACTAAAGATTCTGCCACATATCTTTTTTCTTCCCCTCTCTTCCCCCTTCCTCCTTTTTACAGTCAGCTCTCCTTATCCACAAATTTTTTATCCACGGATTCAAGCATCCATGGCTTGAAAATATTCCAAAAATGTATAAATTCCATATAGCAAACCTTGATTTTCCTTTTTATATAGGGAACACCGTATTGCTATGCCATTATATTTAATAGGATTTGAGCATCCATAGATTTTGATAACAAGGTCACATTGTATATTATTTCTCATGATGTTTGAACTGAGAATCAATCATTACCAGTCAGAACAAGCCAGAATATTAAATTAAAATTTGCAGTTTATTTGATTCTGTATCTTCTTCTTATCCTTGTTTCATATACACAGTTCCGAAACAGATGACCGAATCAAAAATGTCTTCTGGGTGGCATGGGGGCATGGTTTTTAGATCCCCCCCCCCCGAAGATGTCTTGAAGCTGCCCAGCTATTTAGATGTGGGTGGCTTCAAGACACTCTCGTGGCACAGCATTTATATGGCACATGCCATTGGAGTGCCTGGCAGCCAGCTTCAAGATGCTTTGGGGTGGTAAAAGCCAGCTTTTTGCCAGCCAAAAAAGGAGCAGATCTTTGCTGCTCCTTTTCCCTCTAGCTTCAAGGCAGATTGGGGTCATGGAGTGTGCTTGCCACAGCCCCAATCCAGCTTTGGTGGGGTTTATTTTGTCCCACAGTTGGGCAGAAACAATGGCGGGTTACAGACATATTACATATTACATATTACATATTACATATTACATACAGACATTACATATTAGGGTTAGGAAGGGTCTTACCTTCCTCACGGCCCTTCTCCGTAGTACGCACGGAGCACGTTGTAAATGGCAGCGCCCATCCACATGGGCGCCGCCATTTTGATGTCTTGGACGCATAGCATCCAGATGTGTCACGGCGGAAGTGACGCTGCGAGGGCTGCGCTTCGCCCCTCGTGGCACCACTTCCGTGTTTTGAAAAGGAGCGCCATTTCGGCGCTCCTTTTTCGCTGCGCTGGGAAGCCTCATGGTCTGGCCGCTGGGGCTTCCCTCCACAGTGAATGGTGGCGGGGGGAAAACGGCCGCTTGAGGGCGGTCTGTAACCCACCAATGGTTAAATAAACCAGGAACTATTGACTGGCTAAGTAAGCCAGAAGATGGTGTAAAGAATGAAGGAAGGAAGAGACACTGCAATAAAGGATTGTGTGGATACATGGTTCATATGTATCTTGGCTTCACAGACCTAAATATGTATTTCTGAACTCATTCCATATTTATTTTCTCTTCCTTAAAGTTCAGTATCTTGCATACCTCATTTATCCTTAACACATCATGTTTTTAATCTGCAAGTTTTTCTTAAATTTAACTGATTTTACCAGTTCACCTGCCTCTTTGTCCTTCACATTCATCTGACCAATCTTTTCATAGTCACTGAATTCTGATTTTCTTTGTTTGCTCTCATTTTACCTTCCTTATCTAGGCAAATGTACCTTATTTCTGAGCATGTGGCATGGAAGGGAGGGAGGGAGGGAGGAAGGAAGCCTCATGGAGATTTGGAAGCTTTGGCTCTGACAAATGGATTATTTGAGGTAAGGGGATTGTCTTCCTGAAACACTTATAAATGTACAACCTTAAGGTCTGTAACTGTTTATTTTAATTTAGGTAAGTTGTATACTTTCTCTCAGGTGGTTATTGGAACATTTCTTTTATTACACTCCATCTCCAATCATCAACCATGGAATGTATCAGTAAGCATATATCAACATAAAGATCTAGTCTCAAGGTCACTTGAAGGGTACATGTAAAAGGGCTTTCTTGTTGCCCATTATGTCTTTCTATTATGCAGTAGCTAAAGTCAATAATGGCAACGTTCATCTTTCAACAGATAACCTTCGACAGAGAAACATTTGCTTATTATGACACCTGCAAGCTACTATTCCAGGATCACCTTGACATTCTGTTTTCTGCAATAATGATGATCAATAAAGATGACAAGGAATAGTGCTATAGGAAACCAAGCTTTATAAAAATCTATTCTTTTCTTCCAGTACTCATCAATCATAAGGTTAGATACAACAGGGTTGTGGATTGTTTATGTACTTCAAACACTTTTTTTTTCTGCCATGAGTATGTTTTCTACACTTGCTTTCTACAAGCATGGAATACCAGCTATTTGACTCCATATTTAATACATGAGAATAACCTTGATGTAGCTAGTTGCCTCTAAAGTTATTTAAAAGCATCAAATCCACCAGGGATGTAATAAAGTTAATGATTTGGTCAATGCAGTTACAGGAAAGATGGCATTTCTAGAGCAGAAATACCTGGGTGACTGATTGTATCTAGCTATATTTTTCTCCCAAACTACAAAGCTATGTTCATTTTTAAAAAAATAACTTTGAAAGATGAAACAGCATTGATTTCCCCCCTTCTTTTCACGTAGACAAGAAGGGAAGGAAAATGAGAGTGCCATACAGTATTGCAAATAGTTCAGGAAGGAGGGCAAGGGGGGGGAACACCAAATGCCAATTTTGTGTGTGTGTGTGTGTGTGTGTGTGTTTGAGAGAGAGAGAGAGAGAGAGAGATTGCATTTTGAATTGAGACTTTATCTTACGTATTTAAGAAATTAATTGGGAATGCAAGAAATATGTGTGTGAAATTTCTTTTGTCCTCTCAAACCATGCTTGACCTCCCTTGCAATTCCTCAGATAAGCTACTTCATAAAGAATCTACAAAATTGCCTTGAATTTTGCATTACACAAAATTTAGAGAAAGTTTTTACCTCTCTCGTGTGTCCTCCTTGACATCATTTTGTATGTGATAAATTAATCAGAGTCCTCCTTGTTCACCCTCAAACACTTGGGTTCCCATTCCCACTAGCAACCCTTGGGATCTATGAAACATATCTATGGCGGAACACAGACCACCCAAAGTGGGCGGTGTCCCACCGCCCTAGTTTGCTCCACAGGGAAGCCGCAGCCTCCATACTTCCCTGTGGAGCAAAAAGAACCCTTAAAAGATGAGTTCTTTATACAGCATGCTTGTGACGCCGCAATGCATCAATGGCACACTTGCAGCGTCACAAGTGCACCGGGATGTGCGGATGCTAGGTGTCCGTCATGTCAAAATGGCAGTGCCCATGTAGACAGGGTGCCATCATTTTGATGTCCTGGCGATGTACTAGGGTTAGGGAGCATCTAAAAACTATGCTCCTGGGCAACCCTAGTATGTTGTCAGGACGTACTAAAAGGCCCATGTAAACAGGGCCTATGATAGCCATTTTGGCCATGTATCAAAGCACGATAACATCCAAAATCTGCAAAACAGTGATATCTTTATTAGACCAACCAAAATGCATAAAAATACATGTTGCAAATGTAAAAAATAAAATCATACAGGAGGAAAAATTATGATGATGTGTGACCAAGGCAGTCTTCCTTCAATACTTCAAGTCTGTCTTTTCACCTCATAAACATCCAAAGACCCCTTGATTCTTGACACTTGTCCCACTTCTACCCTTAATACATTTTCCTTTAAATGAATTAGAGTTGGGGTCTCCCATATGTGTTTTATCTTTGGTAGTGTCTTGACTATGAAGTTATTGTTAGAAATTCACTCAGACCACAACTCTTCTGAAAATAAAATAAACAATAAGTTTATTTACAGGCATGTCTTAAGATGTATCTTTTTTTGTCAAAATGTATCTGTCTTCAGTTCAGGTGGTGTGGAGGGAAATTCATAAAAGCAGCCCCCTCCCCTTCTAGCCATGTGGATACTCCAGGAAATAACATTTTAGGTTTGGTTAAAAAAAAAAAGCCAAATGTAGTCCAGATTTTTGGGGAAATGTTTTTTCTTGCTATGTTGAAGGTTATTTGGGAAGTTATTGTACTTTGCTACATGGCCAACACAGCTACCCCTGGATATGTATTATGGATGTAAGCTAGCATATTTTAACCAGCTAAAGAAGTCCAATGGATTGAAACTTTACCATCTGAGGTTCCTGTTTACTAAGGTAAAACATTTTTTCTTTAAAAAAAAGTACTATATTTGGCATGTTTTACCAAAACTAGCATCTAAAAATATTTCCTAATGCAAAAAAATTGTGCATTTTGGTGGTTCCAATAAAGGTATCATTGATGCTGTACAGACCGGCAGATATGGCGCCCCATCACGTGCTAGGAGTTGGCCGAAGACTCACTGGCCATACTGGCCTCACCCCTAGCAAGTGACAGGGGCATCAAAATGGCAGCGCCCTGTTCACACAGGCGCCGCCATTTTGATGCGGCGGACGCATAGCACTCGCACATCCCATCACGCTTGTGAGGTCACAAGTGTGCCATTTGCATACTTTTTTGCTGCCAGGAAGCCTCGCCGTTTGGCAGCTGAGGCTTCCTGCCAGCAGAAATGGAGGTGGCGGCAGACCACCCTTTTTGGGCGGTCTGCATCCCACCACAATTTTGCAGATTTTGGATGTTGTTGTACTTCTGATCCAGATGCTGACATAAAAGTAGACTCAAACAGGCCAAAAGATGCAGCTTCCAGACTCTTTGGAGGTATGGCATGGCATGTAGATGACGCATGCTCCCAATGTGGCCAGAAGCTTCTATGCTGCTGCATAAAGCAGCCTGAAGAAACCTGAAAAAGGAAGGGCAAAAAATCACTCCTTGGCAGTATCCCATTCAGGACCATGGCAGTGGCTGGCTTTGGGGCTGCAGAGTCCAGTTGCTGTGTCCTGGCTTGTTGGGGGAACAATTGGGCCGGGAGCTGTCAGAGGCTGCTCCAAGCTGACCATCTGCTTTGCTTCTTACTACCATCATGCAGAACCCCAATGAAGCAGGATTTAAATCGCAGGAGAACTGAGATGCTTAGAAACAACTCCACTTTTCTGACTTTTCAGATTAGTGCAGTATGACTGACTTGTTCTCTTCTCTTGTGTAATTCTTCTCTTTTCCTCTTCTAATATGATTACATCACATGAAAGAGAGCACCTGCAAAGTGCTTCTAATATATAGTATTTATGAACTATAGCCTGATAGAAATGGGCACCTTGTGGCACCCTCGGGCCAAAACTAGGGCTCAGGAGCACAGAGCAACAGCATGCTCCCAAGTTCTAGTTCATGTGGATGGTGCCATTTTTACACAGTACATCTACACAGCGCACATAATGATGATGTTGTGCGTGCACCGCATCCAAACAGCATGGCACATGCATGACATCACCATGATGCCCCAGGGCAGAAATGGCACCCTGGAAGCATTGTTGCAAGGAGCTCCATTTTGGAGCATCATTTTCCTATGGATTGTTGCCGCAGCTATGCAGTTGCTGCAGCAACAATCTGGAGAAGAAAGGGACAGCCTTTGTGTAAATGGTGGTGCACCAAGATTGCACCCCTGTCGCGCAGTAGGGCTCGGAAGCGTGCTGATAATCCACTCTCCTGAGCCCTACTTTTGGCTCCAGGCCAGTGCAAAGCACCGGTCTGTATTGGGCCTAAGTCAGTGAGGGAACATAAGCATAATTAAATTTGTAACAGCTGAAGTAATCAGGGACAAGATATATCTGTCAACCTAATTATAATTTCAAGAATCAGGCACGTAGTCAGGATTTTTTTTGAAGGGGGGGGGGCGTCTAGACTAAGTGCCACCATTATAATGGGGCTTGGGTGCAGTGGCACAGTGGCATGCACCATTCATTGTATCTAATGGAAGGGGGGGTTCAGACCCCACAGACCCCCCTTTATTATATTATTATTATGTTTATTTATATCCTGCCCTTCTCCCAAGGCTGGGACTCAGGGCAGCTTATGACATTTAAATAAACAACAACAACACCATACAGTTAAAAACATACAAAAACAGAATTAAATTGCTACAATAATTTTAAAAAAATTACATGCCAAACTGTCAAATTACACTCATCCTTCCATCCTCCCTTGGCTATGTCCGTGCCAGAATCCACCCAAAAAGCTCTATTCCCCCAGCTTCAGTTCAAAAAATGTTTCTAAGCTCAGTCTGGTCAAATAGAAACCATTTATTCTTGAATGTAAAACAAGTCTCAACACTGAACTATATTACAACTGATCCCACATGCAAAATTGACTTGTTTTGTACCACTTCCTGGCTATTATTCAGTGAACTTTCGTTTCCATTGTGCTCTTGTTTCAAAGCTTCAGATTGGCTGCAATAGTATTAAAGATGAATCATGCATATTGATCATCAATGAGGTTTAAAACTGTAAAGTGTGTCTTTGAGGATTTTAAGAGGGAAGAAGCTGTCTGTCATTTGTGACAACAAGTTTAAGGTGCACTGTGAAGATCCACAAGAGATTTAAAAGGAAACTTGGAAACTTGGTATGCGTCTTGCTATTCAAATCCCAAAAGACAGAAACATTTCCTGCTCAATTAAGGCTCCTGACATCATAAAAGAGAGACTTGTGCAGAATAAAATTGCACTGTGGTTGTAAGATGGAACTGGAAGTCAAATGTATTACCTAATTACAGGTTTTGGACACTGTTACATAGTGTTTATTATATGTTACCATTAGAGTGGTTTACATTATAAAAGTTTAACAAGGGAAAGAGCATTTCCATTTTGTCTTTTCCCTACAGATCAGGTTAAGACACTGATGTATTAAAAACAAAGGGGGTAGATATGTACTGTCCAACAGTATTCTTACCCATACATTCAAGGCAAACTATTTCTCATATTGTATTTATTTTGTTATTGGGCTGCTCAGTGTTTAGCTGAGATAAACACAATAAGACAAAAATGTTCTTTTTAGAATCTCAACCCTACCTATCTAGACACATACTTAGGATACCTATAGATATTAAATGATCGAAGCTGCATTCACATTGAAGGAATATTCCAGTTTGTAGATTTGTGAGATGTTCAGTCTTCTCAGTCAGACTTCTGGTGCCACAACAAACTACAGTCCCACAATTCCATAACATTGAGTCATGGCAGTTAAAGTGGTGTCAAACTGGATTATTTCTGCAGTGTGGATGTAGCTTGAGTTCTTTATTGCTCCATTCCAAACCTATTGCCACTAAGACTCTCCCAGATCTTTTTTCTACCTTCAGGTTGCTTCATACATAACTTGATTTCCTCATGTTGATATTTTTTCCCTAACAGAATTCCCTTCTTTAATAATTGCATGGCAGATGCATAGAACATGATCCTTTCCAGACAAGAAATACATGTACTTGCTAAAACTAGAAAATACAGGTAACTGATAAAACATTTAATCCATTTTGTCCCCCAATAAAAACTTATCCAATCTCCAAATGGTTCCACAAATTGGACAAAACATTGGGAAAAGTAAGACTGTTTTCATCTATCCCTTATTGATTGATTACTGTGGGAAATGAATGTGTGAAAGGATTGATTACATTTTGGATTATCTGAATCCAAAAGTTCTACCTGTGGTCTTTTATTGATGTCTCATCCACCAAATAAACCATCTCATGTTGTAGACAACATCTGTGACCTAGCCCTGTGATCCAGCCCTTAGCAAATAAATGCATCAACAAACGTTACTGACAACTGACTATTGAATTGAATATGTGATTTACCATCCACACTTGCACAACACATTTGACACTGCTGCCAGTAAGTGATAGACATGTCTGATTGCCCACATCTGTGGGCCAATGACACTTTTCTATTTTCTGAGTGCTGTTCAAACTTGCATTTCCAGTTTAACTCATCATGAAATGGCTTCTTAACTTAATTCTAAAGAAGTTCTACATTTAAAAGCACTCAGAAGGAATTCTGCCTTTCTTCTGAAGTGACAGCTAGTGGGCAGATGATAGAGAGTAAACCCCAAAGGTACAGCATGTACCTAACTCTCATTCAGACTGTACTGAAAGCACTGACCCTTAGCATTATAGAGGGACATTCATTCATCTCTGCAGCCTGAGTCATGAAGAATAGGGATGGTAGATTGTATAGTACATGACTGGATAAGCAACCTTCTGTGCAGTCAGCCAGCAATCTGAATGTTATAGCTGTATTGTCTTGCTCTTTTTTAAACCTTCATTACCTGGAGGAGTTTCTCTGTTATTCATTGGAATTTATCACATGGGATGAATTCCATGCAGAAACTGAATTTAAACTAGAAAAGAAAATCCACAAAAGTGAGTAGGTTTTCAAACGACTTCAGGGGTTAACCCAAACAAAAAGTGGACAAAACCCTCAAAAGTGAGTAGATTTTCAGACAATGTCTGTGTGAAGGAGAAATTACCCAAATGGAAAGTCTCCAAAACCCGCTCCTTTTTCATTTATGGAAACTTCCAACAGTAAAAAGGAGTGGGGTTTTTTGACTTTCTGTTCAGGTTAATGGCATGTTATTTCTCCTTTACATAAACATGTCTGAAAAACAACCCACTTTTTTTTTGGGGGGGGGGGGGGGCAAAGTTTTTAATCCCATTTTTCATATGGGTTTAAAGATTTTTTTCTCTGAAAAAACCTATCTATCTATCTATCTATCTATCTATCTATCTATCTATCTATCTATCTATCTATCTATCTGGCTAGCTAGCTAGCTAGCTAATGGATTTTCCCACTATTTTAATCAGTATGGATATTTAACACTTTTCTAATATTCTGTTGTAACTATAAAGTTTAGGGAATTTTATATTTAGCTCAATTTGTGGCTGAGTTACAAGCAGCCTCAGGATACTGTTTCTATGTTGACAGACATGGGGAGGCAATGAGCTACAGAGGTAGACTCTTTTAACTATGTTTTATTTTAAAAAATTAGACACACACATACACAGGATTCACACTCTCACACACAAGCACACCAGGGACTAAGGCTCAAAGGAATATGGTTAAGATTGAAATAAGGCTTCATTAGCAGGTATATTGACCAATAGCAAAGTTGTTCTAGTAGATGCAGTTTGGTAGCTGGGATGTGGGACTCGGCTATTCCTGAGCACTTGGAGTGGCAATGATGAGCCGACTCTAGCAGGGTTTGGAGAGACAGAGGAACTTACCGCATAGCCCCCAGGGATGGGATCGGGATGTGACAAAAGGGAGTGGGGTGGGGGGAAAATGGGTGCTATCACCCATTTTATCACTCACCGGAACTCCACCAATGCCGTCAGAAGTTCCCATTCTATTCCTGATCTGTCTCAGAGGAGACAATTTTCAGGAAATGTTCAGAAGCATTCCTGAAAATCACCTCCTCTGAGATAGATCAGGAACTGAATGGGAACTTTCGGCAGCATTCCAGCGTGCAATAAAATGGGTGATAGCACCCATTTTGTTCCCATCCTGATCCCTTTCATCATGCCCTGATCCCATCCCTGGGGGCTGTGTGGTAAACTTAAGAGTGTCTGCCTGCCAACTAACTAGTCTGCAGAGTAAAAGAAATTTGCCGGTTTTATATTATAAATCTCACCTGGTGCAAAGAACCAGGAGTCCCATGGTCAATGGTTCAAAGTGTATGAGGTAATTATCTAGGGTGATGGCTTCAATGCAATAAAATGCAACAATTATCTTCTGTTTAGAGAGGCCTGGCCTGGAAGACAAAGAACCCTCCTTCTGACCGCCATCTTGAGGGGGAGAGAGGCAGGCCAGCAACAACAGGCCTCGCCTGGAAGACAACATTCTTATATACAATACAATATATGTATTGTATATTGTCCATTGTATTTTTATATTGTATTGTATACTGAATTTCTTGTACACCGCTATGATCTATTTGGAATAGCGGTTTATCAATACAACGTATTATTATTATTCTGAGGTGAGAATTACAGTGTAAATGAACAGAACTCTACTTTAGATAATCTGCTGGAGTGAGAGACAGGAATAAACTTCACACCTGAAATTAGTGTACAGTTCCTTCATTGGATTTCTTCACCTTCCTGAGGTGTGTGAATAAATCAACCTCCTAGCAACTCCTAAACTACTGATCCCCCTCACTTTGAAGCTATGGTGGATATCTGCAGGGTTATGGAGAGGTGAACCTCACAATATTACTTAATATTAAAATGGAAGGCCTCGGGCCCTCGTAACACTGTTCTGGTAAGTTAGCTTTCCACAATACTCCCCCTCCTTAGATTATGTGCATTTTTAGAGTACAGAAATGTGTACCTTCTTTTTAGAGCAGCTCTGTTTAACTGTAGTTCTGATTGGCAGGGGCTATTATTATTTTAGCTTCATTTCTGGTTAGTGTGGGACCACTATTAATGTTCACAGCCAAAAGGACAACAAGGAAATTAACCTGAAGTCTAGGGATGTCAAAAATATTCACATTTCTTTTCCCTCTGTTCTCAACAGAAAAAGGTAAAAATAAATGGTCATGTATTGGGAGATCTTTGGTCCTCCTGGCAGATTGAAAAGACAGTATTAAACCACCCCTCCCTAAAATTTCTGATGAGTTTTGCACAGAAAACATTCTTTTTTTCTTATTGGAGGTGTGTTTTACACACCTCCCATGTTTTCTATGTTAAAAAAAGCATAAAAGCAATGTGATTTTTTTCCAGAAATAAAATTTTGATTTAAAAAAAAATCCAAAAATGGGGGGGGGGGCATCCCAAACAAAATCAGTGAGGATGTACATCATTACTGCAAATATATGATAATTTATGCAAGAATCAATCCCCCTGAGAGAGTTGATTAGCTATTGGAAAGCTAGGTTTACATTTCAAAAATAAATACAGGAAGAAAATAGTTTTATCTTCCCAGGAACTGCACTTTTCTCCGTATCAATCACATTTCACACCAAATGGCAACACGGCAGGGAAGTTACGTCTTCCTAGACATGATCCATGGGTGCATATGTTAAGGTTTTCAATGCCAATATTTTAAAAGTCTAAGTGAAAAAAAAAATACATATTACTCACTGTCAATATGCACAAAGAGCCTCGATTTATACTTTAACATTATAGATTTCACATTTAGAGCTCTCAAATGTGTAATTAAAAGGCAATTTTGGTATTTTTAGACCTCTCAAATGTATAATGAAGTCAAAGTACCTGCCACATTCCATTTTAATGTAAAGTATCCAAGAAAAGATGGAAAAAATATGTTTGGACAAAAGCTATTCCTAAAAAAGGGGGGGGGGGCATATGCCAAGTCTCAACTAGAAAGCACTAATGGCTTTACCTGCCACCTCTCCCTGTATCTGATAAAAACAAATAACAAAGCCAATAAAATTCTGGTATCGAAATCTTGTGTGTCAAGATATTTCAAGGGAAAATGTAATGATAGTGCTATAAGCCTTTGAAAATGGAATCACATAATGGTAGGGATGATAAAATCCTGATTATAGTGTGAATGTGACATTGTAATTATCGGTATGCCACATATACTAACTTTAACAATGTGAGCATTTGTGGAGCTTTGAATCCTTAGCAATGCATGAAAAGTTCATAGATACTTTATAATTCATGTCACTGCTGCTTACTTTCATACTGTTCATTTCAAGAAAACGTAACTTGATAGGACAGACAAGCTTTCCTTAGGAATAGCTCATCCACCTTTCACAACCTTTCACTAAAATGAACCACTGTAATGCTGTATTCCAAGATGTGCACTAAAATCGAAAACAGATGTACAGTAGCACTGTGATTTTGATCAATACAATTTCAGCACATAATTAGTGTTGTGACCCCCAAATGCCTTGGAATGGTGTGAATATGGTCCCACTGTTTCTACCACCACATAGGGCAAAGACAGATTGATGTATGAAGAAAGTAATGTTGATGGACATATACACATAACATTTGAAGGTATTTGTTGTCACCGCAGTAAATCTATTTCAAATCACTGTTGTTGTATGTACCTATCTTTTATTCTCAGGTTATTTTGGTTTTGACTCTCAATTCACATAGGGCAATGACGTTGTAGTCCTTCACAAAAAGAGTCATCTGATTTCTTAGAGTTTGTTTTTATCAGCTACCTACACTAGAAACACAAAATCTTGGACTCACATTGTATGTCGTTCCATTTTCCCATGGACCAAAGGCACTATCAAGGCACCTTTGTCCTTTTCTTTCTGAGACCTTCTCTCCACAGAGTGCCCTTCATATATAAACTTCCTGTATTCCGTTTACTCTTAATTTTAACATCTTATAAATAAAGCAGGAAGAAGAAAAAACACTACTTTCATTATAGCATCATCTCCTGCCAAACCTAAATAAAATAACTCACACTTCAAAGCCTGCTGATCCCACCTTCTCCTCTCTTAGCTACAAATAAGCTGTAAGTGGGTTCCATTCTTGAAAGAACTGTCTCTGAGTTTTACTTTCATTGGTTGTGTTTATTTATTCATCCCTGCAATCTCTACTAATTTATATATCCACTCATCCTCAGTTGCAATCTTTGGTGTCTTCCATTATTTAGCATAGATCATTCTTGCTGCTGTCACCATAGGCTGAACCATTCTATCCATCTCTTTTTCTATCTGTCAAAGCCAAAAAAATCCCAGCAAGTATGCTTCAGGTATAAAGTTAATTTTTATTTTCAAGATTTTGTGCATTCTTGATCTTACCAATAGACAAAACTTCTTAGCTTTAGAACAGTTCCAACACATGTGAAAGAAGGTCCCCATCTCTTTGTCACATTTCCAGCATTTGTTACTGGCTTCTTTATACATTTTGATATTCTCTCTGGTGACATGTACCATCGACACATCATTTTGTAGACATTGGGGCTCTACAGACTGGCACTTTGTGTTGGCCTATAGGGTGGAGTGTCCACACGCTCTGAGCCCTCACCACGCCACCCAGGTGCCATCTTGGCAGGCATCCATACACATGGTGTGTGTCATAATGACATCCCAAATGGTGCTGTGCACAAGGGGCATCATCATGGCATGTGAGCTCACCTATGGCGCCCTTTCAGGGACACAAAAAGAACTCACCCAGAAACAGGCTCTTTTTGGTCCTTCCGGAGGCCATAGCGTGTGATTGCCGCGGCCTCCTTCTGGGGCAAAAACGGGCGACATTCAGCCACCCATCTACACAGCCAATTTTCTCTTAAATCCTAACATATCAAACTTTGGATGTCCTTGGTCCACGTCTTCTCCCAGTTCCATAAATGTATGGTATGCCCCATATTCCTGTACCAATTCACCATGCATTGTTTGATTTGCTCATCTTCTGCGCTGTATCTCAACAATAGTTTATAGATTCTTGCACTCTGATGCTTCTCTTCCTTCTCTAGATAACTTTCAAATTGATTCTTTGTCAGCACAATATTATGATTCTTCATAGCTAACCAAAAACTTTCTGATATTTGTAGATAGAGGAACCATTGCATAGCAAGGCCTTCTTCTTCCAATTGCTTTCTCTCTTTTAATTGAATGCTTCCATTTTCATTATTCAGTAAGTAAGTGTATGCAGGTCATGTATCTTCAACTTCTAGGCCTCTTATGGAAAAAGCTTCCAAAAGTCATATCCACAAAGGGATTTTAGACCATAATATCAGTTTATATTTAACCCACACTTTTTACAAAATTTTCTTGACCACAAGGTTGATGAAAGAGGCTTGGGCTTTGAGCTTGTTATATCATAGGAAGGCATGCCAGCCAAACCCCAGGTCAAACCCCTCTAGCTCTAGAAGCTTATTATTATTTAATAGTATCCATTCTTTCATCTATACCAGGCATGACACATCAAAATAAAGTTTGAAATCAGGTAGTCAAAATCTTCCTTTTTCCCTTACAGCAGTCAACATCTTAAATCTTATTCTTGGTGGTTTTTTTTGGGTCCTCCTCAGACACACACACCAGCTTTTATACTTTCTAATTCCCCCACAGCCCCCCCCCCAGTCTTCTCAAACTGTGATTGGTTGCCAGGGAGTCAGATCTGCCTAGCAACTCTGTCACAATGGTAGTAACCAGTGTAGCCAATTGTCAAGCATGATGGTATTTGTAGTTTAGCAACATCTAGGGACTAACAAGTTCTCTATTCTGTTTTATGCACATGTTAAGTATTAGTATAAACAGTTTTATTCTGCTCATATCTCCATGTAAAAAGATGAATGCCTGATTTAATCTTCTGGATCAAGCTTGGTGGTTGTCAAACCATATTGTTTGAAAAAGACAAGATTCCAAGCAGAGTCAAGAAAAGAAAGGTATGTTGGCTTGTGTGTTGTTTATTTATTCAGTCCATCATCTGTCTGCTCATCACTGAATTATTTTCCTTGTGAAAACCAGTTCTGAATATATTTTAGACCTTGAAGCTTTAATTCTCATACATTATAAACTATAATGTTGCAATCAAACTCACATTAAACCTGATGCTGCGAGGAGTAATTCAGCTTGTCCGCTGAAATTATTTGTAAAGTTGTATTTACTTGCAGAATATTACTATAAAAAAAATCAAGCTATCAGACAATTAAAGTTAACAAATGGGAGGAATGTGCATTACTGGAATGACATTGTAATTTAATGACAAATATTGCCTGATAACATTGCAATGGCCCATAGCCAGATGAGGCACTGTGCAGATGGTCTGTGAACCTGCAAGCAATCGGAAAGTGCCTTCTTTTTTTTCCCTTCCCTTTTTGTGTTTGTAGAGCTATATTTAGATTTCATGCGGGAGCCTATTCTGGATATTTTCTCTATGTTAAATGTGATGCCCAGAAATTGTAACTTTCAGCAATGATTTCTTTTCTTGTATTTACTTCTCTCCAGAAATGCAAACTGTTATTTGGATACAGCGAATTTTGGTTACCAAGGTTTGTGTGTGTGTGTGTGTTTAAGTAGGAGACATATTTTAAAAGTAAGCAGAGATTAACTCAATCATAATTCATCTGATTAAAGTCTTCCAGTATTCTGACTATGTTTATGGGTGCAGCACAATCTGAGGGAAATTTGGTAGGTCCTTCCAAAGGAGAAACATGTGAGGAGTGTCATTGCCAGTAAAAGGGGTTCTGATGAAAACAGTGAAATTGCTTAGGAAGGCTTTCTCAGATCCATAGGGTACTACCACATTTTCCTTATAGAAGTCATATTTCAAGCAAATTTGGAGGTTCTTTTTCAGGTAGAAGACTTGAATAATTTCAAATCAACCCCTAATAGATTAAATGAAAGCAGAACTACATACTACCCAGGCTAAACATAGTTTGTAGCCCAAAACTGACTATGGAGAATAATTGTACATGTACCACGGACTGTCAAAAGTACAAACAAATGGATCCAGGAGCAAATTATTTCTGAATTCTCATTAGAAGACAGAATGATTAAACCGACACTATCATATCTTGCATATGAGATTATGTGACTCAGTGAAATATAAATTGTTGTGATTGGTAAAACAGAAGACAGTAAGAAAAGAGGAAGACTGCATTATGGGTGGCTTGAGTCAATCAATGCAGCCATGGCCTTGAAACTGCAAGACATGGATAGAACTGTTGATTATCAGGGTCTTTAGAGATCTCAAGCTGACTTGTTGGGTGACAATAACAATTGATGACCAACTATGAAATTACCAGACCATACACAATACATTGGGTTAAACAAGAACCATTTTATTTGACCAAGAACCTATTTAATGAATTGACAGGAGGAAAAAAACTGATGTGCATCCAGCTGAGGCTAGGTGTCAACCTGTGACCACTTCCTCATCCTTCTCTTGGGCATAACAATTGAGGGCAATCCAGTATCATGGATTGCTCCCTACCATTTAGTGGAAGGCAAACTGAAGGCATTCCTCCCAATGTCCATAAACTTTACAGGAGAGATCAAAGCCCCCACACAACACAAGGGGAGGAGATTTTCCCACCCCAGCTCCTAGATTACCAAGCCTATAGAGGTGGTTCTGGAACCCAACCCTTCACCAAAAGGATGCCATTATGAACTCTCATATTTTCCCCACATAACCAGCCAATTGCAACCTATTACAGACACTGTCTGAGTAAACGGAACATTTATCCACTATATAAAATACTGTTGGGGAAGGGGGTTATAAAATTCCTACCTGGCCCCAAAGCAACCAGGGTAGTTTACACTGCACTGAGGGCAGGAGGGTGTATCCAGGAAGAAAATCCAAAAGGGAATCATGAACGGGTGGCAGGGCCATAAAACACTTCTGACTCCACCTACTTCATGGGGTGTTATCAGTACTGTGATGAGACCCAAATATACTTTAACATGTTTCCACAATCATTTTCAGCTAAGGATAACAAGTCTCCTCTGAATGAATACTTGCAAGAGGTAATGGTCTGTGTAGAGAAAAACAAACTGAAATTGAATCAAGAGGTTCTAACTATCAAGGGTCATAACTTGGGGCTAGAGATGTGTCAGCCAGTTCTGGATGGGGTCACACACACCCTGAAAGACTGTGATCACAGTTTGGGGGTGCTTCTTGGATCTGTTCCTCCAAATGTTGGCTTAGATAGATATGATGGCTGATATGCCAACTATGCCACTTCCTAGAATCAGAGGATCTAAAGATGGTAGTGCACATGCTGGTAACCTCAAAGCTGGACTTCTGCAATGTGTTCTACATTGGGCTACATTTGTATCAAGTCCAGAAACTCCAAATGGTTCAGAATATGACAACCAGTCTGATTACAAGTACATCTAGGAATGATCACATCACACTGATCTTAAAATCACTCCACTGGCTGCCATTTAATTTCTGGGCAATGTACAAAGTGCTGGTTATTACCTTTAAAGCCTTACATGGTTTGGGTCCAGGGTTTCCCACAGGATCACTTTTTCCTATACAATCCACCCCGTACACTCAAGTCGTCTGGGAAATATTTGCTGCAATCAGCCAGGACTAGACTGGCAATGGCTTCCCAGAGGATTTTTTTTGGCTGTTGCCCCCAGACTGTGGAATGACATGCCAGAGGAAATACAACAGCTGAAAATGCTGACTGCTTTTTAAACAACATTAAAGACATATCTTTACCCAACCAGTTTTAAATCATGACTTTTTAATTGTGTATGTAGTCTTATGAGTATATTTTAATGATTTTATAGTGCTGTACTTTAATTGTGGGCTTATGTGTTTTTAATTTTGTTTTGTATTTCAACATGTTCTACACTGCCTTGAGCCAAGGCAGGAAATAAATAATAATAATAATAATAATAATAATAATAATAATAATAATAATAATAATTTGAGGAGGAGCTGGAATCTGCTTTTGAAAACAGGGGGAAATGACTGACATAATATTGACATAATGACATGATAATGGACACGTGGTCTATATACAACCCAGCAAACTAGGCAGTATGAACATCCAGAACCAGGAGACTATCTGGTGCTACATTTGCATCTTACCATGAAATCAGGGGCTGACTGAAATATGGTGATAGGAAATGCAGAGTAAGAATTAATATAAGTGAATGGTTATCACACAAGTGGTATGATAAGAAAATAGAGGAGGAAGGCATGTACTGTAACATCCAAAGTAATTCAGCTGGGAAGAAAACTGGAGGAAAAAACAAAGAAGGGGTTTGCATGGGAAAAGATAGAACCAGAATTGTTTGAAGTTTGTAATGAATGAAATACCAGCCCACCAATGTTTTAAAATTATATGTTTTTAAGCAATGTTAACACTTGCTCTTTGGTTCTGACAATGAAAGTTTCTAGTGTGGACATATAGTTACTGAATAAAGATCTGCTGAGTTTTAACTACTGAAGCCTAAATTTTTGAACTTGGTTAATTGCTAGACTTGACAGAAAAAGACAAACTCCACTCTCTATCTTGCTCCAAATGGTGTGTTAGACTAAAGTTCATGAACACACAAGTTCTCTTCTGGCTCATCTCATCTCATGCCTGAGTTTTTTTGAATACCAGTGTTGTCCAAGCACAACACATCCTTTTGTGCACAAGACATTCTGGCAGCAGGTGGGAATGGATGATGATAGGGGGCCAGGATTTAAAATCAACTGTTTCAGAACTGTACTTTCTCTTCCAGTAGTGGAGGTCCCTGAGGCTTCAACTAATACCCTGAAATCTAGCAACTCCAATTCAAATGAACTGAAGGAAAGAAAGTCCCCCCTCGATTTTAACTGTGGAAATATTCTAGTTCCATTGACTTTTCAGAACATGCCATCAATATGCTAAAAAGTTAAAGTTCTGAAAGACCTACTTAAACTTACAAAAGCACTACCAAGAATGTCATGTAAAAGAGTGAAATCTAGTAATGTGAAATGATGTATTAATCATCATACACCCAGCAGTTATGATAATGTCAGCAATGTTTTATTTAGAATGACCAGCCAGATTCCTTTGGACTTGACTTTGAGTATAAAAAGATTAATAGAAAATATGGACTATCTTTGATCTTTCCCCCTTCAGAGCAGAAATACTTGTGTGAGCTTCATCCATTACATTATTCTCCTACAAATCAATATGCTAGAAATTGATTTTATCTTTGCTTTATTCAAATGCCTTTTTTTAAAACACTCTAAGGAAATTAGAAATTAGAATTCAAACTCTTTTTTGTCTTCATTAGTAATAGAGTATTGCCAAAAAAAGGATAGCAATTAAATCAATATTTAATGTTCTCACTTACGTAATTTAATAGAAGTACTGTAACAACAATTTCATTGTAAACATTATATAAGCATTTATGTTGATATCTTTGTACAGACACATCAGTGAGTATTTTTCTGCACATGTCCCAAGTGGGTCTTCTTTTTCTTTCTTTTCTAACTTATAAGTGTTTTGAAATATTGCTCAAAGTGACTCTCCTACAAAATCTTCATTCAACCTATTTTTAATGGGCTCTTATAACACTGATGTCAAATACTGCATTTTAAATTTAGGAAAACTGAATGTAGAAAAGCTGAGAGGAAAATACCTACCTACATATGATGTTTTGATCATATAAATCATCACCCCAAATTGTTTTTTTCAAGAACCATGGGGACACCATTACACTTATATTCTTTTTGTGTCAAGTGGCTAGTTGCTGTGTGAACAGAATGGTGGGTAGGATAGGCTTTTTGTTTCAGCCACAATTATTATACCAAAATTCACATTCAGCCTTACCAGTTGTTTCATTCATTACAGATCCAGATTTCAGTGTTGTTCCTCTTGCTTTAATTCCTAGAAAGATTTAGGGCATATACAGATTGGGAGAAAGGGGCGGACACAGGCCCCAAAAAGAAGCCGTAAAATGCCCTGGTGTGACACTGTGACATTTGGACATTGCGCATGAGCCACATCATCATCGTGCACACCATGTAAATGGCGGTGTGCCAAGATGGCACCTGTGGTATGCGATAGGGCTTGGAAGCATGCAGACGCTCCACTTTCCCAAGCCCTACTTTCAGCCCCAGGCCAGTGCAAAGTGCCAATCTGTACTGCACCTTAGTTCCTAGAAAGAAGCATAAATGAGGTGTCAAGAGTCTCGTAACTGTTAGATGCTTTTACATGCATCCTTAGAAATGTAAGAAGATACTTTCAAACAAGGATAGCGTGAACAATGTATATTTCTATTGCCTCCTGTAAGGCCTCAAACATAGGTGATCCCTTTATCAAAACATGACAACCAGTATTTGGGAATATAGGGGACTTTTAGTCCCTTTAGTTATATAGATATGAAGGATTTTCAGGGCATGGTCAGTTCAAATGGCTGAATGCTGTCATTAAATCAACATGTTGCCTATAATGAATCAATTGGTGTCCATCCTATTAGCAGTCTCAGCTAGAGCAGACCACTGAACCAATTGCTGAATAGTGAGTTAACACTTGAAATTCACATTGATAAAATATATCAACACTTCTTACGACTGCCTAGGCTGTTGTCTTCTGTATCATAGGTTTCTCATATGATTTGTTTTAACTTTTGAGTGGTTATCTACCTTTTTAAAATCAGGATGGGGATAATTGAAGGTATTTCTCAGGCAAAGAAACCAGATACACTCCCAGATACTGTGGAGATGTGTGTGTGTGTGGGGGGGGGGGAGTTTCAGAAAGCCAGGAATCTGTGAGTAAAAGCTTATCAGAGAAACAAATTCCAGAGTGCTGATCAATTTGCCTGAATCAAGTGGCACCAACATCCAGAAACAACCACATAGTGTTTGGTATACACATCACTGTGAGTGTACGAGGCAGTCTGTGAAATAGAAATCAGTGGGGCGATAGATGTCTACACAGAGATCTATGCTTTTGCCTAAAGATGAACTAATATTTTTTACAGAAATATCCGTTTAACATCTCCTGAATCTCACCAAGATACTAAGCACAACTTGCTTCTGATGTATGCATATTTGAAAGGCATATGATATTTTACAGATAAGAAACTGTGAATAAAACCATGGGTTTTATTAAAATAGCATGATGGTTATGCAAGTATACAACTGAAAATTACTCATGAACACACTTTAGTCAAAGTAAATATTCAGAGAAGAGGAAAGCAGAAAAATGTGCACCACAAAATAAATGCACAAATCTGTAATATAGCATGCATTATTTAATTCACATTATTTAAATGAAATCCGTGCTTTTATACATAGTTTCTTATCTGGAAAGTTTCATATGCCTTCAGAGACAAATTACTTTTAAAAATGTGTATTTTGAAATTGAGGGGGGGACTTAAATGGACTTGCAAGTATTATAAACAAAGTTCTACAACATGAAGTAAATCAAGATGAGGACTACTCCCCTGAATCCCCTCAACATTCCCACCTCCATCTCCAAATATTGGAAATTATGTTGCCCCAGACTTGCAATTTTTTTTTCAAAACCACCCCAAAAATGAAACAGTATGTTTCACTTAATCTCCCAGAGCCCCCCAAATCTCCCCTAAACATATACACCCAAAATTTCAGAAAATCGGCTGAAATGGTTTCCAGAAGTGATTTTATGTCATTTCAAGCAACTGGCCATCCCACCCACCCCTCCACGCCGGAGGCTGTGGAACTGGGATGGGCTTTTTGCTGCCCTCCTACTGATGGAGACCAGGGCAGTTAAAATCATGCCATGGCTTGTTGCCATGGCATGAGGCTTTAGGGGGTTAAAGGCATGGTTAAGGGCATGCTTTGCCTGTCATCCTCTAAGTGTCTTATTCCTGGATTAGCCATCAACTCACCCACCCGCCACTGGTATAGTGTGAAGTTTCACTTGGTCACCTAGGGACCGTGTAGGATTTCCCCCCCTTTTCCATGGGGTTTTTCGCCTACACCACACTGTTTCTAGTGGCATAAGGGAGATTGGCTGAGGTGGAATCACAATAATACATGATTTGGTTTGAAATTTGTTGATTCTAATTGGACATATTTATTTATATTTTGCATAAATCTTTGGATTTGATCTCGGCGAGCACCTTGGACACCCTACTGGGTGCTAGGAAAATTTCTGGAAGCACCTCTATGGGCCTTGCGACCTGGGGGCTGGATGAAAGGAATGGACCTTGGGTCTGGCTGGAAGATATACCCCGACTTTAATCTTCACAGATTGGGAAGGGGGACTTCTTGCTGGGCTTCCTTATGTGAGCTGTCCAACGGCAACCCAACTTATGGACTGTCGTTGAGGGCCCAGGTGTTATCATCCTTGATAAGCTGCAGAGGTAGTCTGCGGTAAGACACCGGTATGCAGCTTTCCCTGTCTCCCACATTTGTTTTGGTTATGATACTAGTTGCAGTTCCGTTAAGAACTTAATAAATAGGTGAATAAATGGCCCTGTTTTTAACCCATACATCTTGTATCTGGTTGCAGAGGTAATCTGTGGTACTACACCGGTATGCAGCTTTCCCTGTCTCCCACATTTGTTTTGGTTATGATACTAGTTGCAGTTCCATTAAGAACTTAATAAATAGGTGAATAAATGGCCCTGTTTTTAACCCATACATCTTGTATCTGGT
>NC_056524.1:133496371-133526966 GCF_019175285.1 Sceloporus undulatus | reverse complement strand
CTCTTTATTCCAGGGGTAGGGTAGCAATGAAATGTATTGGTGCAACCCAGAAAGTGGATGCAGGGGAGAAAAAATGGATGTTGGATTTAGATATACTAAGATGGAGATTTTCACATCTCAACACCTGTCACACATTTTTAATTCCAAATTTATTTATTTAATGTATCATATTTCCATTCATTTTCTGATAGGAACAAAATATTTTAAGATTAGAAAGTTGAATTTCAATTACTTCTGCATAGCTTTTAGAGGAGCCAGGGTAGCAAAATGATTTGAGTGTTGGACTATGACTCTGGAGACAAACTTTCAATACTCAGCTTAGAGAAGAAATACATTGGGTGATCTTGGGCAAGTCCCATGCTCTCAACCTCAGGGAGAGGCAATGACAAACCTCCTGTGACTAAATCTTGCCCATAAAACCCCATGATAGATCTGCCTTAGGGTCACCATAAGTAAAAAAAATGACTTGAAGGCACACAACACATACACATACAAATTTTAGAAAGCACTGGGTGATTAGTAAAACACTTAATTGTGATTAGATTATTATTTTTTTAGAAAAGAAAAAAGAAAAAGCATAATGTGTCACCCCTTTTTTTCCTGTGATTTTCCATGTTATGGAATAGTTTATTCCTGATGTTCTAGCTATATCTGTGCCTGTGCCTGGCATTTTCAGCCAAAGATGTAGGTAAAGCATTAGGAATAAACTCTTCCAGAACATGACCACATGGCCCAGAAAACTCACAGAAAACTATGGACACTGACTGTGAAAGTCTTCGACTTCACAATGTCACCCCTTTCTCTCTTTCCCCTCCTGGTCTTACCCTTTTTGGGTGTTACCCTTATATGGGGAGAAATGCATCACTATTTTAAAGACACAATATTCTGAAAGGAAACAACTAACAAATCCTCAGGACTGTTTGGACTACTAGCAACCTCCAATATTTTCCTGTAAAATCAAATGAGGAGAAATAAAGCAGCATATAAATCTGTCTGAAACAGACCTGCAACCTGTTTAAGAACCATGTTTTCAGCTTACATCTCTTGAGAATGGCATTTTGGCCCCACTCCAAAATGTGTGCAGGGTGAACACTTTTGTACAGGATTTTTGTTGTCATCACCATTTCATATCACAGTTCCTCATAAGCCTGCTGGTGATCAAGCATTCGAAGAGCTAATATAGTCAAGCTTGTTCTGATATACATCTCTCCTTTGGTAGGTTCAGTATCTTGGAATATTAATAACGCAATAGATGAGAAGTTAATTTTCCAAAGTGTAGAGCTATAAAAACAAGGTCTGTCCAAACTCTCTGTATTAATAATTAAACCAGGGATGTATATGTGAAGTGCTTTTTAAGTAATGAACATTAGTCATAAATATTTAACAGTTGTGCTTATGAAATGTGCCCTAAATTATAGTGAAATGTTAACAAGGATGCCTTATACTTGACAGAACAATGCAGTCCATGAATATTTCAGAGGAGTTTGTCTGACAGGTGGAAGTGAATGAGACACATGCTACTCTTTTCCTCTCTATTAAGCTAACACTGCAATTCTGAGCTCCACACCTTTATTCATTTACACTGAAACACATGCAGGCCTGTTCAGGTTTAATACGAAAACAGCATATCTTCCAGTGCTAGCATTCTTAGGAAAGAGATTGACCATGAAATCTTTTGAAAGGGTATGGGCTAAATCTATGCTCAGCAACATTAATGAAGTTATAAATAAGGCAAAAGGGAAAGAATAATCTAAAATCAGAAACAAATGTGAACATGGGACAGAAAATAAATCCATTAGATTCACATTTCTCTTCAGGAATATCCGTTTTGCACTTTTCAGCATCACAAATAGAAATCTCATCTTCTCTTGGAGATTCATACATTTTCAAAGTGTGTCATGCATTTCAGAAGAAAACATGTGCATAAATCCAAGTGTAATTTGAAGAAAAATATGCTATGGTTTTAGTTAGAAGTTACTGCTTGGATTAACAAATTAATTAATCAGAATGTAAAACCCACAGAGTGACCTTGGGCAAGTCACATTCTCTCAGCCTCAAAGAAAGGCAATTGCAAAGCTCCTCTGAAGAAATCTTGCCAAGAAAACCCTGACAGGTTCATCTTAGGGTTGCTATATGTCAGAAATGACTTGAAGGCACACAGCAATATAAAAAAAAAATTCTAGATTCCTCATTGATTCTATCTATAACAATGCAATACAGGAAAAAATCTACATGATGAACTTACACCTATGTTGCTATAGGTAGCAAGGACAGAGATAACAAGGAACTGAAAAAATTGGAAGGTTTATCTGCCTACCATTGCCTGGACAGAGTTTAGACACTTGCACTATCAGAAAAATTAACATTTAAACTTTGCTTTGCTAGAGGCAAAACAAGTGAAGATACATGTGAGATCATATGGTACTCATTATCACAAATATGTCTCATGAAAATTCTGTATGTGGTCTACCACATGTGGTGTTCAGCAAGCAATCGTGACATGCACTTTTGGACACCCTGGTGTTGTTATCTCTTGCAATTGTCTGATCTTATTTTGAATTCATGTACTAATGTCTGTAGGAGAGGGAGGTTGGGGAGACACTAAATTACTAGAGTTTTACTTTAAAAATTATTTTAAAATGGTCAAAATTGCACCCAGCAACACATTTGTATAAGACATAAATGTGTTTGTGTTCAGAAAACTGCACATATATGATGCACCTGAACATCTCTACAGGGGGACTATTGCAATTCATCATGGAAAAGATACAGGATGAGAATGATGGTGGAAAAATTGGAGGGGGGGTTGAGAATGAGATAAGTTTTTTTCACATCCTTATTTATAGGCAATTGATAAATTAAGCCTTCTTGATCCGCCTCCTTCTCCTGTTTTCTGTATGATCTTCAAAATGTCAATGTGTGTGTGTGTGTGCGTGTAGAAAGAAAGAGACAGAGATGGAGACAGAGACAGCAATATGGAACTAATGCTCTGTGAAGGCTTGACATAAATATAGTCAGATGTCAGACATGTGGCTGGAAATAAATTTGTGTGTATTGGGAAGTTTTCATCACTTTCTAACCAGGACATTCTGAAGTTGAAAGGATAAGTAGAATTGAAGAAAAATGAGAGTTCCACTGCACCGTGCCAAGCATAGCTACTAACTGGCATAATGGTCTACCAGGTGTCTGAAAGCCCCAAGACACAGTGTCTCTCAATTGGTAGTTTCCAAAAGTTATAATCCTGTCATACAACATTCTTCATTTATGCTTTGTTTAATACAGGGGGAGAAAAGCACCAACTGTGGTGATAATTGTGTTGGGTCAATTAAAAGGCACAAAATACATCATGCTATTTTTTCAAAGTCCACTGGCTTATTTATCTGACAAGGATAGTTAGAAAATATTGTAGGGGACTTCATTTGCCTATTACAATAGTTAGATTTATTCCATATCTGACAGAACAGTAGCTTCCTAAGAAAATCACTGTATTCTATTTACATCTTGCACCAGACATAGACAGACCCACTTCTCAAATGGAAATGCTTTGTTAATGCCAATGGAGGACTGTTTTATTCCATTTATTTTACTTTTACTCTGTCCCCAGCAAATCTCTGCCCCTGAGATGGTTTGCCCTAACCTTTCTATCTGCATCGACTCTCTGTCTAGACCACCTTAACTACATTAGGCAAATATTACAAGCAAGATGCTGACCTGTGGCTCTAATACTGTCACTTTCCTTGCCCTGCATGATTTTTCCACCTTTACCTGATAAAGATAATGTGGTAACATTTTGGATTTTGCTCTATGGACAAACCAGTCCTGTATTTTAAAACAAATCGAAAGACTTCCATGTATTTTTCTGCAAAAGCTATTTTACAGATGATTAACTTTAATAACAGAAAGGTAGCATGACTACTCTTAAGCACACTCCTGATGTGGTTAAGTTATGTGATAATCAACCATGAAATAATGGGAGGGGGAGCATCCTGGTGCGTGTCTAGCTGGAAAACCAGGTATCACCACATGACCAAAACCCCTCCAGCTTACCATTGGGCAAAACACCAGGCCCTGGGGTAAATCCAAGATATTGGATTGACCCCTTGGTCCAAGCTACTGGAAGACAAACATAGGGCACTGTCTCCCAAAACCCCACAAGTTTGTAAGAGATAGCAAACTCCCCATGTCAGGCCCAAAAGGAGGCTTCTTTCCAATCCCCAGGTCAGACTTGTAAAGGCTGTCCCAGAGCCCAACCTTTCACCCAAACACCGAATTAATCATATTTCCCCGCATCACTGCCACTGAAATGGTCAAGCATCAGCTTAGTCCCTTTCCCCTACCAGGCTGTCTAATACAGCCCTCACCCCTTCCTGTAAGTCCCCCCAAAACTGCGCTGGCTTATCAGAAAGGTGAACCCCATCCCTCTTATAGAGGTCATGAGATTGGGAACTAATAGATGGATGGGAAATCACACATCTTTTGTGTAACAAAAGAAACACTGCCATACTGAATAGATAGTGAGAGAATGTCAGAACTATGAATGAATGGTTTCTGTCAGGGTTCTGAATATATGAATAATGGAGGGAGAAGGTGTCACAATGAGTCCTACTGACCCAACTATTTTTCTATTGTGGCAGCCCTATGGGTTTTGTTATCTCACCACTGCCACCAATTTGTGTGAAGATACTTCCTTTGTAAATACTATTTGTTATGGATGACAGCACCTTGGGCCTTTTTATCCCACCTCTGCCACCTCTGCCACTAAATTATGTCAAGAATGCTTTACTTGTGAGCACTATTTTATTTAACCCATGTTCCTGTCACCTTTATATGACTGCCACTTTACTTTTAAGATCTGTTCAAATTAGTAGTACCGTGGTATATATTCAAGCTCCAGACTAGGCTTTCTTCAACAATAATAAAAGCTTTATTTGAACAATGGTTTGACAATGTTTCAGTTGTGGGGATGTTTTATACACTTGCTATTTCAAGGTCTTATTTTCTTGGTTCTACTTTTGTTACAGTTACAGTTATGATTGCTTGTACTTATACTTGGTAGATATTTTAAGTCTACAACAAAGCTAACTCTTTATGGCTCGGTACATACCTGCAGGAAAGGGTGGGGTGGCAGCGGCCTGTTTGGCTGTGGAGGGAAGCCACAACAGCCAAACTGCCCAGTGTCTCTCTGCCCCAAAAACAACCCAGAAAAACTGGGTTCTTTTTGTAATGGCACTGGCACATCATGAGTGCATCATTGGCGCACTTGTGACGTAAAGGACACGCAGTGACATGTATAGGCTGCGCATCCCTTACATCAAAATGTCAGCACCTGTGCAGATGGTCTGCCACCGTGATGCCACCACCAATACACCTTAGAGTTTGAGAGCGTGCAGTTAATGCACGCTCCCAAACCCTAGCATTGGTGCCGCTACATGCCTTTTGGCCCATATGTATCGGGCCTATGAGACAATGCTTTTATACACTCTCTTATTGCTTGTGTTTGACTTATTTTTTAAACACTTCTCTTCAGAGAACATACCTTAGTTACTCAACGACCCTCTCAGTCCTACTTTGGATTCTTTGTATAACCTATTCCTAAACCAGCCACCAAGGCTCTAGCTATCACTCAGGATACTTTATAACAGAAACTCTCCCTTGGAGTTATGCTCTTTACAGAGTCCCTCATGAACAGACTCTAACACTAACTTTCTTGGTCTGACACCAATTCTATTCTAGCCCTCAGGTTAAACCTATCCCTCAGGATATCAAACTAGCAACTCCCTCACTTGGAGTGCTATAATGGAGCCAAGTCCCTCACTCCTGAACTTGTTCCCTGACACAGAGCTATGTTGTTCCCTCCTCAACTTTAGCTCCCATAGTCCTTAACCTCTGGACTGCCACTTAATCAGACCTTAATTGTCTGAAAACAAAACCCTATCTTTCTTTCAACTGTCGCTAACATAATTTTCTATCTCCACTCAGCCAATATTCTATTGGCTCTCACCAGGTGACTCCTGACTGACTGTCACTAGCCTTGCCTAAATCTGCCTGTTTTTTATTTTAATTTTATTGTGCAAACAATAAAATTATATGCTTGGTTGCTAGTGGGGCTGATGGGTAGACTGATAGTTAATGTGACATATGGGAGTGTAGATAGTTAGTTGGCACAGAAAGGATGGCATGGGTGCAACTGGCCAGGATAGTTATGGGAATGATCGGACTAGAATGTGTGTGTGTGGAGTGGGCTGCATCGGTGTCTGGTACTGTAGGAAGGAGGAAGATGGTAGAAATGCTTGAGTAGTGATGTAAGGAATATTTGTCAAAATTTGATAAACAGAAGAAATATCTGTTATTCGAAGATTTCAGAAGCTTTTTAAAGAGAAAAAAATATATTCACTTCTCAATGAGTAAGAATTTTGGTTTTTAATTCGATGGCCAGGATTTGAGTATTTTGCCTAAGCAAAACTACCATTCATATTGGGTTTTTCTAGCAGAGGAATGTTCTTTAAACCTCTGCCAAATTTCCTTTTGACATGCTGATTGAGTTTGAAATGCCAGGTAATTAGTGTAAATGTTTGCCTCCCTTGTCTTTTATTTTCATTTGAGAAATCTGTGAAAAATACTTCTCTACAGGGGGAGAAAAAATTAACCTTTTGAAAATGGGACTTTTGAAAAGAATATATATATATATATATATATACACACACACACACACACACACACACACACACACATACATATATAATTTGCATCTAGTTCTCGATGGATGAGAAAAAAATGGTTTCTCACAACACCATGCTTGAGTCTGAAAGAGATAGTGTTGGTGAGAAAGTTTAGAAGGGGGGTTAGCTTGTAAGGGGCACTAAGCCATGAGAATTGGAGTTGGGTGCTGGTTTTAGTGCCAAATGGGGTTGGGGTGGAGTTTGGATTTTGGGGGGTTTAATATACTAATATTGGGGGGGGGGGTTAGTTTTGGCTTAAATGCTGATTAGTAAATTACTAATTATGTGTATTCAATTAAGTCCTTTGGTGTTTTCAAAACCCTGGACTTATTGATGCACAGTGTTACTGAATTTTCTCAAGTCTGACAGAGAGACTAAACCTCACACTTTGCCAATTCATTCATTAGCTTTACTATGTTTTCTAGCCCTAGAAGACATAAAAGGTCCTGATAATGTTCCTGTGGCTTATGTTCCACAGTCCTGAGCTATACATAGATTATGGATACATTGAACTAGTTTATGCATTCTATTCACCTCAAGTCATCTCTTGGCTTCCTCTTGGAAACCTAGTATTGAAAGCCATTGGATAGGCCAATAATTTAGGATAGTCATTATTGAATCTCATTTTTCTGTCATTTATTTCCCCTTCAAGGATACAGATGTTAGTTTTCTACAGGTAGGTAGTCAAATTTCTAATGTGTGTGTGTGTGTATTGTGTGCTTTCAAGTCATTTCTGATGTATGGTGACCCTATCATGGGATTTTCTTGGCAAAATTAGTTCAGAGGAGGTTTATCATTACATTCCCCTGAGGCTGAGAGAGTGTGACATCCCCCAATATCACCCAGTGGGTTGCAGGGCTCAGCTGGAAATTGGTGCCCCAGAGTCATAGTTTAACAATCAACTGGCTCTCCATATTTCTAATACATATATTGAATGTTGATACATTGAAGTAGATTTATTCTGAATGTGTATATATTTATATGCATGTAGAAATCACAAGCGTTAACACATTTCTATAGCAGCTAATGCTCTGCAGCAACTTTTGTGTTCTGTTACTATTTAGTATGCTGTCAATGAAGGAATGCCATGCCTTGGTTCTAGTTTGCATTGTATGCATAATTAAAAAGCTAGATAATTCAGAACCTAGCAAATTGTTGACTTGTGTAAAATAATAATAATCTGGCAAAATGTACTCCTCCTCCTCCCAATTTACTACTAGTTCTTCCCAATTTTATCATATTTCTAGAACGAATTATGATAAACAACCTATATTAGCATATGTTAATATAATAATATGTCTGGTGTACAGTAGTTTCTGTAACACATTAGCAGCCATGGCTATGATTCTAGCTTCTGTTCTGTAAATTATCTGAGGCTTAATTTTTCTAGGGCTTTCCCTTATTTTATTTTATTTTTATTTTTTTAGTTGTTGATTTACTTTCTGGTTTTACATTTTTGTGCAGAAACTAATTACTCCCACCCCCCCACTTCAAGGCTACCAGGAAAAGGAAATAGCACCTATATATATATATATATATACACACACACACACACAATTTGTTGATTTTTTAGAAAAAGTAATGTGTTCAATAACATTGAATGTGCATCTTTTGGAACATATTCTGAATTCAGAAAACATTTGCTGTGATCCTCCAGTGAGATATACCATCAATACAAAGCAAAATATGTATTTCTAATTGTAGTTTGTAGTTTAAGTATAATTTTAATTTAAGTATAATTATAATACCCAAATATATAAGGCAGTCCTAATGCTAGGTCAGAAGAATTGGAGCACTCCAACCTCTTCTCAGCCCTGCTGGACTCCTTCCAGAATAATTAAGTGAAATTGGAAAGACAATTGTCACTGCTCCCTCTGGGCATATCCAGAATTATCCATGCAATGCCCCTGATCATGACTTCATTCTGATGGTGTAATTGTGACACTGGAGAGGAAATGACCATGGAAATATCAAATGTGGGGAACTGTCTCCAGTTTCAAAGGGGGGGGGGTTGTGACCAGTTCTGTGACCACTGGGACACCACCCTAGAGACCATAGAACAGTGCTTTTCCCATGAAGGTCACTTGCATCACATTCAACATTTTATGCAGTTTCCTAAACTTTAATTCCCAACAATCTGGATCTCTTTATTTCTTTTATATATGCATTTGACAGTACATAGTGCCACCACTTTTCTCTTTTATAATGCACTTTTTAAAGAAGAAAGTCCAGGGATAGGTCTAGTTGAATAGTGGCATCCATATTTCTTTCATCTGTCCTGCTTATCTGCCTACCCACAGACAGTATGATACAATAATGATAATAATGATACAAATACTCTCCCTGAAGAAAGGTGATGCAGCTTGACTCACAGCTAAATTTGGCTGTTAGAATGTGCACCTTAACATACTACTTTAGTGTTGTTGATTGTGTCCACTACAGCCTTCTGTAGGCAGTCAGCTGTGGGTCTGTTGGGAAGTATAATGCAACTTGTGAGGAGTGGAGATCTGTGGCTAAGTGAATGAACAATAGTTGTTACTGTAGTTAAATGGTTAACACATAAAATTTTGATAACTAACAGATGTGTTGTGGTGCCTATTTTCTTTGATTGGTTGAATGTGTTTCCTCTGACTCAACAAAATTCAATAATGTCCTATGAAAGTGCTGAAGTGGAAAATCTTTGTAACATCGTGTCTCCTATTTTTATATTAATCTGCTTTTACCAGCTCTCTTAGCCTGTCCTCTTCTTTCACCCTTAAATCAGAATGAATGGGTTTTTGACTAAACATTGTCTTACATTTTATTTATTGGGCCTTTGTTTTTTGCTGTTCCACCACAACATGCTGCATTTCCCCTCTTTTTTTTGAAAGAAGGAAGACAAATAAACATTTAAGAGTTCTGCTGTCTTCTGCAAGGATTCCAGAACATGCCAATTTCAATCAACAGGGTTCTATCCCAGCAAATTCTGATCTAGAAGATTGTCTGGTGGTATCTGAGAGATTTAGAAACAACATTTTAAGGAAGAGAGAATCTCTTAAAACAGCCAGATAAGGTCAATGTATCCCATTAAAGCTTGGGGTCTGAGGGGGATAGGGACTAGAGAAGCCTTCCAGGATGTCAGGCCAGCTATTGATCAACTGTGCCTTCTATGCTTTATGATGTCCACTTTTGCAGTCTTTCTTGAGTTTCTTAAAGAAAGTATTTGTAATGAACAAACCATTGACCTTGAAAAACTCAGTCTCCTGCTTCATTTCTTGATCATTGGCCAAATGTTCCTGCTCTGTTTTCTACTTTTGCATTCCAATTTCTATGATTAGTAAGAAGTCCTGTTTTGAAGTGTGATCAGTTTCCTCCTGGATTCTAGCATATATGTAGGGATAAATTGTTGAAGCTGATAAAAATGGGGAAAACAAGTTCTGAGAAAAAGAAATTCAAAAAAAAAATTACCTGACTGATAATCTGTTTATCCCTTTTCTTTGTTAGTACTGTATGTATTCCACAGTTGTTAGCAGATCTCACACAGACATGTTCTTATCAAAAGTGGGCAAAGGCGAGGTGATATTATTATCTGATTGCTTTATTTTTGCTGCAGACAAAAACGTGGATTTCCTGTTTGATTTATTGTTTTCACATGTTTGATTTATTTCCCCTTTGTAGTTCCCTTCCTATAGGTAGATCATCCTTTGGAATGGCTGAAGAGCCTTACTTAAATCTAAATATCTATTATACAAATATAAGAATCTGATCCTTAGGAAGCCTTTTCTTTTACTCAAAAGTGATAACAACTTTTACCTTCTCATGCAAAATGTCATTATGATTTCAAATATAATATATACATCACATTATTGCCTACTTAAATCCAGTAAAAAGGAAATTACTTAGTCTCTCTCTCTCTCTCTTTATGTGTGTGTGTGTGTGTGTGTGTGTGTATATATATATATATATATATCATAAAGGAATCAGTTTATGCATAGAAAGCTGTCTGAAGAGCTATATGCATATGAAAAGTCATATTGGGGCATCTTGCCTGATTATATAAAACAAAACTGTTCAAAAGTCCTGATTGTACTCTTCTTTATGACTGCAACTTTTCCATTAGGTTTCCTGAGAAGCGATGTGATTTTTGGAAGCATTTAGCTTTCCCTCCACCTGATTCAGTGTTCTAAGTGCCCAGAGGCATCTTCTGTGTGAATTTTAGTTCTTTAAAAGGAACTATAAAAAGGAAACAAAACCAGTCCTATGATTAAAGAGAATACATTACAGAGGCAGGTGAGAGACACCACTTGAAGCAGTTGAGATAAAAGAAACATGGTGAGGTTTCTAATAGAAACACAGGAAATCATAGAAGGTATCAAAAATGTCAGCATGGGTTACATTTTGGCATAGTAGGAGATGCTGTATGAATGGAAGTTAAAAGAGAAAAACAGCCATGGACATATGAAAATCTTCTCTCATGCAGGAAAGAGGCATGTTTTTTGTATGATGTCACTTCTGGCACTTTTGTTATAAAATCACATTCAATGTTATGCAGAAGAAAAAAATGATAATAGAATTTATTGTGTCTGGATAGCTAGCATTTAACCCAGTTGACCCACAAATCCTTAATAATCTGTTGCTCACTAACAAGGAAAATAGTACTTTTTCTTGATATGATTAATTCAACTGCATTCCACACTCTATTCAAATCCTCCCTGGCAAATTAATCTATTCTGGTTTACATTGAAATTCTGCTATTTTGGTCAAGAAACCTGTTCCAGATTTGCCTCAAATTTCACTTTTAGTGGATGGGCAGCTGATTAAACTGGACCATGGATTAAGCCAAAAGACAGACAGACAGACAGACAGACAGATAATCAATAAGGTATTTTTCAGGAGAATTCCACCTAGGGCAAGATGATTTTTTAAAAGATAACCACAGCAAACATTTCCTGAAATATCTTGGTATATTGGATAAGTGTACAAATATTGTTAGGATACAGCCAAACACCCTGCTGAGATGTACACATGTATGCTCTAAAATGGAACTTATTCTGACTGTCTGGTCAAAGACAGAGAAAGTTTAGCTGGAAAGGACTCTTCCCAGTAAAGAAAAACTCTTTTAATCACCACCCATTTCTGAAAGAATGTGACTCCATTAAGACCAGTATTAGGGGTGCCACGATTACTAATTAAACTATCCAGACGCAAGATAATACTTCTCATAAAGGTTCTATTTTTCCCAACATGTAGCTGTGCAGTTCATAACCAATGCTTCATAAACAGGATATGTTATTTATAAGAAATATCACCTCATGTCACTAAGGAAATCCAGACAGACACCCTTTGTTTGTAAGACATTCTTTCCCACATGAAATGCTTTAAAAATTATGTCAAATTCCAAAGTAGTCCATTCTGGTGGTTCCTACTTGAAGTAAGAGCTTGAACTGCCTGCTTCCCCCTTTTCTGGAGGCCTCTTACTAAAATCACTGGCTTGGCTTTGCTCCTATCGTGCTGGAATCACTGCCAAAGCCAGGCCTTGCTCCATTCCAGATGGAATAACCCGCAGAATGTGGGATTTGGGGCAGATAATCTCAGTTCATTCTTTTTCTCAGTCCTGGTTATGGCTAAGGATCTAGGTTAGCTTGTCCTCTTTGTGTTTGCACTGTTCCAGACAGGAGTGGTAATATTGCTCCAGCCAGGAATGCTCTCTAGCTTGTAATAAGAAAAGTCCAACAGGACAGAAAGACAGTTAACTTTTGTTATCTCTAAAATAAAATCCACCACACAGTGATATCTTTATTGGCTGACTGAATTGTTGCAATATTTATTTATTTATTTGTAATAAATGTTGCAATATTTATTTATTTATTTGTATCCCGCCTCTCCAGTTGGAGCAAGATGGCTTCCAATAAAAATAAAATACAATACAGAATACAATAAAATACCCAAATAAAACCCATTATTTCTCCCTTCAACAAAACACTTAAAATACCCAATTAACAGTGACAAAGCTAAATAATATTCAACAATATTACAGCGGTTTTACCCTCTCTTACAAACTCAAAAGAGTTTGGGAAAGTGTGCCTTATGTCTACCTCCCTATGACTGATTGGGTATACAATCTGAGTCATTGGATTGCCCTCTGAGTCTGGTGTTTTCACCCTATGGGAAAGCTGAAAACGTAGTCTCAGAATGGCACCTAGCTTCAGCTGAACCCACATCAGGATTCCACCCTCAGTTGATGTCTTTCAAGAGTTAAAGTTAAGAGTTCTCTTTAAATAGGTTTCAGGTCTAATAAACGGCCCATTTTATGCATCCAATTTATGTGTCTGGTCTCTTTATTTCATAGTAGGGTCTCAATTGAACCTCTTCTCCCCCCCCCCCTCATATCTCTCTCTCTTCTTAGCAAACCCTACTGTTTGATTCCAAGCCCTAGCTGCTTTGCAATGTTGGTTATTTTGAGTTAGTATCTCCCAATCCTAAAGCAAATGTGTTCTTTTTTCTTGTGTTGTTTACCATTGATGAATTTTACCATAATTCATCAATGCAAATATTGTGTGTATCTTGATTGCTGTGTGTTCAGTAAAATTCTCCTTCCTTCTAATGAGTTCTGTGTCAATGTTGCTCTTGGTTCCATTTTGTAGTACATGAGAATCTTTCCATTTGTCAGAGCCTTCTTTTCAAATAACATGAGGTTAAACGTGGAACAGGATACTGTTTCATTTTTTATGAAGGTCAGCATCACAGATGATGATAGCAACTGTCCAATGAGATGGACAGTTGGGCAGAATCATAAACCTTCACAATGGCTCTGAGCAGAGGTTTTAAAAAGTCTTAACCACCATGAGGCTCAATGTTTCTGAGTCTCTATAACCAGATCATGAGGGTTTTCCAAATAAGCTCTGGATTTGAGAAGGCTAGTCAAAGGCCTGGAACAGACGGGCCTTTCCGGCGTCCTTGTCACATGCAAGGATTGCCTGGGGGGTAGAGCACCCACATGCCCTACAACCCTAGCACGTGATGAAGGCGTAGCAATGGCAGCACTCTGTATACATGGGTGCCGCCATTTTTACATAAGCACCGTGCGGTGTCTGCATGGCTCTGTGCAGCACTTACATAATGAGTGCGCCAGTGGTGCACTTGTTATGCCACCGCCGCAGCTTGAGAAGAACCCTTTTTTTGCAAGTTCTTTTTCTGCCAGCAGGAAGCTGTGCAGTTTGGCAGCTGCAGCTGCGGAAAAAATGCCTCTGCCAACCCGGACCATTTTACAGGTATGTACCGGGCCAAAGTCAGACAATGGTGTCTCAGCTCCCAGCTATCCCATAAACATTAAGGACTACAAATTCTATCTGATCTATGAGTAAGATTAGGAGAATGTACCAGCCAGTCACATTAAAATATTTTGATTCTTTTTTTTCCTTTGGCTGAAATTATTTGTTCTATAACTTAAACTTTCTATCTGTGCCTGAAGGATGACATTGTTCTTTATGTGAAAGATATCCTTTCGCTATACAATTTCCTTACTTAGAATAAAGCTTTTCCTTAGAATTACCTGTCACTCTCACACTTTCATGTTTCTTAGCTTGGCAAGATCAAGTTCTTCACAAAATGTGGGGAAGAGAGAGGTAGAAATGTTTTTGCAAGGGCCAGGGGATCACTGACAATATTCCAGTGTGCTACTGAAGAGAGGAAAGGCAAATCATTGGGTGGTTTTCTTTAAAAGTTGTTCTCAAGGGGTCCCATCCAACTCAAGCAGGAGAAGGGAAGGGGATTCAGAGAACCCTCACAACCTGAACACTGATAGGCATGTGCCCTGAGAATTCATTCATGTGCTCTCATGTCTACCTGCTAGCAATATGGGATATCATACTATTCATTATGATACATCTTTGCTCTTCTCCAAACAAGATAGTTCAATGTACCTAGTGTGGCTTTCAGGTCAAGTTTTTTCCTCTCTCTCTTTCTCTGTGCATTATTTACTTATGCATTTATTTTGTGAACACATATATTTCCATTTATCCATAGAGGATGATGCTGTATAGGTGAGACACTTCCCCCCCCCCTTCAAACTATATGCAAATAAATGCAAACAATTAAAATTGAGTATATTTGGAAAATGTGCACAAACACACTTTAGTCACTTGGGAAAACATATTGAAAAGATGCACAATATGAAAAATGCATTAAAATGTGTCCACTAAGGGAAGGTGCAATTTTCCTTGTGGGAAGAAAAATAAATAAATTGATATTGATATTGGACAGGATGAGAATGCTGGTAGAAATTTGAGACTGCTCCAAAAAATGAAACTGTTTTTTTTTACCTCCTTAATACATACACTCATCAGCATCTCATTTGAGTTTATTTTCCTTTTATATCGTATTGATACTTCAGCTAATCTCTTTCTCTTATCCTCCCTTCTCATCATAGTAACACAGAGAAATATCAATACTCTGTGTCTTGCCAGTCAACAAGTGCTTCTTACTACCATGTGCTACAAACTGCTGTAGCCTTTGATATGGTTTCCTTCAACAGTAAAGCACATAATTGAAACCAGTTCCCTTGAAATCTGCTTAGATTTTCAGCAGGCCTGAGAAGAGAGCAGATTTGTAGCTGAATGCTTTCCAAGCAATCTGTTT
Organism: Sceloporus undulatus; assembly: GCF_019175285.1. Classification (NCBI taxonomy): domain Eukaryota; kingdom Metazoa; phylum Chordata; class Lepidosauria; order Squamata; family Phrynosomatidae; genus Sceloporus; species Sceloporus undulatus. The sequence goes on along the minus strand of NC_056524.1, from coordinate 133,511,631 downwards.
AGTTCTGCATGTGCTTCAACTCAATTTCATGGCAATTTCATAAGGAGGTTGTATTTTAATCCAGTGTGCTGCAGAGCTCGAAGCTGTTCCCTCTTTTCTTTGACTAATAGTTTGAGCATTTTTATGCCACATTGGTTAGCAATATGAATTATTGTTCCAGCACATTTTCAATTTGTTTCTACTTTAAATTATCCTCCAATAGCTCCCCAATTATTTTTCTCTCTTCTGGGTGTATATATAAAGTCAGTTTTGTGTATAGCTTTCTGTATTTCATGGATGTGCTTTGTTTTTCTATCTTGTCAGCTTTTACTGCCAAGAACTAATACATCAAATGCATTCACTTAGCCAAATGAAAGATTCCTAAATCAACAAGTAACTGACTAACCTTTTGCTTTGACTTGCTCAGGTAAGGAAATTTTCTGGATGACAACCAAATTGAGACATAATTGGGACATGCAGTAGGATATTTCCAAAATAGGCTGCAAAACTATGGACATTTCCTTAGAAGTGAGGTACATTCTCAGAAGACATTAGAAATTATGAAATCTCTCAGTTTTGTTGTCTCATGGGCTATACTGATGGTTAGGAAAAGGCAACATGAAGCTACCTTTTCCAAAATACCTTAGCAACCACACCTCTGGTCCCGTGGGCATGGTGAAGTCACATGGAGGAACCACACTGTTGGGGAGTGAATGCAGCTTATGTGAAGCTGTATTCCAACCCCAGCAGCCACACTGCCGGCTCCAAGGATGCCATAAAGGTAGACAGAGCAACTGCACAGGGTGGCAGCAAATGCAGCTTTGAGCTGCAGTGCTGCTTTAATTTATTTTTTGTTCCAGAAGGAGAATGCACATGTGCGCAGGAACAAAGAAGTAATCACTGCCAAGTGAATAGCTATGTTGGCATCGCTGTGCATATGCGCACTGTAAGAGGTACCAACATCATGAATGCCATATCACCTGTGTAACCTGCAGTGGCAGTCAGCCTGCAATGCACAGCCACAGGAGCCACTGCAATGATAGTCCCATTAACCACTCCAACAGCCGCATACATGGATGACAATAGAGATGATTCAGATGACACAGCAGAAACAACTGCTAGAGTGGGTGCCTCAGTGATTCTGCAGTGTACTGCCAGTGCTGCCATCTTGATGTCAGGGAAGAGGCGGACACACCACTATTGGATGCTCCCTACAAGCACTGACTGGTGGGACAGGTTTGCCACATGCATCTGGTCTAATGAGCAATGGAGGTTATACTTCTGAATGCCCCATGCCATCTTTCACAGGATAATGGCAATACTGCACCCAAAACTGGAAAGGTCAGACACTATCATGAGGAAAGCCATCCCTGTGGAGAAGAAACCACATGGTTTATCCGCTGCATTTCCCCCCCAGCAGAAAACTAGGTGCCAGCAGACTGCCCTTTTTGGGCAGTCTGTACCAGGCCAAATTTCCAATCTGGAAAAAATACAAATATCATCATCGTCATCGTCGTCATCATCATTGTCGTCATCATCATCATCATCATCATCATCATCATCATCATCATCATCATCATCGAAGTTCAATGGCTACAGCTCAGCCAATAAGTTTTTTCCCCCTCTAGTTTCTAACAATGTTGTGGGGCCTTGTTGACAATGGATGATATTTATCTGTGATATATGCTATTCCTTGTCCACAATGCTGCTCTGGACAAACAGGCCAATCTCTATGCCAGAGGATGAATGGACATAAATTGGACATAAGGAATGGGAATATACAGAAACTAGTTGCAGAATGATAGAGTCTTCCTGGACATTACATCTTGGACCTCAGAAACAATAGTTTTCTGGTATACTACACATATTATAACACAAGTAAAGATCCTAGCCACAAGCAGATTCTCAAAAACAATTCATCCCATCTCTTTTCTGGTCCTGAGTCAGCATCATTTAACATCCCAAGAACTCCCTTCATTATCCATATATTTATCTACTCATCTTGGGTTTTGGTAAAATCCCTTCTCCCAGTGTTGTCATCTAACTACCCTTTAAGATATTGCTAAAACTGAACTTGTCACCCCATCAGCATACCCACAGGTTGTGCTGTAGTGGCAGAATTTCTATTACTATTCACATAGACATCTGCCCATTCATTGATATAGATGTCTGCTCTTACACACTTCACTCCATGCATCTAAAAAGTAGATCCAGTATACCAAAGTTTATGCTACAAACATCTTTCTCTCAGTTAGTCTCAAAGGTGCTACAAGATCCTTTTGTGTACTGATACATTAAAATTGTCTTTATCCTGAAAGACCAAATTTTAGACAATATTACATATGCCACTAATCATATATGTCAAATTATTAATTCTGATTAAAAAAAACAACAACTCAAAACAAAAATACATTATTCAAAAACCCACTTAGCCATACTCAAATTTCACCTGGGGTAAAGAATAATGACTTTAAAATTATTCTGATGTCTAAAAGGGTTGTAAAACAAATAATCTACCATGTAAGGGGGGAACGTATTCAAACAACAAACAAGGCCACATATATCTTAAGCTTATGACATGCATCATGTTTTATCACTTGCACTAATAAATATGTGTTTGTAATACCCACTGTGTATTATTCTCCCTCTCTTCTTTTACCCCCCTCCCCCAGTATAAAGGGAATTGTCCTCTGGGGCATCTGCTGAAAGTATGTACAAAAGAAATGAGGTTAGTTTTATTAATTTACTTCCTTCACAACTGAATGGCCATAGATTTCGTCTCTCATTCCCCTTGGCACTACTTTCTTCCTCTCTTTAATAATGGTAAATGTGGAAGAAGGGGAAAAAAACACCAGGATCTGTTCTATTCGGCTTCATTTCACTTGGAGTGCTGTAGGGAGATGAGATTTGAAATTGTTCACTGTAATGTATAGGCTATCCAGCAGACCGGATTCACTTTACTGATGATGCAGTATCATTGCCAACTATTCACTTTGGGATGTATGCCTTTATTAGAGCATTAAGCCTTGAACTCCACAAGTCTTCTGAATGGCATCCCACAATTCACAAAAAGGAATTGCTGAGATCTGTAGGCGACATTGCTTCCTGAATATTCTATTTAGAGCCAATCGAGCCTGCTGGTGAATTCAAGTCCTATTATAACAGGAAAAGGTGTGAAAGATAAGGTTGCCTTCTTCGCTGCCTTAAGCCATGAATATTCATATTGACCTTGGACATTAAAAACATTGCAAAACACCTCTCCCTCAGGATAACAGAATAAAGAATTATAATTGCATTTCACAGCTCTGGAATATGACACTCACTTATCAAAACAGTTTATAGTTGCAAAAGGTAAAAAGTGGTGTAGAATTAGATCTGTAGAGCCAAGGGTGCTGCTCAGAGCTATATTTGATGAAATGATGAAAATGCTTTTTGGAAGCTGTTTGCAGCCCCACCACTATACTACATGCTGTGAAACATACTGGAAACAAAAGAAGTTAGGAACTCAGCAATTGCACTGAAGTAATAAAAATCCCATAACTCACTTTGATATATGATTTTATATTATTTGATCTGACTTTGGCTATACACCTCCAAGTATGTCAAGGATTAAGGGTCGATTTATCTATCAAACAGCAGGAAGGAATTTACACTGAGCAAGGCAACTCAGCCAAGAGTTGAAACCACACCCAGAAAAGAGCAATAGTAAAATACCTATTAATTTTCAGGTCCTACCTCAAAGAGTGTGGTCCTCAGGCATTCATATGTCCAGAGTCTCTTACAGAATAGATGACATTTCTAAAGTCTCTAAGACAAAACTTAGGGATGTGGTGGCTTAGTGGTTAAGATGCCAGTTCTGATAATCAGAAAATTAGAAGTTGGCAGTCTGAGGTCCAGGTGCTGCATGATGGGGTGAGTTCCTATCACTAGTCCCAGCTTCTGCCAACCTAGCAGTATGAAAGCATGCAAATTCAAGTAGATGAACAGGTACCACTTTGTGGGGAAGGTAACAGCATTTGGTGCAGTCATGCCGGCCACATGACCACCGCAATCATCTTGAGACAACACTGGCTCTTTGGCTTAGTAATAGAAATGAGCACCATCCCCTAAAATTGATTACAACTAGACAAAATTAAGTGAAGGGACTACCTTTATTTTTAAGACACAACACTATGAGACTATTTGGAGAGAGAAAGGTCAAATTTCAAATGGTTGACATGGAGACTGGCTCATGGTAGAAAAAATTGAGAAATAAAGTAGGTGAGTGATTTTGTTCTCACTGATGTTCAGACTTAGATAATGCACATGATTAAGGTTGTGAGCTTTCAATTGTATCCTTTTATTTAGTCCACGAAGCTATATAGTGCAGTCTCTAACCATGTGAAAACATGCTTATACAATGTTATCACATTGTGGAGAAAAGAGCAAAAAAGAAAAAAAGTTCAAATGAACCTTTTCTCTACAACAATATTTGGGCCCATACAGACAGGTCAAAATAAAGCTACTTCAGGTCACTTTGGAGGTATGCTTTTTAAATGATGCATGCAACCGAAGAGGCCAGAAGGTGCACCAATGGTATGCCCCAGTCCTTAGGACTGGAGTGTTGTTTTGGCATGGCTTCCAGCCTGTTAGGACGCTCGGAGCATTTAAACAGCATACCTCCAAAGTGACCCAAAGCTGCTTTATCTTGGCCTATCTGTATGGGCCCTTGTTGAGGATAAGAAAATCTTCAGTCACAGAGGCAGATTCATTCAGGGTCAGTTCACGTCACAGAAATAATCCAGATTGACACCACTTTAACTGCCATGATTCAATGCTAGATTTGTGAGCAATTTATCCTTCTTTGTCAGAGAGTTCTTCAATCTTGAAAGACTACAATTCCCAGAATTCCATAGTATTGAGCCATTGCAGTTAAATTGGTTCCAAACTGGATTATTTCTGCAGTACAGCTTCAGTTTCAGACGGTAACGTAATAAACAGAACTGTATCAATAGGTATCATAAAGAAGTGGAAAGCTAAAGGTTAAATAGTACAAATTGTCAACAAAATTGGCAAGCTTTTTAAGTTGTTACTTCTTTTGGCATTTCCCCCCACTTTTGAAGGAGTAAAAGGAGTAAAAGAATATGTGAGATTTGGCTTCATCCTGTCCACTATCATTCACTATGTAGACCTCCAGTTGCCAAAATACTATAGTGGATGTGGAAAAAGTGGCCCAACCCTATATACAATGCATTCCAAATCTCTCTATTTACTCTCTTCTTAGCTAGATCAATGCATTGGGGATACTTTGCACTCTTTCCCCCACTTGGTGAATAGCAGGCCACGTATGGAGTATTCCTCACCATCTACTCTGTAGAACCCAGAAATCACAGAGATCCTGAAAAATGAAGGGCTTGCACTTAAGTAAGCCCAAATCATTCCCACTGAGGTGAATGATTACATGAGGAGGCTCAGTGTGTTTCTCAAACATCAAACCATTTCAGCAGAGACCTCTTTTCCTAAGCTACTCTACTGTGGTATATTCTTCCAACCCCAGTTGAACCCCAAAATGGCAATTCCAGGCCTTGCACACTGCCCAGTAAACCATACTATAGTTGCAGATGAGGATTGGCCACCTCTCCAGGCAGAACCTAGAATCTAAGGGGGGAAGCAAATATCAAACAGTAATGGGTTTACAACTCAAAAGGAGAAACCTATATTTTAAATGCTGAGGATCTTCACTTACTAATATGCTGTATAGATTGTGGACCCAGACCCAGGCCCATGGCAAAAGCCATAGAGTCAGCCCAAATCTAAATCAGTGCCATAGTGAATTGGTGTCAAACCCAACCTCTGTCAAGTTATGAGGTGATTCTTCTCCATGCCACGTCATTGATTGCCTTTGTTGGGGCCTCACAAGTTAGTGAGCTAGTAGCTTCATCTTATGGGGGCATATCTGTAACTGAGCAACACAAAATCCCTAGGAGCCCTGACAGCAGGTGGAATACAGAGTTATGTTGCAATTTACTATGTTGCAATGGTGCAATGGAAGGATGATGTCTCAGAACTGTAGAAAGGAGGAGTGTTGAAAATCTAATGGATGATAATATGTGTCCATACATGTCCTTCACCTTGTTGGATAAGATATTGTGAAGTAAGATCTGTAATATGACTTCCATCCATGGGGTTCAGACTTGACAATCATCATCAAAGGAACTCTTAATAAAATGTAATTTACTTCTAATTTTGTAGTTAATGTTTACATTGCACAATTTAATAATGTGTACTAATTCTTCTAATCAGAAATCTTAATTTTAACAACTAGGTAAATGCCATGTAATTATCCAGTGTGTTTTTAATTTCATAAATGCACATACTGATAAGTGTGCCACCGGTAATATCATGCGTAATTTCATATAAAAGAAGCCAATAATATTTCCTGCTTCTTCCATTTTCTTTTACTACTGACATGCATTGATTATCAAACACACAAATTATCATATACTATCTTATTATTGAGGTTCAAGTATTAATGAGTCCTTTACCTCCAATTATGTAGTGTTTCTCAGACAAAGTGTTTGTTTCATGTTAGGCAAAACACTTTAATTCAAATTTCCATTTAGTTCATATGTGCAATACTATGCTTCAAATTTGCTCAAGCGTTCACAGTTACCAATACCTGTTCCAGTTGAATGGATAGGTGTATCAAATAACTGGTCTCTTGTCTGGGCAGGTCTATGAAGCACCACATTACCTATGGTGTAATTTGTTAGATATAACTGTCTAGAAGTGGCTAGGGACAGACTTTTTCTTTCTCTGTTCCTTCAATCATATTACAAGGGTTTTCAAACTACTTTTTTGGGGGGCAAACTATGGCCCAATCTAGACGGGCCTATAGTGCGCCCTTGTCACATGCTAGGGGTTGGCCGAGGGTGCACCGCCCATACGTGCCTCACCCTAGCACATAATGAGGGCGTCAAAATGGTGGCACCCTGTACACACGGGCGCCACCTTTTTGACACAATGGATGCTTAGCATCCGCACGTCACATCTCCCTTGTGACATCACAAATGCGGCATTACAATAGCACCACAGAAAGAATCCACTTTTTGTGGGTTCTTTTTGCTGTGCGAGGGAACCGCACAGTTTGTCTGCTGTGGCTTCCTCGCACAGCAAAACAAGGAGCTGGCAGACCACTCCTTTTGAGTGGTCTGTACCCTGCCTATGACACAAGATTGCTTATAACAAAAATATTAATTAATTTATTATTGGATTTATATCCCATTTTTGATAAACAAATCGGATGCAAAGCAGCTTTTGGCATAATTAAGAATACTAGCACCTTAAAATCTTAAATATTAAAAATAACAGAAATTATATGTTCAAATACAATTTAAAAATAATAATTGAAATAAACACAACTGAATTAAATATGATTTAAAAACATATCAGTAAAGAAACTATAGGCTGCCTAAAAGCTCCAAGTCCTATACCCTCCAATGGTCCTGCCTGTCCATGGTAGTAGGATTGCATTTTTCTGTGCTGCAAGAGGTTATGATGATGGCAACAGTGCTGCTGGTAGTGTCTTCCAAGAGTTTTTTTGTTGAATAGCCAGAATAAATGTGTCAAACAACTACTGGGTGGCAGCAGTGGGTATGTGTAACATGTGGGTGGAGGATATCTTAGAGACAATGACAGTGGCACCGTAGCCAATACTTATTATTACTGCACAGAAGTAAACCCCTTTTCAATGGTGAAACAATCCAAAATGAAAGAAGGGATAGTGCCAAGAGGTGATACTCCCAGCTCAGATGGTACTATTGAAAATACAGCAGAACAACCTACAAGTAGCGCTATGGGTAAAGATGCAATTGGACTCAAGCCAAAAGGTAATTCAACTGTTTGATATATTCAGAGGTGAAAGGAAAGTCTGAAGCTGTACATAAAGTAACATGGAATGTGAGGGGGGAAAAGAATAAGAGGGAACTAGACATTGCAAAAGATGAAATGGATTGTATGTACAAAGGAATACTTAAAGTGTGTGAGCTAAAGTTGACAAGAATAGGACATTTTGTGTCTGATCATTACAGAGTGTTCTACTCAGAAAATGGAAAGCTAAGAAGACATGGGGCGGTATTAATAGTGAGGGGAGATGTAGCAAAGGCAGTCAATGTATATAATGAAAAGTCTGATTGAATAATCTCAATAAATCTTCAGAGAAAACCTATCAGTATACAATTCTAATTAAATCTGTCAATAAATATGAAAACAAAGCAGTGGACCACAGATTAGAAATGCTCACAATACATTCCAACCCCCAAGAAAGCAGACACCAGGGATTGTAGTAATCACAAGATTACTACATTAATCTCTCAGGCAAAATGATACTCAAAAAATCTATAACAGAGACTCTTATCATATACAGAGAGAGAAATACCAGATTTCCAAGCTGGGTTGGGGGGTGGGGAGACACTTGGGAATCATGTTGCAAACATATGTAGGATAATGGAATGCACAAAACAAAATCAGAGGAAATCAGCCTTTGCTTTATAGATTATAGAAAAGCCTTTGATTATGTAGATCATGGACGAACTGTGGATTGCTTTAAAAGAAATGGGTGTAGCAGAAGATATGATTTTCCTGATGCATAACTTATAGTCAGGGTACGAGGCCACTGTGAAGACAGAATATGGAGAAATGCAATGCTTTCAGATTGGCAAACATATAATGCTTTTGTTCCTCTATCTGTTTCATTTGCAAGCAGAATATACCATATGTAAAACAGAATTAGATTCAGAAGAAGGAGCTATGAAAATGGACAAAAGAACATCAACAGTCAAAGCTATGCAGATGACAATATACCTACAAAAAAGAAAAAAAAACAAAGACTTGCAAGTACTAGTTATTGAAGGAAGTGCAAAGCAGGTTTACAGTTGAATTTTAAGAAAACAAAAGTAACGACTGCAGATGATTTACATCACATTAAAGTAGATGATGCAGACATTGAAATAATTTAAGATTTCTCCATACCTTGGTCCAGTCATTAATAATAATGGAGGCTTTAGTCAAGAACTCATAAGACGACTTGGGCTAGGAAGGGCAGCTCCGAAGGAACAAGAGAAGATCCTGAAGTATAAAAATATATCACTGAGTACAGTGCGTCATATGCAGGTGCGTTATACACGGCTTTCAGCATGCGGGGTGCAAGGGGCGGTACGTCCCATTCACATGAATGGGGCACACATCCATGGCGCGTGCGTGCTGCCGCACCACTGCATGCACAAGCCCCATTCGTGCGAATGGGGCTTGAGCATGTGCAGAATTTGGCTTACGTGGGGGGGTCCGGAACGGATCCCTCGTGTAGGCCGAGGGCGCGCTGTACTTACGTTAGGATAGTCCATGCCATTGTAAATGAAGTCTGAACTCTCCTTAGAAGACAAGATGGCTAAATTGAAATTGTCATACTTTGGCCATATCATGAGAGGACATGACTGATTAGAAAAAAATGACTAGACTGCTTGGCAAGAAAGAAGTCAGTAAGAAAAGAGGATGGCCACAATCCAGATAGATATACTGAATCAAGGAAGCCCTGTCCCTGAGTCTGGAAGACCTGAACACGGCTGTTAATGATAGGGTGACCTGGAGGTCTCTCATTTATCGAGTCACCACAAGTCAAAGTTGACTGGAAGGTAGTTAAAAACAACGAAGAAAGCACTAGCTGATTCCTTTCTCACAGCACCTTCCCTGCAATGTTTGGTGAATATTACTGCTGTTTATTGGGTACATGATGCATAGTTGCTATCTATCTGCTGTTATTTTATAGTTTAACTGGTTTTAATAATTGCTCTTTGATTATTTAACATTAATTTTCATTTTCTCATTTCTTTCAATATTTGAGCAATAAAACTGAAACTATTACACATATCATGAATAAACAAACAGATGATGTATAGTACAACTGCCTCTACCACTAATTTCAGGCCACTATTTAATTTTTTGTTAGTTAAAACATACCTGTATTTAGCCAGAAATATGTGTATAAACCTCATTTCGTTTCCTTGGGGATGGATGTATTTGTCTGTTTTATTTTCTATAACATTCACATTTATTTAAAGTACAGTTAATTCCATCCCACCAATTTGTTATTTGTGTACACATTGTAATGTAATATTCCTGTGTGTGTGTGTTCAAATATTAGCACCCATTATAATAATATAAAATCCAGAATTTGCATTTAATCAAGTCTGTTGGATCTTTTCTGGAACTCCCTTGGATGAAGCAGGCTTCCTTCTGAAACGGAACTTGAGTGGATCTCACACAAAGTTTTGTTTGTATGTTCTTTGGAAAAGCAAGTAAAACAATATTAAGTTTTAAGGTTCACTTCTGTGAAAACGTCCACTGGGCAGAGAGAGACTGAGTGACTGACAGGTCCAATTTCTAATCCTAGGATATCTTCTGCAAGCTTCTATTCAATCATTACACTTTAGAGGTGGGAGGGACCATCTCTTTAGTGCCACAATGCTTCAACATCAAAACATATTTAAATCAATTTTCAAGAACCATAACTTATCTATCCTTCTGAAACTGTCCCAGCTCTTCACTTTCTAAAGCTGTCTGAGCCAATAGGGAACATTTTCTATCAAATTGGGAACTGAACATAACCTTTTAGTCACTCACACTCACTCACACACATACATTCAGAACAGTTTCTCATTTTTGTATTTTCCATTCATGATGATTTTCCTAGAGTGTATACTTTAATGCAAATTGCTTGTCCAGATGGTTTCATTCCAACCTCTGGAAAAGTACAAAGCTAAAATATAATTATTCTACTGTCTGCATATTTCTCTGGGATGTACAAATTAGATTGACTGCTATTGAAATGCAATAAGGTCTAAAACACACTGCAGAAATAATCCAGTTTGAGACTGCTTTAACTGCCCTGGCTCAGTGCTAGGGAATCCTGGGAACTGTAGTTTTGTGAGACAGTTAGCTGTTACTATCAGAGAGCTCTGGTACCACAATAAACTACTACACTTGATCTTAGCCAAAAGGCTGAGAAGCGATATTGCAACTGCAATAACACACTTCTTTTAAACTAATGGGAGTATATATGTACCATCCGTGATGGAAGTGTTCTATACTAAGTCCATTGCACAACTTTTATATGCTTCTAATATTTGGATTGAGGGTGTGACATTTCAAATTGATAGGCAACAGACAACGTTCTTAAGGTCCCTTCTTCAACTCCCCAATTGTGACATACCAATACAAAGGACAATCTCTTTCCTTACACAAATGCTAGGACAGGAATATCATGTTAAAATGTAACAGTCAATTTTTTGGATGTTCTTTTTCTACAGAACAGAAACAAATACACAATAGGTGAAGCAATTGAAAAAGAGCCCCTGTTGTTTATATTAACTGTATATTGGCTACAATGTCTCCAAAATGCAGCACACTTAAATATATTCATCTAGTTATTGATAAGTGATCAATTGGATAAACAATTGACTCAGTGTGTTGCAACTCTGTTGCTGTTATTTTGAAAAGCATTAATCTCTGTCACTTGGAGTGATTTTCACCAACTAGCATTAATACTATATCAAATTCAAAGACTGGAGTGAATAAAAACCCTGAAAGGGATAATGCCAAGATCAATTCATGGCTAGCATTTCAATGTCTTTTTCTTACTTTTAATGTTCCTAGCAGTAGAATCAATATTGTCACTGTTGTAAGGGTGACAGTTCACAAATCCTGTTGGCAATGATTTCTGATATTTTAGTTTTTCTTTTTAGTACCAGATGACTTTGTAAATGTGTTGTAGATCAGATTTTCAACAGAATAATGAACTGCTGATTCCTGGTGTGTTCAGAAGTCTTGCACATAGATGTAAGTGTAGGTGAGTTCTGTTATCATCTGCAGAACTTTAGTAAAGATATAATGAGGAACTGAATAAGGTTACTCGAAAAAGTAAAATGGTTTGACTTCTATAAGCAAAATCGAGGTGGGATTGGAGCTCACATCAGTTCAGAGCACTGAGAAAATCAGCCTATTTGTATTCACATACAACTTCTATCCAAAATGTCATCCTATTTATTGAAGTTACCAACCATAAGGACGACTGCTCCTGAGATGAATGAATGCACATAGAAGACGTCTTTATATGTTATACTGAACATACCTTCATATCATTCTATTGGTTGTGCTCATTTATTGGTTCTCTCTCTGACTGATGTCTAAGGTAAGAAACAAACCCACTGCTGTACCCACTGACTTTGCATATGAAACAGTCTATAGCTGCCAGATTAATCCCATTTACCCTGATTTTTTGTAGTGAGCAATTAATGAAGTCTGTATACATTCTGCCCTTAATGCCCCTGTAATTAAAACAGATAACTGACTTCTCTGAGTCATTATGAACTCTTGGTCTGGTAGACTAATGAACTATGGTACACTAATGACTGACTAATAAACCAATCATTCTGTTATCCTTTAATATTACATATTACTAAATCCGAAACACAGTCATAATGAACTATGTTCTATTATATCATGACTTATGGTGATACAATAGAAACAAAACAGGTTACAAAACAGATACATTTATAAATAATAAGTCCTATTTCTCATACTAGTCAAAGCATCTTGAAAACAGCAAAATATTATAGCATCAAACTATGGTAATACAAAATAAAACCTATATGAGGACCAATTAAACCCCAAATCAACACAGTCCCTCTTGTTTGATTACTTTTTCCTTCTGGTTGAATGGCCTTAATAAGCATGTCTGATTTATCTCACTGAGGAAGCTCACTTTAACTCCCAAATTTATTTTTTCTCCATTAACTTGTGAGACGCCATGCATCATTTAAATAAGGTCTGCTAGTCATAGAAATAATGGGGTGGGAGGGGACTCAACTAAAGCATTAACAACCGGTGTTGAAATGTGCCAATGAGAATGGAAAGTGAGCCAGATTTTCATGTTTTCTCTTTGCCTCCCCTAAGTCTAAATTGTGGAGAACAAATTAGGAAGAACAAGTCATTGGGGTTTTGGCCTAACTGCTTACTAATACAGTTGGTAATTTTGGTTATCCAATAGCCTGTACTTCATGGTACATTCACAAGACAGTCTTAAATTACACTTGGTTTACTGTTCTGCTATCACTCTATGATATATCAAAGATCACATTCCAGCAGACAAGTCACTTGTGATATGAGAACTGGCCAACTAATACATTTTTCTAGTCAAACTCAAATCTTTTAATTTAAATTCCTCAGATATTTTGCTAAAGTGGAAGCCTACAAATTATATTTGTTTAGATGAAATTAATATCACTTTGGAATATATGGTTGATCCTCTCCCTTCCACACACACACAATAAAAGCTAATTAGATTTATTAACTCATGTGGCTTCCTGGATAATGTGGATACTTAGCCTGTGATGGACCCCACAATTGTGTTTCAAAAAAACTTAAAATTACATTTTGATTACCTTCTTATTGTCAAAATTTCATAGCCTTCTTCATACTCCCTTCCCATTACATGTTTATCAGGGATGCAATTCTTTACTAATTTTATTCTCAAAGGAAGCAATGAAAGTTTTCAAGGCAGGCAATTTTTGTCACCACGGGGAGAAAGTATCTGAAAATTGTGCGATTCAGGACTTACTTTGTGTAAAATTTGCACACAATTTTGAATGAATGAATGAATGAATCTTTATTTGTATATCGCTATTCCCATGATCACAGCGGTTTACAACAGTAATAAAAACATACCGAAACTACAAAATCCAATAGAAAGAAATCCCCCCCCACATTAAACAATACAGTACAGCAATAAAATATCCATCATTCAATCACAGTTAAAACAGTTAAAAACCAAAGCACCAATTACATCCAATACAATACAGAAACACAAGGGGAGAAAAATCGAATTAGGGAACATGGGGGAAAGCTTGACGAAAGAAATTTTGTTGTTGTTTTACAGAGCAACCAATATTCACAGTTCAGTTGGAGAGTTATTCTGGATAAAATCAACATCTTGTACAAAATAACCAGCACAAAACTGTTGTTTTCTATAGAAAAACAGGGCAGATTTCATGCAGACTAAGGCCCTATACAGACAGATCTGAAAGGCCGGCCTCAGGGTGGATTAGGGCATTGTGCTCAGATGATGCACACTCCTAAAGTACCATGATGCTGCATGCCACTCCACACAGTGTGCAGCATCATGAAGCTCCTCTAGTGCTGCGTCCATATGACACAGCGGTGAAGGGTGCCATATAGCCACATCACTGAGCCTATGGCACCCTTTCGAGGGAGCAAAAAGGAGCCGCTTTTGGGGGCTCCATTTTGTGCCCTCAAAAGGCTGGATCAGGGCTGTGCTGTGAGGTTGCCATGGTCCCAATCCAGCTAGGAAAGAAGCCACATCCCGCCACCCCTCTGGGGCAGTCAATCGAGCCTCTTACTCCCAATTTGTGACAATTCTCATGAATCCACAATTCTCATTTTTTAGGATTTTCTGACACTTCAGAAACTCATTTTTTAACATTCATTTTTGAAGATTTTTAAACATTATTTTCATCCACACTATTTAGTCAACGTGCGGAAAAGCATGTATCTGACTAACTATGCTCATCACCCGTAGCTATTTGAATGAAGAATGAAAAGTGCAATGAAGCATGCCACATGTTAAAAGAAATCTGACTTACCAAGGACATGAGGATGCCCTCTTTCACACTTTTGATATTGTTGGAGTGTTGGTTCATCATCACTTCTGCAGCATGTTTACTAATTCCAAATCCTTCTCCTCTTCCACACATTTAAAGATGACTACTTCCTGCAACAACAAAAAAAAGTCACTTGAATGTGTTTTTTCTTCTCTTTTAAGAAAAACATACTTTTTTTAAAAGCTGCCAACTTAAACAAAAATGCTAGGCATACTGTAGAGAAACTAATGTGATTTCACATAATAAATCAGAAAGGGCAGAAATACTGTAAAGGTCAGGAGGCATGTAACATTTATCAAATCAGCAATTAAGCAAGAATAAACATATTTGTGGGTTCGCAGACTCACCAAAAAGCCCATTAGTGAACTAAAGATTGTTTTGGCTTGATTCACATCAATTGGATAGTGAAGAGGAAGAACAAATAAGACAAAATTAAACAAGGTTTTCACTTTTGCCCATAAACAGGGGTTGAACAGTTATGAACTTGCCATTCATATTTGCCTCTATGATAGGTATACTGATATATATATATATATATATATATATATATATATATATATATATATATAT
>NC_056524.1:133478878-133496361 GCF_019175285.1 Sceloporus undulatus | reverse complement strand
CACACACACACACACACACTTTCTTTGTTTTTATAATTTGATAACATTCTTACCAGGACTGTTAAGGCTGCAATCTTCTATTCATTGTGTTACTTTTTCCACTATGTCAAGAGGCTCACTGACCCAGTATGCTCTGGGACATATTTTGCTAATCAACCAATTCTATAATAATTTAATAATGTTGTTAATATGTTTGCAAATCATAAGAATGTCAATGCAAGTATCTTAGTATGAGATACTAAAGTGAAAGGTTGTTTATAGCACACACACACACCAACTTTTCAGAAATAAAATACATCTTCAAAATTTTCCTCTTCAGTTCCAATCAGAATGATACCTGTAGGAAATGGGAGCCAAGGTGTAAGTAACTAACTACCCTACCACTTAAAAATATGTCTTGTAGCAGAGTAGTAGGACTTCATTTAGCATGCAAGGAGGATAACCAATTAAAATTAGTTTTCCAGAAGTTAATCAACTAAAGCTGTATTTGTTTATTCCATTGGAGAAATACCAGTCAAATCTGATTCTTGACTTTTATTAAACTGGTCAGTCTGTTTATCCCTACCCCCCCCCCCACTCCCTAGCATGATTTTGTTGTTGCTGTTAATTGCCATTGAGTTGATCTTGATCCATGGTGGTAATGGTAATGGTCCATGGTGGTAATGATCATGAGGACCACATGGATTCCTAGTTAGCAAAAGGGTTTTGTGGCATGCATGAAACCAGTCAAGAATAAAAACACAGAGGTGGTGGTGAGGAGGAGGAGGGGGGAGAGGAAGCTATCTTCCAGCTGCTGGTTGATGCATTTAAAGTTAAACCACAAATGCCCATGGTGGTAATGGTGCATGATGATATGGATGCATTTTGAAAGTGGGCTGTAGAGAAAGGAAGCTATTCTTTGTAGGTGATTGAAGGAATAGCTGTTATGTAAGAGAGGTTGTCGAAACAGCTGTCATGTAACCTAATAATATTCACTTTATTTATTTTATTTTATTTCTATATTATATTAGAATCACAGAATCATTATTATATTTCTTACAATATTTTAATATCACCTTTCTTCTGGCTAGAAAATCTCTCTACTGATCAAGAAGATTGCCAACTGCTACAACACAAACATGCCTACCAGGACTTTTTCTGTAAAAACTTTGCAGAAAAAGTTTTGCACAGAAAATGTCTTATTTTACATGACATTGTAACTGAACAAACAAACAAAAAAGGCAGTTTCACAAAAACAAAGGGTTTTTTTTTTTGGCACAAATTGGTGCACTGATAAAAAAAGCTCTGGAGCATGAAAAATAATTGTAAAATATACAAATTAAGCAAAAATGTAAATCTCTACCCAGAAGTGTCATGCTCAGCAGCAAACTCATATCTGTTTTGTTATGTGTATTTTCACTTTCTCAGGATGCTACTTTTAGCATTAACAAGAAGACAGTACTACCGAGCCTGACTTTTTCTCCGTGGCCATAGCCATATGTCATTTCTATAAATTTTATCCAAGTATACATTAGCCAAACTAGTGATTAGATACAATGATTAAAACAATAAATATTGCTACAGAGATTCTGATAAACTCAGAGTTGAATGTGAATAGTCTTGTGGAGAATTATGGGTTGGCCTATAACAGCAGCTTCCTTGTCACAGCTGATTTGTTTTTGGAAACACTCCTTTAGCACCATGGTGCACTACATAAATCTTGTATATGTTAGCATAACTGTCTTCTAGAAATTGAATTATTCTCTGAGGAAATGGTGGTCTGTCTAGGTCATTGTAAAAGTGGATTAGCTGAACAGTTCTGGGAATTCTGTATTTCCTTCAGAGTCTGGGTGCTTATCTTTGGATTAGCAGCTGGTCCTAGCAGTATTAATCCCTTGTTACTTAAATTACTAATTCTTCAACAAACAATGTAAAAAGAAGTATTCAGAAAATATAATAGTCAAAAATCCATTTCTGGAAAGAAGCAATTTAAAGTTTTACTCTAAGGCCTCATTACATTGCATTTTTCTTCTTCTTTTGAGAACAGGCCCAGAAGGAAGCCATTTGGATTAACTCTTTGAGAACTCGAACTTCATGATCTGCATTCACAATGACTATGTTTTCTTCGTTTTGCTTGAGAATTCAGACCAATGCACTTGAACCTAATAAACCTAGATCTTAAAATGGATTTTCTATAGAATAAAATAGATATGGAGTTACATGTTATTTTTTGCTATTTTTAATGTGCTTAAAAGATTGTGTGTGTGTGTGATTTTTCTAAATCTGTAGACATTATTTCAAAAACCACAGATTGGAAAACATAGGAAAGCATGAGAAATCTTTTGTTACTCTTATCCCTTCTGAGACTTTAAGAAGGCATTGCCCATCTCTTTTCAAGCACAACATAGTATTAATATGAGATATACAGTTTTAAAAATTAAATCATATTATCAAGAAGCAGAAGTGTGTACCAATACAAATTCCTCTGCCTCTTTAGCACTTCTGACAGTAATAGCATATTATCATGTAATAAAGAAGAAACTAAATTGTAAAGAATGAAAAATGGCACACCTCAGTTAAGAAAACATTTCAGTTAAGAACTGCTCTGCTTTAACATTTCTAACTGTTTAGACTGAACCTTATCATGTAACCAAAGGTTACAGCCATCTACATCCAGCCATATGTCTTAATTTACACTTGTTCTCTGGGCTTCAGCAGTCACGTTAAATTATATTTCTGTTTGAATTTCCAAAGAGATATATTTTTATTTGATCATTTGTCTATAGAGTAGCTTTCCCTATTCCTCATGGTGACAGAGTGGCTTTCTACATCTAACTTACTGTACAAACTGGTTTAGCAACAAGGGATATTTATAATCTAAATGTCTATAGGGGCTTCACAGAATGTTTCTCAGTGCTTTGAAGGAATACATAAGGGATGTTGAAGGTCCTCCAGACAACTGTCATATCCAGCAGCTTTGCTCTCAATCACTTTTGTGTTCAGCAAATAAGTGAAGGGACAAAAACACATATCCCATTATACCTGAATCCCACCACTACCTCCGGTATGGAGGAAGGAACATTGGCCCACTCAGTGTAGGCTTTCACTTGGAGGTTCTCTGTGTTGACATGCTCTGTGGTCCTTTATGTTTTGATATCAACACAAAGGGTTATTTATTGTCTTGTGGCAAGGAGCATGGTTTGAAGGAAAGGCTGACACACCACACTCTCCTCACATATTCTTTCATCTCATGTAGAGTGAATGTGAATCCCTTTAGTTAACTCATTGTCTTCAACCTGACTGTAAACCAGACATAGAGTAATCACAATCCTCTGGTGATTAATATTTATTTGTTTTTCTTTCCCTATTATATGCTAATCATGACCTATAAAGCCCTATACAGCTTAGGTCCAGACTATTACAAAGACCATATTTCCCCATATGAACGTGCCAGAACTTTAAGATTATCAGAGGAAGGCTTTCTCTTGGTCCCACCACCATCCCAGGCACACTTGGTGGGGACATGGGAGACACTCTCCTCAGTGGCTGTTCCTAACTTCTAGGGCTCCCTTCCATGAGAGACTAGGCTGGCACCCTCCCTATTTTCCTTTCAACAGCAATAAAATACATTTTTTTTATTTAAACAAGTTTTTAAATGGCAAGTAGGGAAGGCTCTCACTTAGATTTAAAATTGTTTTCAAAACTTGTTTATACACTTTTTTTTTAATTTGTTGTTTTTGGAAGCTGCTTTGGGTCTCACCCTTGAAGAAAAGCAGCATATAAATGAAGTAAATAAACAAGTGAATAAATAAATTCACTTGAACAGACATGTGCAGTCCATACAACAGACACTATCATTTCCAGTTACAAGTACTGAACTGGCAAATTTCTGATAAATAAGCAGGGGCCAGTCCATGTACAGCTTTAAAAGTCATCATCATGGAGCCCTGATGGCACAGTGGTTAAATGCCTGTACTGCAGCCATTCACTCAAAACCACAAGGTTGCGAGTTCAAGACCAGCAAAAGGGCCCAAGCTCGACTCAGGCTTGCATCCTTCCGAGGTCGCTAAAATGAGTACCCAGACTGTTGGGGGCAAATTAGCTTACTTGCTAATTAGCTTACTTGCTGTTCACCGCTATGATCTTTGGAATAGCGGTATATAAATAAAACAATTTTTTAATTATTATTATTATTACCATCAGAAGTTTGTAACAAATACAGAGAGTGGGTTGACTGTAGGACTTTGACTCTGGAGACCAGGGTTTGATTCCCAGCTCAGCCATGAAATCCACTGGATGATCTTGGGCAAGTCACATGCTCTCAGCCTCATGGGAAGGCAATGGCAATCCTCCTCTGAACAAATCTTGCTAAGAAACCCCAAGATAGTTTCACCTTAAGGTGAAAGTCAGAAGGCACACAAGGTACACAACAATAATAACATTATTTTATTTTATGTGTTCAAAATTTGGTTTTGCATTGTATTTTTAGACTAAATTTAAATTAATTTCTCTGTATTTTCAGTGTATTTTAATTTGTCTGTGTTTGAACTTTTTTTTTTCATTCTTGTTGTAAGCCACATGGAATTCTAGTTTGAACCCAGTAAATGCTTAACAAATAGAGGAAGTATTTTCTAAAAAGAAAATAGATCTAATAAAGATATTACCATTCAGCAGTGATATATACCTATATCTATTTGGATATAAGGTTCTTTCTCAAATGACTGACATGATGGCTATCCCAGATTGGCAACATACACACACACACACACACACACATCTTTCAATGTCTCCCATAATAGTACTTTTCGTAGTACAGTGGAACCTCGCCATATGCGGGGGATCCGTTTCGGATCCCGCTGCGTATGGCGATTTCCGCCTATGCTCGAGCCCCATTGTAAACAATGGGGCTTGTGCACGGCGCGCGGAGGTGCGTGTGGTGCAATGGGTGCGCGTGTGGTGCAACAGGCGCACGCGCCCATTCAACTGAATGGGACGCGCTGCCCCTTCTGCCCCGCACGTACCCAGCGGCTTGAGCGCGTACGCTCAAAGCCGCTTTAAAAAAGTCCGCGTATACGGAGGCCCCACTGTACTATCTTGTAACAAAGTGCTCCCCTTGGGTGCTTGTACATGGGGGTTCTTATCTGAACATAAATGATATACGAGTTTTGGTGCATTGGCTTTGCTCCTGCGATAGACACGGGATGTAACTTTAAGAAAGCAGATCTTATTGCGTTTCCCCATCAGCAGGGAATATGCAACCTCTTTGCAACCCAGGCTTCTCTGGGCTGCTCCTGCATCTTTTTCAAGAATGAAGTTTTCCCATTCTTGAAAAGATCCTCCTTCTTGAAATTACATCCAGCATTTATCATGAGCAAAGCTAATGCAATAAACTCCATAGATCCCTGTATCATGAAAAATCATGGAAGTCAATGATGAGGAAATAATTTTGCCATGTCATATCAACTAAGTACAATACCATAGATTTTGAAAGTACTTTCTGCCAGGTCAATGGCAACTACAGCAACCTCCTATCAATGGTCTGTTATTCAGCTCACAGTCTGTAAAGATTCCCAGAAAACTTAACAAGTTTGGATTTTTCTCCAAGTCAAGACATTGGGTTTAACAATGAGCAGATGGTTCCCATGGGCTTGTCTAGTTTCATGGCCATTCCAGCAGACAGAGCACCTGTTCAATTGCAATGTGAAAACAACCTTGTTTCCCTATAGTCTCTGACCAGCTACGAGGCTGAACAGATAAAAAAAAAATTGAACTTTTTTATTTTCTAGGAGATATTTATGGTAAAAATTGTGAAAGTTTATCACAGGAGGAAAAGAAACCCCCATAGATACAAGTTAAAGGTATTTTGACACCTGCTGCAAAGGTCTGACCAAGTGAAAAGGTCAAATATTCCAGTGCCTATGAAACTCTCACCAGTTACCCCCAGAAGAAATGGTCTACTCACGCTTGCACTTTACATTTCAGAAAACAGAAGTTTGTAGAAAGAGAGAGCAATTTAATATCAAGTGGAAAGCTAAAAGTGAGACACCTAAAGTTGCTTTATATATTCATTGAGAACAATTTGTCACAATGCCTATTTATTCTGTTCTTTTGAGGGGAGGCAGGGAGAGAAAAAATACAATGCAAATGAATAAACATTGTAAAATGAGAGTTTTGCTAAATGTATATAAAAAAAACCAAATCTTTTGGGTTACTCATGTCCTCACTGCCAATACTTGTAAGAATAGACTGAATTCATGTCAGTCTTTTAAAAATATTCAACAGGCCAGAATGTGCAAGCATTTCTTTGGCACATTTCACATGCAAACTGAGCCATGAAGCCTCTCTTTTCTGGGTGGTACCCCATGTGTTTATGCTAATTTTGCTTGTGAATGCTTCTGAAATAACAGAGACATGTCACTGCACAATGTTCCTATGGTGCTGCTGTTAAACTTTTACTACTCCAGTTGCCTCCTGTTGCATTCTGGGATTTGCACTTTATGGAAAAGCATTTAGAATTCTGAGCCATAAAGCTTTTAGGCCTTACTGAACTACAACACCCAGAATGCAACAGGGGGCAGATGATGCAGTAAAAGTGAAATAGCAGCACTCTAACAGTGTAGTATGGACAACTGACAACCATGTAGGTCTCTCCCACCTGATCACTTCTGGCTGATACTATCCCAATTGTAGCCCCAGAAGCATCTGCTCCAAAAGGCTTAAGCACCCTTTGAAGACATTCTAGTGCAGATAAAATTTCTGATCAGACAACAGTATATTTCAATACAGTTTCCTACCTATCTCTTTATGTGACTCGTCTGCTTTTTCTTCCTTCTGGAATTCCATTATTTCAGCAGAGGATTCAAATAAACATAATGTTCAGTAAATTAAAGGGAAATAGCTTCACTGCTCACCTTACTCTCAATCAATTCAGAAATGACTGCTGGGGATTCAGAATGCACTGCTAACAAGGTGGTTGGGGGGTTAGTAGTGGGACACATAGCTACAGAGAGATAGCTACATGACACATTAGATTTCAGCCAATGTATCTCACAATCTGTTATTCATTATTAATAAGCATCTCTGTACCTGCACATGACATTTTAGCCAGAGGTACAGAAAATTGAACTCTTTCTGTATAATGAGTATTTATCTCATATACTGCAATGGTATTTTAAGCCAAAACATAATATCAGACATGACAATGAGTAGCAGGAAGAGAAAGGCATCTTAGTACATTTTCTTATGTGTCTTATGTTCAGGATGGCCAGCCACAGAATGAGACATCTTCTGTCTACTTATGCAGTGCTCTCACAGGTTGTTTACACTTTCTACCCAATGGAGTACTGTAAGTGTATCTGGAGTTCTGACATGACTATCCATCAGATAAGAATTTAACCGGTCTCTTGTCTTCAACCAAGAAGACAAGATTTGTCTGTTCAAAGTAAAGTTTTATCTAATAGGGCATTTATTTATTTATTGTAATGCTGTGTCATCTTCTAGCCATTATGTCATGAAAAAACAAACAAACAAACAAAATACAATTAAAGCCGTACAGAGATAAACACATTTTAAACACATTAAAACACTCTTTAAAAATTCCTAAAAGCTGTTTAAAAACAATCCAAGAATCTAGCTAAGAAAAACTGCAATTTCAAACATTTAATGCCACGGGAAACAATGGCGGGATACAAACCGCCGCTTTGCGGCGTTCTCCCGCCGGCGCCATTTGCTCCACGCGGGAGCCGCAGCAGCCAAACCATGCGGCTCCCGCGCAGAGCAAAAAAGAAGCTCCATTTCGGAGCTTCTTTTTGCGCGCCTCTATGATGTCGCGAGGCGCCACTGGCGCATTCGTGACGTCATAGGCGCCGCGACACGTCTGGACGCTATGCGTCCAGTACATAAAGATGGCGGTGCCCATGTGGAAGGGGCGCCGCCATCTTGTACGTATTGTATACGTACTAGAGTTATGGGGGTGCGGAAGCACCGCCCCTTCCTAACTCTAGTACGTATACAATACATACTATAAGGCGGTTTGTATCCCGCCCTTGTTTTCTGCACAGCAATTAATATTTCTGAATTGAAATGTTATTTTTCAAGTTGAAAATGTTGTTTCCTGCACAGAAAATGTACTTTCTAAGGAAAATAAAATATATATATTTTAAAAGATAAATTTTTGTTCAGAATAAGTCCTGAATTTTGACGGTTATCATCAGTCCAGGATTCTTCACATTAGGGTTTATTGACACTTGGAAAACATATTTTTCAATCATTTAAAAATATTTTCTAATATTCTTTTCATCTCTAAGATAAGTAACATGTCATGCATCTCACTGATTATATGAAAGGAGGGATTGGCCAACATTCAGAAACAGATTGATGCTAGAACACTGAGGGGCTGTTTATATCCCTAAGTGCATGACCAGAATGAAGCCAGTAGCTTCACCAGACAATTGATTCAGTCAGATTGGCTGGTGGTCCCTGCTGTTTCTGTAGAGCCTGCATGAGTGCATGGGCTTCTGGGAAGGAGGAACCCAGTCCAGAGCCATGGTGGCGATACTGGTTACTCCATTTGGACTTCTAGATAGCAAATTCAACTCAACTCCCAGTATGTCAGGAAGCACACTTTTCATCCCCCAAAAAATAATAAATTAAGTGAGAATGTACATCTATAAGAAATGGTTAGCCGCAATTTCCCACTGTCTTCTGGTTCCTCCTAAAGTAGATTTTACAGCTACGAAAGGATTGCCCAGATACAACAAAAGACTTTCACCACTCAAAAGAAGCAAAAAGAGATTGCTGGCAGGCTTATGGTCAAACTATGGATCTATGACTAAGAAAATCAATGACTTAGATCTTCTTAGTCATAGCTCTCCTTAGAGGCATAGCTTTGAATCTGCTTGAGTAGCTTGGCTTAAAACACTTGTACTATTAATGTATCTTGTCTCTCAATTATCTGCCCTTTGATTCCTATTTGAGTATTATCTGAAGCCAGTATTATTGGCAGGGTGAGGGAGAAGGTTGTTTCTCATAGCCACATAAAGTCAGAAGGATTTATTTTCCTCTCAAATACTTGTTAGTGCTTACTATTACCAATGAGTAAGATATTAATTTCAGTTTGGCTTTGTTCAGAATTCATCCCATTACACATTATTAACCAAACATGTAGTGGGATGAATGCTGTGGTCTGACATCTTTCTTTTTTTTCATTTAAGAGGTTGCAGTGCGATTCTTAGAATAACAAAATGCATTCTTAAAAATAAGTATGCTTGGAAAATGTGAATGGAAAGGCATATAATGGGGAGACGAAGCATGTAGAAAGACTCATTAGTCAATGTGAGAAAAAATTTCAACAAAAAAGAGGAATAATGCAAAAAAAAAAAGAAAATTAAAAATAGAAGAAAAATACTCTCCCCAAAATTCACAGAGAGAGAGGAGGGGTCCTCCACATACAATGCCTGCTTGTGAGAGGGATCTTACACATATTCTGCAATAGATTCAGTTGGAAACATATGATAACAAAACTGAGGACTTTCCTCTACTCCAGTGGTTCCTCCAAATGTTTTTGGCTACCACCTCCTTTCCTCTTCCCCAACAACCCTAGTTCCCCCTCCTGCATATTTCTTGATATTAGATCTACAGTTCTACAGCATATTAAAAACAACCAGTCTTGTGCACTACTCCCTTTGCACCCGGTCACCTTGGGAGCAGCAACTGAGCAGCTGGCTGAGCTGCGACTAAGAAGCCTCTTGTCCATGCTTGCATTCCAACAAAGGCCAATGTGGACAAGTGGCCTCTTGGTCTCTGGACAGCAGGTATTTGACTGCTACTCTCAAGGTGACCAGGTGCAAAGGAAGAAGCTTGTCTCTGGCAAGGAAGGACTTTCAATTCTCTGTTGGGTTGGAGAAAAGCACAGCTGATGTGTGTTTATGGGTGTGAAGTAGAAGGCTTTCACGGCCAACATTCATAGTTTTGGTTGGGTTTTGGGGGGCTATACGGCTGTGTTCTGCAATAATTTATTCCTGACATTTGCTTGCATCTGTGGCTGGCAACTTCACAAGTTGGTGGCATGGAAGTGTGTGGAATATACATACCTGTGAGACCCTTCTTTGAAAAAAAAAATGGTTTTCATGTTAATGGTGGAGTTAGTTTCTGCGTCGTACTGTGTTGAATGGCACAGCCTAAAGGTGTATTGTGTGGAGGATATGCAAGGGGTATTTGTGTCTATTTAACTGGTAATCCATTGTCTGTGGGGAAACCCCTTGAGCCTGGGTGGTGTTCATTTGCTTGTCTTGAATCTTGACTTTGGTGTTTTTCAGGACTGGTAGGCAAGCGTTGTTTCTCCTTCTTCTAAGGTTCATTAGGCATGCAGATTCATTGGGCCTTTTAGGATTTTAGGATTTCTAGTGTTTCCTATTGTGAGTGTCATTGTGGAAGTATGAACAGTGATCATAGGAAAATTGTGTGAAATTGTAACCAGCCATTAAACCAGCTGAGAGTGTTGTGGAAAACTGATAAAACACTGCAAGTTCTTCCACTAGACTCACAACAAGCCTCGGTCTGACAGAATCAGAAAGGAGGAGACCAAAGATGAATTTGCAAAACACAGATAGTTTATTTTAGACAGCTGTCACTCCGGGAGGAATTCACATTCCAACAAAGATCCCAGAGCCCCGAACAAGGAAAAATGGCTCCTTTATATAGGATTGAAACAAAGAACTCTAGCTGGCATATCCCATTGGATATGGCAAAAGTTAAACATATAAGATTTTCGTACAATCAGGGTACAGATACATGAATACATTAAAGGCACATTTTAGCTACATTCCATTAGCCTATTAGCCTTATCTGTCTTTGCCCCCCTTCTAGTCCTTGCGGAGATATCTCTTCTCCAGGATTCATGTCTCTCTGCTAACTTCAACTAACAACAATTCCCAGAACCTCGAGGTCAGAGCCTTAGGTCACTTTGAGCTCTTATGTCCTAAATCTTACTTTGTTGCCTGTATTCCTGGGCCTCTTAAATTCTTTCCAATGCATGTACTTTTATTTCTACAAACTACATTTATATGCATACTAAATATGAAACTTTAAAAATCTTCTATCTCAAGAGTAGGGAAGAAAAGGTTAAGAGGTGACATGGTAGCCATGTTACACTGCAGAAATAATCCAGTTTGAGACTGCTTTAACTGCCCTGTTTCAATGCTAGGGAATTCTGCAAATTGTCATTTTGTGAAACATTTAGCCTTCTCTATCAGAGAACTCTTATTCCACAATAAACTACAATTCCTAGTGCTGAGCCAGGGCAGTTAAAGTGATCTGAAACTAGATTATTTCTGCAGTATGTTTTTGACCTAAGACAAAGAGTAATGGAGTCAAACTACAGTAAAAGAGGTTCCACCTAAACAGGAATAATATCCGAATGGTAAGAGCTGCTTGACAGTGAAACACAATACCTTGCAGAGTGATGGAGTCTCCTTCTTTGGAGATTTTTAAACAGAGATTGAATGACCATCTGTTAGGAGTAGTTTGAATGTCTGTTCCTGCATGTCAGGGGTTGGACTAGATGGCCCTTGTAGTCTCTTCCAGCTCTATGATTCTATAGATATGGAGCCTTGAGAAAGTGAATAATTGTGTAAGAAATTAACTATTAGACACCTTATCTCTGAAGAGGAAGAGGAATATATAAGTTAATATAAATACATAATAATAATAATAATAATAATAATAATAATAATAATAACAACAACAAGTAGTCTATACAATATTCAGGTACCTCTATCCACATGCACCACAGGCCATCACGTTCAAACAGGTTGTCAGTCAATGTCTTACTAAAATCATGGTGTGGTTAGTAGACCTTCTTATTATTTCTGGGGATATTTGGCTAATATATATTACTGTGAAAAGTATTTTAAAACAAACAACCACATGTTTTCCCCTAACCAGGCTTACATTTTCATTATTACGAGATCATAAATAGATGAAGGTAGTTATTTCTTCATCAGTCACTGTGAGTGCAGGAGGGATTTTTATGCTGAGAACATTATTCCCTCATTTTAGACAGCTGACTGTAAAACTACAATAGCAGCCTACCCAGAGAGATCAGCTGGAATTCATCAATGACTGAATTCATATGTTCCAAGGATCAATGGATTTGACCAGAACTCAAATATAGCTAATTAAGGCTTTGGATTATTGCTTTGGGAGATCATGTTTCAGCTTTCAATATTTTGTTTGAGAATTTCACAGCTTGAGAATAGCTGTAGTGGACTGATTAGATCATTGATCAGGACTGGTTATTACTACCATATTGGCTGCCTTGGGACCCATCTCAGGAGGAAGGTGAGATAAAAACAAAACAAAATAAAAGTGTTTGATGTTCCTGGGAGGATCCAACCAGACCAGTTACTGGATTTTATGGGTACATTCTTTCTGAAGTTTTATCATTACTTCAAGATTGCAAATTGCATCATGGAAAGGCTAACCCTCCCCACAGATCTGGAACTGAGAGCAGGGATAGTACAATTCCATCAAAGACTATCTCTTGAGCAAAGCTAGGAAGAAATCTGAACAAGCACAGGACTCTCACATAAACTGAATTATATTTGATTATAGCAAAGAAATGCCAGAGTAATGCACAGAAATTACAAAAACACAACAATTTACAAAGTATCTAAAGCTCTAGTAGTACACTAGACATCCTACTATCTTCTGTGTCAAATTACAATGGGTACCTCAAGACAGTTTGAAATTATACAATCATTTTCTGCTTGCTTTGAATTGTTTTTAAGTCTGCATTTCTAAGTTTAGACATCAGGACAGGGTTGTCTGGTGAAGCTGTTGCATTTTTTAATCTTTCTAGAGTGGTTATTAAATGGTTGATTAAGGCAATATTTTTAATACACTGATTTTGTAGTTGTTGGTAATTGCCATTATGTCAGCTTTGACTTATGGCTGAATGAGAGATTTTCATATCATCAACAGCCCCACTCAGGTCTTGTAGATTAAGGACCATGGCTTCCTTCATTGACCTTAAAATCTGAACAGATACTGATAGGAGTATCACAGACAGCATGTTCTGATTGTGTGTTGGCACTCCCATGTCTTTAAGGGCATTCCACAGCTTTTCATGATCTATGAAGTCAAAGGCCTTGCAAAAGTCTATAAAGCACATGCTGTACTCAGGAAAAGACACTACTGTCAGAACAGAACTTGGAGAAACAGAACAGTTCCCAATTGGCAAAGGGGTCAGACAAAGTTGCCACAGCCCCAATGTGAGGTTGCCACAGCCCCAATCTGGCTAGGAAAGGGGTGGCTTCCCACTGCCCCTTTGGGGTGGTTTGTCAAGCCCCAAAGTTTCCATTTGTGGAAAGACCATTAGCTGAATTAATTTTATTTTGGAGACAATCTTTGAATTTTACAGACATACATGGGCATAGACTATTTGTCCATTTCCTTGGAACTATTTAATTATCAACAGAAACAGATTCTTCACATTCTTTCAGTGACTAAGAGACTTGTCAATTGCCCTGGAGTTGATCTCGACCCCTGGTGACTCTATGGATGAGACATTTCCAAGACCCCCTGTCCTCCACTGATTTACTCAACTCCTGCAAACTCATACTCATGATCTCTTTAATTGAGTCCATCCATCTAGCAGGTGGCCTTACTCTCTTTCTACTTCCCTCTACCTTTCCTAGTATTATTGTTTTTTTCCACCAAGTGGTGCTGTCTCATGATGTTTCTGAAATACGACATTCTCAGTTTTGCCATCTTGGCTTCCAGGGAGATTTCTGACTTGGTCTGGTCTAGAATCCATTTGTTTGTCTTTTTGCTTGTCCAGCACTCTCAGCACTCTCCTCCAGCATCTTCTTTCTTGACTGTCCAGCTCTCACATCCATGCACGGTAATAAGGAAAGCAATGGCTTATACAGTTATGATTTTTGTGTTCAGTTGTACATCTTTGCATTTGAGAAACTTTTCCAGTTCTTTCATAGCCACTCTCCCCATTCTTGGTCTTCTTCTGATTTCCTGACTACACATCCCCTTTCTATCAGTGTTTGATCTCAGGTATGAGAACTCTTTTACTACTTCTATTTCCTCATTGTCTAGGTCGAATTTGTCTAGATTCTCCATTGTCATTATTTTTGTTTCCTTTATGTTCAACAGTAAGCCTGCCTTTTCACTTTCTCACTTGATCTTTCTTAGTAGGTGTGTGAGGTCTGGGAGGTTTTCTGCTCGTATTATGGTGCCATATGTGTATCTTAGATTGCTGATATTTCTTTCTCCTAGTTTCACTCCTCCTTTTGTGCCCAAGCCAAGAAATTTCTGTTGCAGCTGAAAAGATTATATTTTCCATCCTCTATTAATCAGTGACCTGGGGACATCATTACATTTTTCCAACATTTGATCTTGTATCATATAAACATCACATGAATTCTAATATGCTGGTTTCTCACTGATACATTTTCAGTTTATTACCTGGAAACTATGGATGAAATGCTTTGTTGTCTGATGTTACTATGATGAAAAAGCTCAGTCATTGTATGTATGTATGTATGTATGCTTGTATGTTAGAGGTAGTACTGTGTAGTGGTTTTAACACTGGAGTACAAGTCTGGATTTGATTCTTTGATTAGCCATGGAAACCCATTGAGGGACCTTGGGCTTATACACTCTCAGCCCCTGTGAAGTCTCACGGTTGCCAGAAGTCAGAAATGATTTGAAGGCACACAGCAACAAAAATATGTATGTATGTTGTGTGTCTACAAGTTGTTTCCAACACATGGAAAATCTAAGGCCATATCATGAGGTTTTCTTGGTAAGTTTCTTCAGAGGGGGTTTGTGGTGGCCATCCTTTGAGGCTGGGAGAGAATGCCCAAAGTCACCCAATGGATTTACATGGTTGAGATGGGATTTGTATCATGGTGTCCAGAATTGTACTCCAACACTGGCTATCTAGGTGTGTATGTATCTATTAAAACATCAGTGTTGGCATCAATCAGGCCTATAAGAGGAGTAAATTCCACAACTGAGGAGCCACTATAGTCAAGGTTCTTTTCCATGTCCTCCCACAATGCATTTCTTGTACTTGTGGGACACGGAGGAAGGCCTCTCCAATCTCCATTCTTGGGCAGGCATATATAGAGAGATCAGTTTCCTGAAGTATCAGATCCCAAGCTTTTTTAACTTGAATACACTCTGAAACAAGCGAAATGATTACAGATAATCTGTTTCCTCCAAGAACCTCCGAAGTTTCTCAGCAACTACACATTCAAGTACCTTGCCCATACCACTGGATTTTAAGGAAAAGGGGCACCACAGCATCCTTCAAGGCAGCAGACACTTTTCAGTGATCCTGTGGAACGTTTACCATCCTTCAGACTCACCCAATCAATCCATGTCTACTAGATATTAAGAACAAAGATGGATAAGGATCAAGACTACATGGAGTTGGAAGGACTAATTCAAGTGTCTTATCCACATTATCAAGCTGAAACAGCTGAAAATATTCCCAAGAAAACTGACCATAAGGCACACTGGACACCTTTGTAGAGTCTTCAATAACTGTAGTGTCTAGTTCCAATTGAAATACAAGTGGCTTTCTCTTCAAAGTATTTGGCAAATTTATCAAAGTAGGCAACTGAGGATTCTAATCCTTGCCTCTCTGGACCTGATCTCAACAGACTCTTCACCATGCAGAATAACTCTGCCAGACAGTGTCCTGAAGATAGACCATTGGAAGCATAGTACTGTATTTTCTGGTGTATAAGACTACTTTTTAACCCAGGAAAATCTTCTCAAAAGTTGGGGGTCGTCTTATACGCCAGATGTCATATTATAGGGCAGGTGCTGAAACTTCTGAACTGGACTGGAGAATCTGTGGCTGCCGCGTATGGTGGGGGGGAGCTCAAAAACAGCCATGGCCGCATCCCCGCCATATGTGGTGATCATATGAAAGCAGCTACCACTCTGATAGTCTTGGAGACTGGGGGGGCTGGGCAGGCAGGGAGAGCTGACCAATCCAAGCAGGCTTTGTATACAACAAGGTTTCCTGCTAATTACTTGCATGTCATAAGCATTTGAATTTAAATTACCATATTGAAATCAAATCTGATTTTTTAATTTTTTTTATTTGGTGTGCGTTGGGAAAGGGGTAGTCTTATATGGCGAGTACATCCCAAACTCTATATTTTAACTGAAAAAGTTGGGGGTCATCTTATACGCCGGAAAATACGGTACATTCTTTAGTTAACTTTTGTTAGCTTCACTGCTTTGTAGTAAGAACAACTAAAGGTCTTTACCACTTCTCAGTTGTAGCTACTTCTGCTGATGCCATCTCCCAAAAACCTACCTCTTAAACCCAAATGAAGGGTTTCTGAAACACTGAAGATAGGGGCACAGAGAAATAATGACTGCCATGTTGTCCCAGTCATGGACACATTAAAACAGACAACTGGAGAGAGCCTTTGGACTGGTATATTAATTTATTTATTCAGAAGAAAGCAATGTCATCATCAAAATGCACTGTTTTGTTTTAAAACAAGCACAACTTATTTTATATTTATATTTGTTTTATATTTGCCTATTACATTAGGAACAACTTAATCATTTATTCACTGTTTAAATAAATGTATTTCAAAGGCTGTACTACATGTTAATGCACTTTTGCATTTACTTCACAAGTTACAAATGTTGTTTGTTTAACTTCAGGTGACTATGCTGTATAAACAAGCTTTGAAATAAGACCTTTCAAGCTAAATTTAATCATTTTTTTTCATTTCATATGCAAGAACTAAGGGCCTGAACAGAAAGGCCAAAATAAAGCTGCTTTGGGTCACTTTGAAGGTATGCTATTTAAATGATGCATGAGTCCTAAGGACTGGAGCACAGCTTTGGTGCAGCTTCTGGCCTCTTAAGATGTGTCATTTAAACAGCATACCTCCAAAGTGAGCTGAAGCAACTTTATTTTGACCTGTCTGTTCAGGACCTAAGTTTAAGTAGATGCATGCATAGGTCAGCCAACATAGCTAACATACAGCTGTTATACAAAGTTTCCAAAATATACCAAACCATGACGTATAGACAGAAACAGCAGTTGTCCTTGTCTTCTTTAACAGATGGGCTTTTGTCTCAACTCTACCTCTTTTATATATTATTTAGTACAACACTAGTGAAGGTGGTTGAACTTGGATTGACCGAGCTTTAGTCATCCATTATTGTTCAGTTCCTTTTGGTTGTCCTCTGCCACCATGGCAAATTATACGTGTGTGTGTGTCTGTGTGCACACACACACACACACACATGATTATATACATAATTGTACATGATTATGTAGAGATTTCTCTACCATATATGCTTCATTTTGTTTAACTGACTGAATGGGAATTATGTCAAAGTTTACAACTTAATACTGTACCTACTTAGACCTAAATCCCCCTGAATGCAGTGGATTTAAAGTTTAATATATAGAGGCCAGGATTAGAGCTTCTTGTTCCAGCCTCATT
>NC_056524.1:133460374-133478868 GCF_019175285.1 Sceloporus undulatus | reverse complement strand
ATTATTTAGTTATTTATTTAATTTATATCCTGTTTATCTCTTATTACAAAAAGTAGCTTACAAAAATTTAAAATGAAGACCTGCTAAAATCTTATATTATAAAAGTTTAAAATAAACTATTTTGTTTATTAAAAACACATAGTTAAAACAATTTAAAACATGTATAAAGCATAGTTTAAAAAGAAACATATTAAAGAACAGCCGACTGCATTCAAATATTCCTCTGCTGCTTGACTTATGTCATGCCCTGCTCGGCTTCTGAGTCTGAGGGGTTAGATCAGTGGTTCTCAGCCTCTAATACTCCAGATGTTTTGACTTCATCTCCCAGATTCCTTTATCATTGGCCATGCTGGCAAAGGCTTCTGGGTGCTGAAGTTCAAAACAGCTGGAGGATCAAAGGTTGAGAACAGCTCTGGGTTAGATGAAGAGGCTGATTACCCAGGTAGCATGGCAGACAGTCCCATGAGGTAAGCCTGCAGCCAGCACAGGGACCTTGCTTCCAGCAGCCACCAGAGTCATGTTCACCATGGCTTCTCCCTCAAGATGATGATGATGATGATGATGATGATGATGATGATGATGATGATGATGATGATTTATTTATAGCCAGCCTCTCCCTGGAGGATCGGGGCTGATTACAATCAAAATAAAACATAGTAAAATAATAACACAATCCCTAATCCACAATTTAAAATACAACAGTATAAAATCAGTTATTAAAATCACAATAAAAATTAAAATAAAATTTAATCCCCATTGCAGTGAGGTGGTTTAAGGGAGAGTCAAAGAATGCATAGTTGTGGGACAGTGGTGAGACAGACTTACCTGTACTTACCTGCAGGGGTAGCCCTGCATAGAGATGCCTGGAAAGGGAGAAATGTCAGCATTCTCTGCAGTTAAGTAAGAAACAAGCTGCTAGCAGGGAGCACCTGAGAGACCCAGAGGGGCTATAAATATCCCAGCATCCCAGAGGGGCTATAAATATCCCAGTCTAGCATGGCAGATAACTATCCATCTTCCTTGGGAGAAGACTGCTGGTTGCCTTGAATGTATCTGGACTTTGACTACTTCTTCTGTTTATCCCTTTGGACTGCTTTACTGGGCTGACAGCTGTCTTGTGGAGGACCAGGACTGGGTTAAATGACCACTGCTTTCTCTGCAGTTGCCTTGGAGCCAAGACATTATCCTCTTTTCTTGCTTAAGACACTGAAGCTGAGAGCTGAGAGTTTGGCTAGGTTTCCAAGGGCAAAAAAGAGAGAGTACTAACTGAAACTACTGAGAGGTGGAGCTCCAAAGCCTGGGAGCAGAAACTGAGAGGGCTCTCAGCAAAACTTCCAGCGATGGTGGTGAGACTGATGGTCTCTACAGACCAACATTATAGGCCAGTATGGGAGTGTGGCACCTGCATGCCAACCGCCCCCATACCGACATCACACTGTGCACCCAACCATATAGTGGGTCATCATGGCACTCCATTGGTACATTGTTTAAATATGCTGTGCCAAAGGAATATCAAAGAGCCATTGCAGCAGCAGCTAGGGGGGGCTTCCCATGGCTCAAAAAATGAGACACTTTAGTGGCATCTTTTTGCACTGTGGAAAGGCCAGATTAGGGTTGCGGCATGTGGTTGCCACAGCCCACATCTAGTGCTCCCAGTTGTGGCATGGAGCTGCCTCTTAGGGGCCATCTGTTGAGCCCCTGAGGAAAAAAATTCATCATGATCTTTATTTTAAAAAAAATGTTGGCTTGAACAGGTTCAGTCTCCCTTATCTGGAATTTCAAAATATTTCAATGTCTAAAATTATGCACAAGGTTGACTGAGATAGTGACACTTTCCCTTTCTGATGGGTCAGTGTACAGAAATGTTGTTTCATACACACAATTATTTAAAAATATTGTGAATAAAATTAACTTCAGGCTATGTATATACAAATCATAAATGAATTTCATGATGTCCCATTCTGCTGTTTTGGTCTCAACACAATATCAGACCCTCAAAAAGGGAGTGCAGGAAGATGTGGAACTCATGAGAAACACCAGAAGATGTGTGACTCACCAGGAAGGAGGTTGGAACAGTGAAGTTAGTTTAGTCCAAGTCATGCACATTCCAGCAATAAATCCAGGCAACAGTCTACAGGGAGATCCAAGAGTGTAGTCAATAAATAAAGCAAGGTCTAAGCCTATCAAGCAACACAAAAAAGGAACAGAAGACATGACTGTTGCTTATACAGTTCAGTGCTTGGCAACATATTCCCGAGGGAGATGCCAGGATATTTATGGTCTGGAAGCCTCCCACAGGTGCTGTTTGATTGCTGAGTGTTTTAGATATCAATGCTCAAAGCATCTCCACCCCTCCTTCTCTTGGCAATGTTCTTCTGGTGCAGGTACTGCCAGGTCTCTTTCTCTGTCTGTGTCCACAAGAGAAGGCAGTGGCTGCTGGGGAGTCTCACACACTGTCTCTGATATAGGCATGTCTCCCTGTCACTATGTTTGAGTAGTCACTGTCTGTGTCAGAGTCTGCACTGAGGACATGGAGGCAGGGCATGACATCCGTCTCCAAGATATCTTATTATATATGTGCAAATATTCCAAAACCTGAAAGAAATCTAAAATCCAACATGCTTCTGGTCCCAAGCATTTAAGATAAGAGAGACTCAATCTGTATAGGTAGATATAGTCTTTTAGATCACCTGGACCCAAGTCATTTAGAGCTTTTAAGGTCATAACTAGTACTTTGATTTCTTCCCAGATAACCTCTGATAATATTTTGTGATAATATTTTGACAGTAAATGCACTTGGAAATGTGGAATGTAAACTAGGAGTGGTGAAAAATAATGTGTTTGTTGTTAATAATAATAATAATAATACAGATAAAAATAACTGAATTTTTTAAAATTAAAAATGAACATAGGATTAACCAAATCTGACATATTCATCCATCCAGGATGAGGACTTGAAGTGTTTTGATTTTAAACGTTTAGACTTTTGTTTCTCTATAATCAGCTCATGTGATGATGCTGAATTAGAGTCTTATTTGATACAATATGACACCCTCTGTGCTAGGAATAGCTATTATTGATTGAATTTGCATAGTGCAAATGGAATGGAATATAATTTCATCTCAGCCTTTTTTCATGGGGGAAGTATTGACATTCACAAATCATATGCTTTTGATAGACAATAAACCACTTCAAGTGGTTAATAAAGCAAAAATGTTAGATGTGGAATGGTGGTGTGTATGTTTTTCAAAGTATGAGAGAAAAAACTATATTCCGATGGTAAAATGGAAAAGAATTAATTTATGGCTTAAAATATGCTAAAATAACATGGGCCATAAACAGATTAAGGGCTCATTCAGATACACTGGGAAAACCAAAAAGTCCCTGGCTTTGTTCCTGTTATTTGCAATTTCTATTCTATTTCTATTTAGGGTTTTGTTTTGTTTTGAAATATACTGTACAAGACACTTCCCCATTCTGAAGTATCCCCAGGGAATGTGATGTCGAAGGCTTTCATGGCCGGCATCCATAGTTTTTTATGGGTTTTTCGGGCTATGTGACCATGTTCTCTTCCAGGTTAGCATTCTCTGAAGATGCCAGCCACAGATGCTGACGAAACATCAGGAATAAACTCTTCTAGAACATGGCCACATAGCCTGAAAAACCCACAAAAAACTATTCCCAGGGAACTCTCAGCATTCATAAGGAGTTTTTATTCCCACTTTCCATGTCAGTATAAACCAGTATTTCCAGAAATGAAGTGTACATTTCCAGGGCAGGGTGTTTTTGTTGTTAAGAAGCTTGGTAAGATGGCCACTGCCAAGAAACATAGTAACTCTTCCCAGGACAGCAAATTCAAGAGAGATCCACCAAGGGAAAGGGAAATGCTAGCAACAACAACAACAACAACAACAACAACAACAACAACAATGATCAACTAATGCAATATCTGTGACTTTAACACCTGAATGATAATTAAAAAGGTCTCAGTGGAAATTGGTGAAAGATAGTTTTGGAAATGTTGATTCTAGATATGTGATCAGAACATAAGGGAGAAAGAGAAACTCAGCATATTTCAAGAAAGATGTTGGATATGAAAGCCTGAATATGAAAATAAAATCAAAAGAAAAAGAAGTGGAAAGTCTAGATGGTTTTAGTGATGTTTTCCTGTCAGGATAAGCCCTATTTCATCCTCCCTGATGATAATTTGTTTACCTGGCTTAGAATTTTTTATTATTACAAAATTTGTTATTTGTCATGACAAGCCAAGTTCTTTTTACATGACTCTTGTTCTTCATCTATATAATACTTTTAGTTTAGTAAATTAATGCTTTTTATTTTTGTTTTTAAGGCGGCATTTGTCTCTCCTTCTTCAAGGATGTTAGCATTCAAGGATTTACCCAGTCATTTTTGGTTTGAATTGTCAAAATGAGTTAGGAGCAACAGACACTTAAGGGCACAACCTCTACATGGTCTCATCACATGGACTATTTGTTTCTAATTTACTTGTAACAGATCTGACTACGTTAGCTCACCTTCCTAATTACATATAATTGAGATGTACCTCTAATACTCCTAAATAGTCTAAGGCATTTAATTAATTGTTGCCCTCTTGAAGCAATAATCGGCTTACATACTAATTGTATTCTTGCTTTTCTATGCATATGTGTGAGGCAACATAGGGCTGTGTGATAATAAAATGATTACAACTGTGTCTCTCTAATATATTGCTGTGAAGGCCTATATTAATTTTCAGAGTTGATTCTTCTTAACTAGCTCTGAAGCTGTGGCAATTGCAAAATTTCCTTCAGCTAAAGTCAACTCAATCACATCCTCCTAATATTCTTGAGCCTCTGCTAGCATCTGAAAATAAGTATCTACACCAGACCATGAATAAATGCTGACAGCCATGAAATCAGAGTTGAAAAAGAGGTTTGGCAAGGAGAAATAAGCCTTCACTCAAATCTAAGGTTGTATTGACAAAGCTTTCCCTTTCCAAAGCACATGAAAACAGCTATATTACCATATTTGTTTTAACATGGTGAGATGCATAGACCATAAACCAATACACAGCTATGTTCATACTTAAGTACCTTTGACACCAGTGGGGCTTAAACATGCACAAATACTCTGTATTTATAGATAGTGGTTACAGTGGGCAGAAATCAGACTGGTTGCTAATGCTCTTTTTTCACCTTGAAATACAACAGCTGACTATCTGAAAATATTCTGGCTAAATCTTAATGTGAGTTGAAAATAAGAGATGGAACATTAAAACAAAAAATGAAGAGTGTATCCAAAACTTGGTTTATTACAATTATATGTCTTTTCCTATATATGTGTGTGTGTGTGTGTGTGTGTGTCAGAATCAAAATAGTCTTACAATAAGCAATCAAAGCATATTCTTAATTCCTGATTTAGATTGCCATCTTCCAGTCACTCAGCTAACACATAGTTCCTTAATCTACCAACTAAATCATGCAACTCTACTATTTCTTCTTTAGGCTTAAATTGAACAGAAGCAATTCCATTCATGATAGCAAAGGATTCACATTCTACTTCCCTTTTTCCTATTCCTCTTCTCCCTGTTCTTGTTATGAAAGCATAGTGACTTCCTCATCCTTGGATGCTGATATTCATAATCACCCTTTGGGTAAGTGAGACTCCTCTGCTCCTATTTCTGTCTTCTAATTTATGCACTTCCATTCACTTTTACACTCAAGGTACAATTCTTTCTTCCTACAGCTGATTTATGGCCATTACAATCCCACTACAAGTGCTTTTAAGCCGACAGTACCAATAGTCCAAATTCACCTGGTAAGCAGCAGAATAATGTGACAGTTTCAGAGGTTACTTCCAAGGTCAATGAACACATTTCCCATAGAGAAAAAGTTGCTGAACACACAGAAACTCAAGCAGCTAGTTATACCAACCAACACAAAAACAAGAATGGCATTTATTTTTAGTTCTCATTGTCAAATATTGAAAAACCTTTGGCATCCTCACTGTAGAGTGGAAAAATACATACAGTTTGAGTACTGCATATAAGATTTTTATTCTGCATGCATATATGTGTTTGTTGGACATAAATTAAGACTCCTAATATACACACTCATCTAGATTAAATTCTATTGAAACCAATGGGTTTTACTTCTGAATATACATGCATAGGATTATGCTTTAAGTAAAGACAATGAATAATAGTTCAACTTTTATTTCTCATTCCCTTTCATATCAAAGGCATGAGTTGAGTTTAGGTTTACTGCCTTAGCCATACTTCAACCATAATTCTTAACACAACAAAATAAATATGGCATAATAGGCAGGGATGAATCTCATGATTAGAATGTAGTAATAGAAGGTATGGCCTAATTCAGAGAAATAGATCAGACAGGAAGGGAGGTGGGGTAGCATTATGTATTAAAATGTGTACAATTATTTTTCAAGATAAAAATAATATGGATGGTAATGTGTGTTTAGATGTACCCCCCTTTTTTAATTTGTAGATAATTGAATAAAGACTATTAAAAATGTGTACATTTGTCAACAGATCCAGGACTTAAAACCTGGAAGTCATCCATACATTTTTTTTGCAGCAGAATGATGAAAATAACCTCTTTCATGTGTTCCAGGTGTGTTATTCACACCATGGAATGACATTGATTAACATCTCTTCACATTCAGAGCAAGAGCTGGTGGCTGAGGCAAACAGACTCAGATTAAATTGGGGGCCGGGGGTCTCCCATTGCTGGGTATGTGTTTGGCCTCCACAGTCTGAAGAGGGGGATACATTACTTTCCTCCTGGGAAGCCCCCAGAAGCCAACCCATAGCAACAAGTTTGCCAGGGATGAGGAGGAGCATCTCCATGTAAAGATGGCCTGAAGGCGCCTTGCCCTGTCCAAGGACTCAGTGATATGAATGTAGTCAAAACATGTTCAAGGTATGCTGAGTTTAGTCTGGGTCTGTTTACATCATTATTTACACTGCTGATGATGCGACTCTAAAAAAAAAAAACCAGCCTCAGGAAAAGACCCAGTATAGAATATCCTGGGTGAAGTGGGTTTTTTTGGTAACACCCCCTGCCCAACTAAATTGGGTGCATTCAAGTGTGTGTGAACAACATTGATTCAACATGAATTCATCCTGGATTTTCTGTGTGAATAGGGCCCTGGAAGCCAAATTGAGAGCATCTGGGTAAAAATTATGGGGGGAAGAGACAACAGTGAAGTCATAGTGCAGATGTACAACACATCTCCAAACCAGACTGCAAATCTGGATAATGATGTCCTAGAACATATGGCAAAATGAGAGATGTAGTAGTAATGGAATATTTCAACTTGCATTATATTTGTTGGAAGTCAAACTGTGCCAAAAATCTAAGTTCTAACAAATTCCTCACTTGTCTTGCAGACAGTTCCATTGTCCATAAGGTGAAAGAGGCAACTAGGGGATCAACTATTTTAGATAGATTCTAACCAATACAGATGATGGTTGATGAGGTTGAAGTGGCAGGATCTTTAAGCGGGAGTGACCATGTTCTTCTGGAATTTGTCATATAGTGGAAAGTGGAAGCCAAGTACAGTCAGGCATGTATTCTAGACTATAAGAAAACTGATTTCTGTGAAGTTAGGGAAATACTGGTGGTGAATCCATGGTCAGGAGCACTAGTAGAGAAGGGAGTTCAGGAAGGATAGTTTTTTTTTTTTTTAAGGGATATTGAAAGCACAATTTAAAATAATTCCAATGAGGAGGAAAAACAGGAAGTGTCTGAAGAAACTGGGATGGATATCTAAAGAACTTTTAAATGAGATGAGGCTTAAAAGGGACATGTATAAAAAATAGAAAAGGGGGAAATAATGAAAAAACAACTCAGACATATAGCCAGCTCATGTAGGGAGACAGTCAGGAAGGCTAAAACACAAAAGAAGTGCTAGCTTGCTAGAGAGGTTAAAACATTTAGAAGAAGAAGAAGAAGAAGAAGAAGAAGAAGAAGCTGCTTTTTTGTTTATGTCCATAATAAAATGAAGAACAAGGAAATGGTAGTGTCGCTGCATGGAGAAGATGACAACATTCTAACAGGGGACAGAGAAAAAGAAGAATTACTCAACATCTTATTTGCTTTGGTTTTCTCTGAAAAGGAGAACAGTGTTCAACAAGGGAAAAATGGAGCAGATGATGCAGTTGGGGAAATGCAGCACAAAATAGGTAAAGAGGTACTACAGGAATACCTTACTCTAAACAAATGCAAGTCTCCAGGACC
This sequence comes from Sceloporus undulatus, assembly GCF_019175285.1. NCBI lineage: Eukaryota > Metazoa > Chordata > Lepidosauria > Squamata > Phrynosomatidae > Sceloporus > Sceloporus undulatus. The sequence goes on along the minus strand of NC_056524.1, from coordinate 133,470,607 downwards.
AGATGAACTTCATCCAACAGTTAAAAGAATTGGCAGAAGTAATCTCTGAAATCATCTTCGAAAATTCCCAGTAAACAGAAGTTCTAACAAACCGGAGGAGAACAAATGTTGTCCTCATCTTCAAAAAATGACTCTTCTTCCTCCTGAAGTGACTAGTGAAGTGCAACAGGGTTCTGTCCTAAGCCCAGTGTAATTAAACATCTTTATCAAAGACATGGATGATGGAATTTGGACATGGTTATCAAATTTGCAAATGACACCAAATTAGGCGGGGTAGCTAACATCCCAGAAGACAGGATCAAAATTCAAAATGACCTTAACTAGAGAGTTGGGTCAAAACTAACAAAATGAATTTCAACAGAGAGAAATGAAGATTCTACATTGGGGTGGGGGGTGGGGAGGCTCAGTGACACCTGTCTTGACAACATGATATGTGAAAAGAATCTAGGAGTTGCTTTGTAGACCGCAAGCTACATAAGTCAACCATGTGATCCAGCAGCCAGTAAATATGATCAGTAACTATGAACTGAATCTGCATCAATAGGAGTGTAGTGTCTAGATAGGGGGAAGTAATAGTACCGATTTCTTCTGCTTTGGTTAGATCTCACCTGGAATACTTTGCTCAGTGCTAAGCACCACAAAGCAAAAGGGATATTGACAAATTGGAGCATGTTCAGGAGAGAGACCAAAATTATGAAAGTTCTGGAAATCATGCTCTGTGAAAAGCAGTTTAGGGAGCCATGTATGTTTAGCCTGGGGAAGAGAAGATGAAGAGGTGACATGATAGCCATGTTTAAATATTTGAAAGGCTATCATATTGAGGATGGAGAACTCTTGTTTTCTGCTGCTCCAAAGAAAAGGGCACAGAGCTTGCAGGGAAAGAGATTCCAACTAAACATTAGAAAAAACTTCCAAATAGCAAGAGCTGTTCAACAGTGGAACATGCTGCCTTGGAGTGTGGTGTGGTCGCCATCTTTTGAAGTTTTTAAACAGAGGCTGGATGGTCATCTGTTGGAACGTGTTTTGATTGTGCATTCCTGCAGAGCTGGGGAATGGCTTAATGGCACTTGAGGTCTCTTCTTACTCTATGATTCTATGAAGCCTGATTTAATTCAGTAGAAGTTAGTGAAAGGACAGTGCAATTATATATGTTTATGTGGATATGTGTTGGAGGACTGTGAAGGCTCTGCTGGGATTTCTATTGATATTGGTCCATCTGAAGACAATCTCAGTGTTTTGGAAATGGCTGGGTACAAAGACAGAGAGAGAGCCAGAGGTGCATATATTTCTGACTGAATAACATAGGAGACATGAGCACAACAGTCAGGAAAGAGTGACAGCTGGAAGTCCCTGCTGTGAAGAGCGAAAAGAAGCAAAGCAAGCTTTTTCTCCTGAGCACTGGTGGAAGTAACATGCCTAGGAGGTAGATGTATTAAACCAGGAAAGAAGTAATGTGAAAGCTTTGAATCTATGATGAGATGGATTTCCATATCCAAGGTGGGGGCTAGGTGATGCTAAGGTTTTTCAAGGACTGCAGAGCTTGTACATTGGCTCTGAGGTGTATGATCAACTAGATGTTGCTCTCCCAAACACACCCACGCATCCACATACATAAAAGAGAGAAGGAGAAGGAGAATTTTAATTGCAACAGGTCATAAATAGAAATTAAGTGGTAGTTAGTCGTTAGGCTGTTATCCAAGGGTAATTTATTTATTTATTTATTTATTTATTTATTTATTTATTTATTTTTGTCTCTCTTTTTATGCTACATCTCTTGCCAAAGATACTTTGTTTTGTTGAATAAATAACAATACTATAGGTGAATCTTCTTATATCATTTCACTTCTTTAACAAAATGTGGGAATGTTCTGTCTTCCAGTTCCCACTAGTTGAAAGACATATTTTAATGTGGTGCAACCTAACACATTTGAAAACAGCAGCTACTATTTGAGCCCACTTATCCTTATTTGAGGTTGTTTGTTTGGAAACGGCATCTAATTTTGTTTAAAAAGAAATGATATGTGCAGAATGTACATATTTCTGGATGCAAAGATATAGGCATTGGTGTTACTATATGAGATCAAATACTAAATTACATGAAGTTGCTGTAAGGTATCTCTTTTTATGGCAATATTATGTTGATAAAAATAGCCAGGCATTCTGTTTAGAGCTATTTTCATGAAGACATTTCTGGCACATGCTTGACAGTTACTCCTTGTTCTCCAAAAGGTCAACAGCCTTGCAGATTTGATAGAAAGACAAAAGGCAATTAACTGCTAATCAATGAAAGGTCATTTCTTTCCTGATCTTGATTAGGTGCTTCATCAAAAAATGGGGGGGGGATCTAGGCATCATCATTGACGGTATCGACAGCCAGAATACACATTGCTTGTTTATATTTATCCACATTGGTATCAAGTCAAGAAAAAGTGTGACATCAGAAAACTAATTACACATTATAGATGAGATATTTTACAGATGAGCAATGGAAATATATTCAAAAGCTTTGTGAAAAGTGATTAATCTAGATTTCATCTCATAATGAATATAGGGCTTCATTGTATATACTAATAACTATCTCAGTTTTCAAAGGGCTGGCCAACGTGCGGCCAAAACAGCAGTGTCCAAAGAAAAGAACAAGATAGCAGTAGATAAGAGATAAATCTAAAGGTTCAGAGAAGTATAATTTTTAAAAAATAGAAAGAGATAGAAAGAGAGAGCAAAAAACTGGACAGATGATGACAGAAAGTCCAGTAGCCATAAAAAGCTAACTGACTGTTTTGTAGAAAGAAATAGAACACCATCCACTTCCCTTGCATTCTTTTTTCTTTTCTTTTTCTTTCTTTCTCTCTCTGTACAGCCTGTGAGCTTCTGATTCCCCACCATAGAGTAGCTGACATTTTTCCAGGTAGAATGATCTCCAAAATATTATTATAGGAATGCAATAATTTAATCTAGGAAGGGATTCACAACTCTCTCTCTCTCTCTCTCTCTCTCTCTCTCTCTCTCAAAATATAATTGAATCTGTAATCCATGTTTTCCACACCAGGAGTTCCAAGGCACTGAGGGTAGCTGTGGGTGGGAGAAGTCAGGGTGCTGAACGACAACACCTCCAGCACTTACCTGCCAGTGAAACAAAGTATAAAAAGCAGGGGCAGGGTCACATCCTTTCACAACTGCTTTTCACTTCATTTTGCTGGTGGAAGGAGGATGTTCAGTGTTGTGATCTTCATCACCTCACAACTCCTTTGGTTAGAAGCCTGCCTGGCTTCTGGGGGAATATTGCCAATACTGCCAGGATTGTAAATGTGAACTGCAATATGTATGATGACATCTGTCTAACCTATGACATTGTAAATACTGAACAGGATAACAGTCTATCTACACATAAACAGAGAAAGAGGGAGGGAGAGGAGGAGAGGGAGAGATGTGTTATTTCCCATGCTGTGCATATAATGTAAATGTTCCAGGACAGAATACAAATCACTTGTCTAGCTTCAAATCAATAGCTATCACCTCTGTCCTACAAGTAAATTTCATTGATTTCAATGTAACTTCTTACTAAACATTGTTAGGCGTATGTGTTTTATATCACAAATTCCTTCCAGTAAAGATTTCTGAATTTACACCTGCAGTATTGACAACACTGCTTTTTTTATATGTAACATTAGATGGGTGAAGAAATGCATATTCATATGCCCCCTTCATATAGCGAGTATGGCATGTAATGCACCAAACATAACATTGTGTGGAATATTACTAACACAATGTCTATGACATAGATAAGGTAAGAGTTCTGTTTCAGTTTATTTTTTATGAGAATTTACCAAACTTTACAAAATTCAAATGTGGAATAAAGCTAAACTGAAAGCTTTGTCCATCCCTTAGTGAGGCATGCTTAGCCATGGGTTTGTGGTAGTGAGAGTATCATTCTCTCCTGTCTGGTCATATTTCTGTATTGGTTTTTTCTTCTTCTGGGAATATCTTTATATATCAGCTAAACAAGCCAGAAAGAGATATGTCCCAAAATGTTCTGTTCACTTCTCTGAGTAGCAGATCTTAAGGTGCCCCCCACCATGCTTCTCAGAGTGGTTATTTATGTTCTTAATTGTCTTTTTTATAATTCCTGTTAAAAATTGCCATTGTTACCAGATTAAGTCCCGCCAAGATTAAGTCTCCCAAAGAACTAGCTATGATATGATAGTCAGCTAGTTCAGAGAAAATGTCACTTTCCATTAATCTAATACTTAAACATTTTGGCTACTAAAAACAATAGCTCCTCATGGCAATCGTAAAATCCACACACAACAACAGGAGTGTTCACAGTGCTTTGGATACATCGCTACTGAAGTCCAACTAAGAACTGGAGACTTACTGATTCACAACCAATGTGTTTCAAGCCGTAGGAAATTAGAATTCATAGATAATCATTTTGTCATTTACTTCCCTGTCCAAAGCCACAGAACAGCTGTTCTAACCTTCACAAAACTACTATAGAGTACACAGGATGAACTAGCTGTATTTAGTTTAGGACATTCAAATTAACATTATTCTAGATTTTAACAAATAATATTAGCCACTGTGCTATGAAATCTCCATAGCTTTATGAAACTTGTTGACATTGAGTGACACATCAAATTGGCAAGTGGTATACAACTCATTTTTCATTTTCCATTTCCATTTTCCAAGTAGTGAAAATAATAGTTACATGAAGCCCTTGGTAGACTCAGGCACGTTACAGACGCTCCGAAGGGGCATGGTAGGGTTAGGAAGGGGCGTGTTAGGGTTGAGAAGGGGCATCACTTCTTGACGCCCCTCAACCCTAGTACGGATCGAGTCCGTACAAAATGGCAGTGCTCATCCACGGGGGGGGGGGGGGGCCATTTTGAGGTCATGGATGCGTAGTGTCCATACATCACACGGCAGAAGTGATGCCGTGAGTGCGCGACTAGCGCCTTGCGGTGCCACTTCCAGGGCCCAGAAAGAAGAACCATTTTGGTGCTTCTTTCTGGCTGCGCCCAGGAACCGCGCGGTTTGGCCGCTGCAGTTCCTGGACGCAGCAACTGGCGGCAGCAGACCGCTCATTTTGGGCGGTCTGTAACTGGCCTCAGTGCAGGATTTGGACTTGGTAGTCACAATTTGATCCAGTGTGGTGTTTTGGGGACCTGGGATATTATTTTTCCTTGGTGAGTCATGAAACTGAAAAAGTGACTTGGAGCCACCTATTCACATTATCCGACCTAAATCACAGTCTTGTGTGGATAAAGAGGGGAGGAAGAGACCCATACACAGCACCTTGATATTACCAGAGGAAAAGAGATATATAAATATAACTAATGAGTAAACAAGAAACACTTTTGTTGTAGTTGTAATGTAAATTATCTGTTGTAATCGTGAATTTATCTAGTCTCAAAGCCAGAGAATGTGGCAAAACATAAAGAAATGCTTAAATGCTATAAGTATACACTGCAAAGGCACACAAGGATGCAAAGGTTTTCTGATACTTGATATGGAAATATACCATTAATTTCACTCCAGTAAAAATTATTAAGGATATTAAAATACCAGTCTAAATGTTCACATCCAATACATTTGAGGCATAAATCAAACTACCATATCATTATCTTAAAAAATTAAGTAGGTCATAAATGCATCGTTTCTTTCCCAGAAATCTAAAAGGATGTTTAAGTACTTCTAATTAGCAACTGGCTAGATAATTCCTGCTATAGTAAAATAAATGCCTATTAACATGCTAATTTGGGGGCCATTGACCTATGTACAAATCAACCTACTACAGTTATTTTGCTAAGCACCAGTTAAATTCTCAAAACTCTTTGCAAGTTTAATGCATTTGTTAGGATATTGCATGCCAAGTTGGATGGATATGTTCGTGTGGAAAGAGAAAGAGAGGGAGGAAGGCAGAAAGCACACAGGCATACACAATTGCAATCATCATTCTACGACTTAACTGCATCAAGGAACTCTATATTATTGGTGTACAATAATGTTTTAATTTCATTTCATTTAAATTGAATGACTGAATTAATTAACAGTTTAGGATTAATGTATCCATGAAGTGTTGTAGAATCTAGAGTCAGAAAATATGCATATTTCCTCTCCTTTTGACTTCTGGTCTACTTATACTCATACAGTTCTGATGGTGCTGTTTTTTAAATATATATATATATATATATATATATACACACACACACACACACACATATACACACACACATACTTTTCTAGGAATGATAGAGTCAAACTAGATGCTATGTGGTACATGATTCCTCTCTCTCTCTCTCTCTCTCTCTCTCTCTGTTTTGAAGTTCATCCCTGGACAGGTGAGCAGGGGAATTTACTTCTCTGATGTTTGTCATTTCTTCCATGGATGTATACAATGGCAAGGCACACAGTTTCCTGTATTTGTCTCACCCTCTAATTCTAATCCTGGAAAGAGACAGATAATGTTGGTGTATGCATAGTGGTTTGAGCTTCGAACTATGAGTCTGGAGACAAAGACTTGAATTGCCACTCAGCTATGTAAACCCACTGTGTGACATTGGACAAGTCACACTCTCTCAACTCCAGATGTGGGCAAAGACAAACCCTTTCTGAACAAATCTTGCCAAGAAAAACCCATGATAGGTTTGCCATAGGCTCACCAAAAGTCAGAAATGACATGAAGGCATTTAACAACAATCTGTCTCTCCTAGTCCCCTTGCCAAAGTTTCCATCTGTTTTCAAATCCAACTGGATGGCATCTTAAAGACAAATAATCAAACACTATCTAAGGAGTATTTATTGGGGAGAACTAACAGGTAAGGGAGGCTTAAGTACTGTCATTCCTCCCACAACTTCTCTTCTGCTAATGAAACTCCCAGACTTAAATTATTGTTAAAAGAAGTGATGTGAGGAATATTCATAAGGTTTCTCATTCTTGAGAAATGCTGTCGCAAGAAATGATAAATTGTCAGCTGCTCTGACAGTTCTTGCCTCAAGCATGAAAATGAGAAAAGGGACACCTTTGGGGGGCAAGGTTTCTGTCATTTGTGCAATGAGTCTACACAAAACTGAGGTCTTTTCATTTTGTAAAGGAAAGCACACAAGTGCAACACTTGCAGAAGGACAGGCTGATAGATAAAAACAAGTAAACAAACAAACAAACAAAAACTTTGTGTTGCTTTCAGTTCTTAAAAGTCCATAAAAAGCATCAACCATCATAATTTTATGCAACTGTGCAATTTGCACAAAAGTAATTGTTTGAAATGCAGCAACTGTAGCTGAAAAGAACAGAAAGTATCTCATCATCTTGTGAGATAGGACAAAGAAATGCAACAATGAGTAAAAGTTTTGTTGTTATTTGCTTTCAAGTCATTTCAGATTTATGGGGGTGAAACAGATGGGCTAAATAAAGCAGTTTCCAGCTGCTTTGAAGGTGGGTATTTAGATGATGCACACTTTGGAAGAAGCTGGAAACTGAAACCACATTCTGGGGCTAAAAAATAAAGCAAAAAGAAGCCAGGAAAGTCTGATTTAGCCCAGGAAATGTGCATCTTCACTGCTGAATACAAATGCTGTGACATGAGTGCAGGGCTGGGGCAAAGCAAAGAAATGAAAATGTGACAATATAAGTACAACATATATGAACCTAACAATTCAATAGGGGGGCATGGAATGAAGGTGAGTGAAGGGGGCATGATTATGCTTTACCAGTGTATCATCACACTCTGATGCACCCATGCCCTGTACAGGCAGAGCATTGCATGTGCAACTGTGTGGCTAATTAAAGGGGTGGCCATGCAATGGATGGCATCTAAGTGGATGTGGTATGTACATGGAGCTTACAGGCAGTGTGTTTGTGTGACGGTGTACACATATGGTGGGGAACAATGTGCATCTTAACGCTACCTTGTGTGGTCATCCCATGTGTATTTGACTCACCTTGGGCACGGGTCATGCAGACATCAGGGTTTTGACCCACTTTTGGAAAAAGCAGGTTTGTGCTGCTTTTTTCTACCCATCTGTTCCAGGTTATCTAGACCCTAAGGCAAGACTTTCATGAGATTCTCTTGGCAAGATTTGCTCTTTTTTTTTTTTAATTTGTATTTTTTGTGGGAGAGGGGGTGCATTTTCCTTGCTCTGAGACTGAGAGAATGTGACTTGCCCAAGGTCACCCAGTGGTTACTCATGGCTGAGTGGGGGATTCAAACCCTTTTCTCCAGACTCTCGAGCCCTAGTCCTGTGCTCCAACCACTACAACAAAAGCTCTCTCTAGGGGAAATATAATTTTACAAAGTTATTTTGTCCTGTGTTTAAGGCATGTACTTGTCAATTAACAAAGCAAATAGAGATTGGGAATAACTGTATGTATTATACTTTCCATCACCACTTGAAATCTACTTGGGATGTATAAGGAATAGGATAGAACCATTGTGTGTGTGTGTGAGAGAGAGAGGGGGGGGGGTTGTGTGTGTTTTTGTGTGGGTATACTTTGCCTTTTGGCTAAGATCAAGTGTAGTACATACATATATTTTCTGGGGCATTCTCTTTCATTACCCATCCCCAAGCCTTTGAAATGAGGTGGGCTTTAAATTGGAAGAAGAACCTTAATGGCATTGCCATGATATTCCTTAAACGTAAGGTAAAGGTTTTTCCTTGACAATATTGTCTAGTCATGTCCAACTGTAGGGGAAGGCACCAGAAATGTGGAATCTAGCAAATATCACCTTGATACCCAAGGAGGACAAAGACTCACAAGAACTTAAAAATTACAAAGTGATGTCCCTACTGAATGTGGACAATAAGATCTATGCCTCAGTTTCGGAGAAAATATTCAAAAAAGTTTTTAAAACATGGACACATGAAGATCAGTGTGGTTTTCTTTACCATAAAGACATTTAAAATAAAATACAAGAAGCCACTGTTGGACATGAAAAAAAAATGGATAAACAATTGGATTTAATTTCTTTAGATGGCAAAAAGGCTTTCAATAACATCAATTGGAAGTTAACAAAAGACATTATTAATAAAATTACTATAGGAGAGAATTTCATCAGCTATATATCAAGAACAAAAAGTAAAACATTATAATTAATGGGGGGGGGATACAAAGGCTTGCTCAATCCAAAGAGGCACCAGGTGAGGTTGCCCATTGTCAACATCACTCTTTATTTTAACTCTAGAGATTTTGTGCAATGTAATTAGATGAGATAGAGAGATAGTGGGAGTGAAAATAAAAGACTACAGATTTAAACTTAGAGTATATGCTGATGACATGGTGTTCTATTTAGCAAAACCACTAGAGTACATTAATCCACTCTTAGAACAGTTGGACAAGTGTGGGCAATACTCAGGCTTTAGAGTTAATAAGGGGGGAAAAACCACAAGGTATTAACAATGAATATGTCAAGACCTGAGAAGGAAGACTTTGGGGCTGTACAGACAGCCTCAAAGGAGAAGCGTCTCGCCACCGATTTCAGCTCCGTATCAGGGCTGCAGCAACAGCACACCACAGACCCAATCCAGCACTTTGCTGGCCCAAATTCTCTAAACAAACAAGCCACTTGCTTAATGTAACTGCACTATAAGTAAAGTTCTGACGAAAGGAGATCAGCAGAACAATTTAATCTGTGAGCAACACCACTTTCTAAGCAATCAGGTTTCTTATTGAAACATCCTCTACTAGTTCACTGGCATTCATTAAGATTCAGGTGTTATCACAAATTATTCTCAGAATGCATGAGGAACAGCTTGACCTGGGTCATTTTCCTCCATTTTGGAAAAAAAAAAGCCCTCTCTCTTTTCCATGAACATATATGATGGGTTTAAGATTTTTAAGTCAGTATTTATTGCTAAAATAATGGTGTGCTGTCAGAGTAACTCATGTAATGCAGGTCTTAAGATGGCATTATCTTGTGACGATCGAGCTAGTAAATAATGAGTGTCACTCTAAATCAAAATTGGTGTACTTCAGCACAAATCACTATAAAGCATTTTGCCTCATCTCCTACACAATTGCAGAAGGAAAACAATACCGGTTTTGTAAGATCAGAAATACAGCAATCACACATACATCAGAGTTTTGTCAAATTTTTCTTTGTATTCTTGAGGAGTTTCATCTGTGTCCCTAAGCCTTTTTGACATTTCTTGATACTGAGTGATGATGGATACACAGCGTCTTGGGGGGAAAAAGTTAAACTGCTGAAGTAATATACACAGTGATGTCGATATTTG
>NC_056524.1:133418059-133460364 GCF_019175285.1 Sceloporus undulatus | reverse complement strand
TCTTCTCAATTGCATTATGGAAGAGTATTGACTGCAGAGTTATCAGATTCTTCTCTGCACAGCTGTGTACATCCCAGGAAGCAGCACTAAAACTGCTATTATGATTCTACATCTGTACAGTGAATTAAAATGATCAAACTCAGTAGTATAGCAATACTTCTTTCCAATTTTCAGATACATTTTTGCTGTGGTGAACTTTGTTTGGTCCCAGAATGAGATGGCATATTAGATATGTGGCCCAAAGGGTAAATAAAATTGAAATAGCTCAGCTGGTAACTCTTGATGTTATACAAAAGACTTGCCCATGATTTACTATCTTGAAAACTGGAGGAGGGGAAGGATTCCTCCAAGACAGAAGGACAGAATATAACTGAGCAACTTGATACACTTGCTCTATTTAGTTAACTAAAACTGAAATGAGTTATAATGATAAACATGTGTGAGTGGTTGGAGGGAGCTTTAGGTTCAGGTTGTCCCCTAGAGATGGAAGATGGGAGACTGCAGGATTCAGGAAGCACCGTGGGAACCGGAGAAAGAGCCAGCAACCCAGATCAGCTGAAGATTGGATAGGGAAGGCAGGGTTGGAGCTTCAGGGTTCAAGAAAGAAGGGAGAGGCAGACATGAGGAGGAGGAGCGCTGAAGAAGAGGAGGCCTGTGAGGTGACTGGGGACAGAAGAGGGGAGGAGGAAAAACTGCAAGAGAGAGAAGGTTGGATGGCAGCCCTGAGTAAAAGAGGCTTGAGAGTTAGAAGAGGGATCTCAGGGCTGGACAGCCTGAAGGACCCATGGGTGGAAGACTTCCAGACTGAGTGAGTTCAGGCTGTTACTCTGGAGTCCTGGGAGGGAGAACCACCCGCTCTTCAACACATGGCAAGGATGCCCTGAGGGCATTAGTGGAAGATGCTGTCCCTTAGGGAGACACCCTGCGGCTTGGGAAAAAGCCAACATTGAGAAGTTGGAAAAGGAGACTCCCATGAGGGGCAAGACTCTGATAGATTGGTAGAAAGGTTAACACCTTCTGGGAGAACATTGTGAAGTAAAATACCCGAATTCCTGAGCTTAAGGACATTTCAGTTGTTCAAATAATGAGTTTGTTGAAGCATTACATATGGCGTGGAAGACTTGCTTTTGTTTGGTGGGTCATGGACATGCCCAGAATGCCTAACCCCATGGGCATGACGTATGGCCATGTAACAACACGTCAGTGTACATCCAACACTAGATAACTTATTCTATGCTATAAAATACGTATTTAAAGATACTGATACATTACTATATTATGACTTTTCACTCAGTTCTTCTTCATTGTCTTACAGTTGCATGAATAAAGACATTCCTGGTGTGACATTATGTTTAACACCAACGATAGTGCCTCTCAGGCTACCTGATGTATCAGACAAACGTTTTTTCTGAATGTGTCAAGGACTGGGACCATCTTTGTGTCACATATTATTATCATATTGATATACTGGAAATTCACCACAGTCCAGCAACAATCATGTACCTCTACTTCACACTCTTCCTAGGAGACAGAAGGAAATGGAGAACACAAGGATACTATTTCCTTTGCCTTGCCTTGCCTTGCCTTTCTTTATTTCTGCTCAACTTTCTTCAAAATTAAGACTCAAGACAGCTTATGAGATAAAATGAAAAACCAGTTAAAATGAATGTAGATGAAAACATACAAAAAGTTATATTTGAAATGGAACAGTTGATGTCAGTCCCATACTATCTGTGAGGCTTGGTCATGCCTGGGTTCATTTGTAAATATTAGAGTTGTTCACAAATAGCCTCTTTAAAATCTTCACTCTATTTGTGAGCAGAGAATTAGAAGAGAGTGGCAATAGCACAATTTTTCTTAAGGCCTTATAATGTTACAAGTACATCTTAGCCTCATATCTCTTTACATCCTGCATACTATCTAGGATGAAGGACAACCACCTTAAGATGCCATTTAGTTTATTTCTCCTTTATTGTTATAAAGCTGTTCAGTTCCAAATATAAAAAAAGAAAATTCTTGTATCTACATCCCATACCAACTTGTGGAAATATAAAAGAACTTTGGCAGAATAATGATATTCTGGTTTATCCACAATATTTTTTGACAAAGGCTTTCTTAGTTCCTGAGATGTTCAAATCCCACTGCAGAATTCAATGAATATCTTCAGCCTTTTCTGAAGGAAAAAGAAGTCAGAGAAAATATTTTGTCTGGATATGGCCCTCAAAATTTGTCTTATCTTTTGCTTTAGGTGAAAATGTGCATGAAAAAAGCTGAGCCCCACCCCACCCCAAGTTTATTGAGCTTTCCTTTAAATCCCTTTAATATTTTTTTCCTGACTGAGAATATTCAAAGTCTTTTCCAATTTCAACATGATACAACATGCTTGATTCTTTACTTAGTTCCTTATTATGGGAAGTACTTAAACTACAGTGTCTTGGCAGGGTTCCAGCTTCTCTGAAGGAGGCTGTTATAAAACCATTATTTTAAAAAGCCATCCCTGGATGCCACCATTCTGGATAATTATAGCCAATGTCTATCATTCCATTTTTAGACAAGGTTCTAGAGTGTATGAAGGCTTTTCAGCTCCAGGAATTTCTGGGTGAAATCAATTATGTAGAGCAATTTCAATCTGGTTTCAAACCTGGTTATGGGACAGAGACAACTTGGTCGAAGGCCAGGAGCTAGACAGATGGAGTTTTTCCCTGTTGGTTTCACTGGACCTCTCAGCAGATTTCAGTACCATCACCCATGGTATCTTTCTAGGTCATCTTGCTGGGATGGGACTTGGGGGCACCATTTTACAGTGACTTTGTTCTTTCCTAGAGGTGTGAGCCCAGAATGTGGTGCTGGGAGGCTCCTGTTCAACTCGCTGGCCTGGGGGATCCCTCAGGGTTTGTTTCTGCCCGCCATGTCACATAAGACATGAAACTGCTGGGAAAGGTTAGCCAGAATTTGGGGGTTTGGTGCCATCAGTATACAGGTGACATCCTTTCCACCTTAGCCAAGGAAGCTGCTATGGTTCTAAGCTGATGCCTGTCATCAGTAATGGACTGGATGAGGACAAACAAATTGGAAATTTAATCCAGACAAAACAGACATAGTCAGTCATAAGGCAGATCAGGAGAATAGGGATTCATCCTCTGCTGAATGGGGTTATATTCACTCTGAAGATGCAGGTTCACAACTTAAGTGTGTTCCTGGATTCAACTCTTATGTCATCAATAGTCAGGAGTGAGTTTGCATAGTTAAAGCTTGAAAGCCAGCTGCAACCATTCCTTGAGATATCAGAAATGGCCATAGTAATTCATGCCTTAGTTACATCCTAATTGGATTACTGTACTGCACTCTATGTGGGGCTGCTTTAGAAGAAAACTTCAACTGGTCCAAAGAGCCACAGTCAGCTTGTTAACTGGGGCTAGCTAAAGGAAGCACATAACTCATTTGTAGCCACAGCTCCACTGGCTGCTGCTCCTTTTCCAGGAACAATTCAAAGTGCTGGTTATGGCCTTTAAAGCCCTACACAATTCAGCTCTAGGTTATTTGAACTGATATATCTCACTTACAAACCACTCTGTGCTTTGAAATCTGGGGCGAAGGCTCTCTCTCTATCCCACAATCCTCATACTTACATCTTGTGGGCATATGGGGGAGGGTCTTCTCAGTAGTTTTCTCTAAGCTCCCAGGGAATTTAGAGTGGTGCTCTCCCTGCTTTCTTTTCACAAACAAGTGAAGACTTTTTTTTTCCTGATAGGCATTTGATGAGTGACTACAATGCTAACTGTATTGGCTATTGCTAGTTTTTGTGCTGGTGTGTTTGTGTGTTGTGTTGTAATGATGTATCTTTTCATTTGGTTTCAATTTTTATTGTTCAATTTTGTTATAACATTTGCATCTTGTGGGTTTTAACAATGTCTTTTTAAATTGTTGCAAGCTGTTTTTGAGTCTTTATCTGAGAAAAAAATATAGGATAGAAATGTTGATAACAAAGATGATGATGATGATGATGATGATGATGATGATGATGATGATGATGATGATGAGACCCAGAGAGAAGATAAGATGTTTAGCAAAAAATATCCCCTCTGATGGGAGTGTAGCAGGTTTGAAACTCTGCAAGGTCTCCTGGGTGATCAATTCAGCCCCCTAACCCTGAGGTTGCCATACTTGCCCTGTAGGATGTTTAGATGTAAGAAGGAACATGCAAGTTTGTATCAATTATCCAGTTGTGTAGAAGAGAGAGTTGGGGTATGTGTTGTAGGGATGCAAGGAATATTTGAAAATATCTGGGGGAAAATGTTCCAAAAATGTGTTTCTCATATTTTGAGAAACCGTAATGAGAAAAATCCTGGATTGATGAGAATCTTTAGGGTTTCAGACATATTCTATGCACAATTTTCACATGGTTGTTTTGTGAGGGGGGAGCTTTTTTCTTAAGAAGAAACAACATCTTCTGCATAAAAAGAGATATATCTGATGGGGGGGAAATGCTGTTTCCATACACAGAAAATGCTGTTCCAGTACAAAACAAAACCAAGTCATATGAAAATATTGTGTAGAATATGTTCTGAACTGTGAATAGTCTCCAAAAACTGCACGGTTTTCAAATCATTTATCACAGCTGGAAGAAAACTACTGAAGAAATGCTGATTATTTACTTCAAGAGGACAGTTGTTCTAATGTGTTGTTTGCATGTAGAATTATCATTCCACCTCCAAAAAACCTATTAAATACACGATGCTATTGGTGCACACAGTTCTTCAGTTTAATCACAGAAATCTACAATAACCCTATATTCTTTTGCATCTGGTTCATCTAATATGCAGGGAAGACCAAATTGCTTGGCAATGACCATCTCAATGGAGCCTTTCCTGCTAGAACAGGGAAAGTATAATCAAAATAAATCTGTAATATATACCTTTAAACAGATACAAAATGTAAGCTATAAACATTATTTATGTTTAGCCCAGAGGCTCTGATTTTTATATATAAAGATAAAGAATATTTCTAAAGCTATCTTTTGCACTGTTACAGATAACTGTCCAACTAACAAGACTTCCTGCAGCTATTAATTTTCCTTTCTTCATATAGAATTTCCTAGGAGTGGTGATGAATAGAAATAGCTCGGGAAAAGTTTCCTTAATGAAACAGCACTACAACTTTTTTTGACAGCTCCAATCATTTATACCCCACAAACAAGGAGAAAGAGTCCTGAGCTGAAATAACTAGGATAAAGCATATTTTCACATGTGCCATTAGAGTTCTGGATTGTTGAAACATGCTGCCTTATTGTTGAGCTTTCTAATTTAAATCCAGTGGTATGTCATGTTAACAATAAAGATTGCAGAGGCTAGAGAAATTTAACACAAAATAGCATAACAATATCCTGTTCAGTCAATGATCCCTGACTGGAAGTTCTTACCCATGTGACTAATTCATGAAGAATTCAGGAAGAAGAAGTCAGTAACTCAAGAAGAAGAAAAGGGCAGGAGAAAATATTAGCAGTTATCAGCGATTTTTTTAAAGTTACTAACTGTACAATAGATTTGTTTTATGAGATAATTTTCTAAACACCCTCTCCACACAAGTTATAAGGTTTTTTTTAATCATTCAGTGCAGCTCTAAAAACAATCAAATGTGATAGTCAAATTAGTATATTTATATATGTTAGATAGACCATTGGTGTATTTCCTTTCTTTTCGTTGAGATCACAGACTCAGACATAATTTGGCAGCTTGTCTCTTTCAAGGGATTAAAAAAAACACCTTAAAATTAGTTTTTAGAAAAAATATATATAATTTTACTGCTCAATGAACCTTGCAACAACAACATTTTAGCATCTATACACCGTGGCAGATGGCAAGCTAATGAGGCCTGTTGGAGCTGCATACTGATATATTCTACACAGAACACCTCTGTGTTCCAAAGGGAGGCCAAAGAGGAAATTTTATTTATCTTCCTCCTTGTATTTCATACTTACAAATCACAAGACAGATTATTAGAGAAGACATTTTTACAACTTTAATTAGACTTACTAATGTTTACTGCATATGTTAGGCCTACGAAGCTGAAAGGACACACATTTGCCATGTCTTCTATGATGAAATATTCCACATTTGTTAACTGCAAAAGTATCCCTCACACACAGACACACATTTGGCTCAAGCTTTCTTGACACAACTTGGCAAAGATGCTATAGCAACTTTGATTTACACACCCATTTTAAAGGCATCCATTTGAGCCTCAGGATACGTTTCCTGTCCTTACACACATGAACAGCATCCTCATGTTCCCTGGAAAACTTCTCTGGAGTTTCCTCTCATGAAAATCAACAAGGAGAGATTGTTGGAACTGAAATTATTTATATTCAAATACATAGCCATGTTAGTCTGGAAAATCAGTATGCAAAGGGATCTTGTAGCACTTATGAAACTAACTGAAAGAAAAAAGCTGGTGTGATGAGCTTTTATAGACTTGAGCCTACTTCCTTAAATGCATCAGCTGGAGTAGAGAATTCACAGACAGACCTATATAAGTCAGTTGTATGTGACAATGGAGTGAAGCAGATGACCCACTAAGAACAACCAAAGGCTGTTTTGGCTGCAGTCACACTGCAATGGTGCAGGGACCATAGCCACTGCATGACCCACTTCCAAAGGAAGGCAGTGCCATGATCCCAAGTCAGCAGCTGCCAGGAACTGGATTATTCCAGCTCCTTTTTTATCCAGTTCAAAGGACCAGATTGTGGCACCAGAGTGGCTTCTGGCCACTCTGGATGTGTGCATCATCTAAATGCTGTAGCCAAATGTCTAGTATGGGGGAATTTTACTTAGCTCAAATTGAGAGGGGGTCAGCTACAAGGACCCTGTGAGAATGTCTCCCACCTGTATACCAAGAGGGCAGTGGATCTAAGAAATGATGCAGAGGCAGAATTCTCTAATTAAAGTATCATTTTTATTAAGGGGGAAATCACACAGCAATACACTATCATACACTCATTCATTCAAGGCTCAGGTTAGCTTGGAATAGATTTTGAGGCAAAACAGCAGGCAATACTTACGGTGCTTTCTTCCGGAGTCCAATAGGGTGAAGTGGTGTGGAACGCAGCCATTCTGAGAGAGTTTGATGAACAGAAGTGCCAGAATTAGACTAGAGATCATAGTGACATAGTATCCCCATGGAATTAAAAACTAGCCCACTGAGGGGAGATTTCCAGAGGTTTATAAGGGCTAAAACTAGCACAGGTCAAAGGTGCTAGATTGTATAGGGTGAGGTAATTGGTCTGGCAAAATTCAAGGTAACTGGGAGGGGTATTAAGTCATTAGCTGCCTCATCAGGTGAAATGACAAAGCAATAATCACCCATTCTTCTGATTATGGGGGTGATGATAATGATGATGAAGATGATGATGGTGGTGATGGTCCCATTTGCAACTCCCAAACTACCTTCCTGCCTTGTGGTGACATCTTCCAGGTGGCCTTGGTGTGACCTGCTGGTCATTGTCCAGATGGTACTGGGGTCATTTACAGGGTACATCTGGGGTCGTGTGGAACACTGCCCACACACCAAAATACAGAAAAATGCACTTTGGCTGGCAACACCATGCCCACAAAGTGGCTATAAGCTGCTTCTTTTGTTTTGTGCATTTCGGGCCAATGTAAATTCAAAATCTTGTATATATGGAGATGAGGTGACAAGTTCAGTTTTAAGTATGGCTATTGGGGGACAAAAGAAGGAGGAAGGATGTTGCCTAATGGCAAGGAGAGCAGATAATCATATTAATGAATATTGGAATATAGTGTGGGAACCAGAAAAGAGACATGATGAAATGGTTAAGGGCACCTTCATGAGTCAGTGTGTGTGTGTTAGATAGTGTTCAAATGTGTGTAGTGTGCCACAAAACCTTTGTCTCTGTTCAACTCACTGCTGATGCACTGGAGTCTGTGAATAAATCCCAATTCTGCTATTATTCTTGCCAATCTTTCTTTTTGTTCTTTTGTTCAAAGACTGCTGTTCTCACATCCAAGAGGGAATGCCCAGGAAGACTGAAGTGTCCTGCAACTGTTTGTTGTTTATTTATTTTTGTTGTTGTTGTGTGTATTCCCATTTCTATGTATGATTTATGTACAGTTACTCTCTGGCACAGGGACCGACCTCTTTGCCCAATGCATAGTGTTGTAGGGCATTGAAGACATGGTATGGCATAAATTACATTAGGGGAAGAGCATGTGACAGTGCCCCTAATATTGTGGGTGTTCCCATTTGGCTGTGTGATGACATTTCCTGAATATATGTGTGGGTTTGTGACAAGACTTTGCAGCTGTGTCCATCTCTGTTTTGTATGTGCTCCTATACATAAGTACCTGTTTGAAATTTGTCAGCTATCTGTAGGCAAGTAAAGGCTTGCCACCAAGAGTCCTTGAGAAGGCAGCATTATTGTCCAGAATAGATTATACTTCATAGATGTTATGACTGAGTGGTCTGAGTTGGGAGCTGTATGTGATCATTTAATGGGGTTCTGTTATTTTCTGTCTACAGTCTTTTCTGTAATAATATTTTCCTGGTTACAAGTCTTACCTTGTTTATTTGTTTATTTGTTTTGTTTTGTTTTACTTCATATGGTGTGTGCTGTAGTTTGAGGAATGCTCATTGTAATTCCATGAATTTGACCTCCTTGTCCTTTAGTTCAGAGGAGATGGGATTGTATTGGAGGGCATGGCTGTAGACTGTGGATCTGGTACTGTGATCAGGGTGAAAACTGGAGGCATGTATATTCATGAAGCAGTCAGTGGGTCTGTAATATAGTGTAGTGCTTAGATGTCCATTTTATAGCTGTACAATGTTGTCAAGAGAGTGAACTTTTTCTGTTGATAGTAGGATGGAAGTTGGTGAAACCCTAGTGGAATGTCATGAGTGAGTCTTCTCCACGAGTCCAAATTATAAAGATATTACTAATGTGCCACAGATAGAAGAACAGTTTCCGGGTGCAGAAGTTAAGGAAGCATTGTTCTAGGTTGACCATGAAGATGTTGGCATATTGTGGCGCCATGTCCATGCCCACAGCAGTACTATTTACTTGAAGGTATATGTTATTACCAAAGGGGAAGAAATTGTATGTGAGAACTGTTATCCAAAAAACTGGGGGTCTCAGGAGGGCGCCCACAAATTAATATAATTTAGCTCTAATAAATCTACACCTTGGCTGGACCAATATTTAGACTGGGAACTCTCCCTTTGTCTATTGGTTCCAAACCACACAGAACTCCAGAAGTAATTGAAAATAGGTTTTGAAGTTTATTAGTAAAATAATCAACACACGCACACACATGCACACATAAACTAATGAAGCAAAGGTGGGAGAAGGTGAAAAGTGGAGGCCTTACTAATGGTAATACTGTACAGATTTTGAAGAATAGCTCCAGTTGAGGCATATCCTAAATGAGGATGGCTAAATAGCTCCTGTGGCAAGTGGGGTGGCCAGCTTACTGAAAAATCTAGTAGTAGTTGAACTGAGGTTTTGTCCTGCTTCAGACTAGACCAAATGGCTAGTGCCAAAGTACCTATATTTATAGTCAAAATCACATCCCAGGGCAGTATTCTCAGGATGAATGGATTACCTCATTGCTAAATGGTTTTTCCAGGAGAGAAGAATAGTGTGATATGCAGTGATGGCCAAGCAATCAGTATAAATGTTCTCAAACAAAAATAGTTTCATTCCCAGAAGGAAACACTCTTTGTGGTGTGCAAGCAATCTCCCAGGCCAGCTCACTATCACCTTTTATATAGTCTAGGGTTTATGCTGATTCCAGTCTTGAGACATCCCCTCATGGCTGAGTGCCTTAGGATTGTCCCAGTCTGGCCTATCTAGTCAACCTGGCATAGCTGGTTTCCTGTGCTGGAGAGCTGCTGCTTGGGCCACCTGCCTAAAACATCTCTTCTGATATTAAATTGATATCAGAAAGGTGATGGGGCACTGGTTCTTACATAACAAGATGACAGACCTTGGAATAATGTTCCTGTTGGCTTGTAGTCCATCCTTGCATGGGATGTTGGTGTACAGTGATTCCAGATCCATCGTAGCTAAGATGATGTTCCCTGGGAGTTTGTGCATGGATTGTATTTTCTACAGGAAGTCAGTAGAGTTTGGTAATTTTTGTGGCATATGGCTAAAGGATATTGTCCATCTGTTTAGAGGCACCAACTCTGATTGTTCCAATGCTAGATGCAATTGGTCATCCAAGGTTGTCCAATGAAATCCAGTTGAAATCAGGAAGACTTACTCCTAGATTTGAGTTTTGCCTTGTGATGTACTCTTATATATGTCTACTGAAAAGCTTGAAGATCTTAGCTAGACATTCATAGAATTGTGTTGTTCAGGAAGTTCCTGAAACAAATATTTTCACCACCTTAGTACTCTGTTAACCAACCTTCTCAAACTACCAGATGATTTCCAAAACTACAGGTTTGTTGCATGTAGAAGGCAACCAGATAGCTGAAATGGATGCACAGAACGAGCAACTTTCCTCCTGTGAACTTCCTTAAGTTAAAATGTCTTAGTATTCAAGCTATAGTGCAATGTTTGTGTTATTAATTCAATGTATTCATTCAAATCCAGCTGCTTTAATGACAACTGCAGACTGGAAATCTAGCATACAGACTTCAGCTTGTTTCATCTCATAATCTGCTTTGTTGGTCAGACTATTTCTGCTAAAGTCACCATCAGTTTAAACACAGTCGGTGTCTTAGGTATCACAGAGAATAAAATCTGAATGTGTGGGTATCTCTTTCTGAATTTAAACCTGGTGCCATATGGTCTCCAGTTTAGTATTCATGAAACTAGCAGTTCAGTCTGAAAACCTCATCTGGACTTCATAGAAACTGGAGAACAAGTGGTAGCAAGCACTGTTGACATTGCTAATTTTCTAGTATTTATATAAAGCTTCTACCAAGAAACTTGAAAAAACATATCAGCTATAGACTACAATATCCATTTGCAACCTCTGTAAACACAACCTCTTCTAATTTATTAAAGTAGTTCCAAATCTGTCAAATTGAGTATTTAACAACAACCCAATTGGACATGAGAAAGTTGGCCATTGCATCCTCTAAGGCTCAGAGAGTGTGAATTGCCCAAGGTCATCCAGCAGGTTTCCTTAGCTGAGCAGGGTTTTGAATCCTGGTCTACCAAAGTTCTAGTTCATCACTCAAACCACTAAACTGTGATAGCTCTCTCAAGCTGCAAGAAAAGAAATCAGTTTGGGACCCTCCTTATAGCGAAGCATTCAGGAAAGTTAAATGTCATTGATGACAGGTGAACTATTACCCCACTGTTTAAATATTTGGACATTTCTGTTTTTCAGGAGAGGAGACGCTTGCCTCAGTTTTGTATTTGATCAAACACTGTGAAAGGCAGCTTTTGTTCAAGTGCAAATTCTTTGTTTCGCTGATCCACAATAGCAGCCTGTCAATATTATCTTTTTACCAAACATGTCATGTTTGCTTTGAACTGAGTAATTCAAAAAAGTCAATAATTTGAATCTGAACTTCTATTGTATTTTAGCTCTCATTTTTCAACACTTTTGACAGATTTTCTTTTTGTCTCCATGTTACAAGACATATGCCATAGCATCAAATAAGAACAATGGTTACATCAATTTCTCCAGAGACATGATAAAGAATTATTGTAATGATTTGGAGTATCTTAAATTTTTATTAATCATATGCAAGAATATTCAAATCATTCTTTTATTTACTGAATCTAACAGTAAAGTTATCTAAGGAGGGAAAATAAATCAGTGGCTTTTGCATTTTTCTATTTCTTTTTTAAAATCCATGTTGCAGTTCCTGAAACTAGAGGTGTAATTATTCACTAATTTTTTTTTCTTGATTGAAGTCGTGAGTAATTTTAACAATTTTCTTTTTGTTGTTGGAAAGTCTTCAATAACTGTACAGTTTTTAAAACTATTCACAATTGCCCAAGGTCACCTAGTGGGCTTCACTGATGAGTTGGGAATTGAACCCTGGTCTCCAAGGTCCCAGTCCAATCCACAAACCACTACCCTACTCAGGCTTTTTGCATAGTTATAGCCAAAGTACCCAAGGGTGGTACTGTCGCAACAGAAGCAGAGAACAAAATGAAATAAATACACAGAACAAAACTGTCTCTAATCCTCTAGAACTAAACGTGCAACAATAATATATGTAAACAAACAATAATTTTCTGGTTTTTTTTTCAATATTGCATCTCAAATCTGCTGCCTGAGGCAGCCATCTCATTATGCCTAAAGGAAGAGCCAATACATAACAATTTATAAGCACTCTGAGAGTTTTGTGGCTAAACAGTGGAGTGTAAATAAAATAAAGTAAAGTAAAGTAAATACTTTTAATTAATTAATTCAGGCTTTTTTTAAATGTCCAAATAAATGTCCAAATAAATCTACATAGTTGGATTAATCAAGTTTGACACCACTTTAATTGTCATGGTTCAGTGCTATCTCAGAGTCACTCATTAAATGAGTGAACTAGGAAAAGAACTGGGGCCAGTAAAAGGGGTAAAGGAATATTTCTGAAGAAAGAAAAAAGCCTCAGGCTATATTTTAAGGAAAGTAGAGCCCTGTTGGCCCAGAAGTTACACCATCAAACAACAATTAATAATAATAATAATAATAATAATGATGATGATGATGATGATGATGATGATAATAATAATAATAATAATAATAATAATAATAATAATAATAATAATAACTCTGCTGCTACTGGGAGTCCTGGGGCATGGTGGTTAAATGCCGGTACGGCAGCCACTCACTCACAGTCACAAGGTTGTGAGTTCAATACCAGCCATGGGCTTAAGGTTGACTCAGTCTGGCATCCTTCCAAGGTAACTAATATGTTCTTAAAAACAGCTTGTTGGGGACAATTAGCTTACACATTGTAAACCACCACACTGATAAGTGGTATAGAAATGTACTTGCTTTTGCTATTGCTACTGCAACATTAGAAAGAATTAGAAAGAGTTGTAATAGTGGCAGACTAAATGCCTCTTGTGGTGCCTTCCAACTCTGTGGTTCATTTATCCCGTTCTGTGATTCTGACATCTCCAAAGGTTTTGTCAAAAGAGTTTTTTGTTTCTTTTTTTCTGTCTAACAGAGTGGGAAAATAAGGATTTGAAAAATGTTTTGGCTCAGCACTTGCCAAGCTATACAAGTTTGGTTGGGAACCTCTGTCTTAAGAAACTCTAAAGTTCCCCATTACTACAAGACACTTCCTTGTTTCAGTAAGAGTGCAGACTTTGCTTTCAAATAGTGAAATCTATGTTTACTTTAGGATCATACCCTTATCTTTCCAATTCTTAATTTTCCTTTCAGTCTACACATCATTTGGAACCTATTTTAATAATATCGTTGAGCACTGCATAACAAAGTCATCATCTTCATAGTGTCAGTAATTTAAATAACTGTTCTATCAACATATATTTCGAAAAGCTATTTAGAGAATCAATATTAAGCAATTATTTGCTTTCAGTTAGGAATATGTGACTTTCCAATGTCCTATAATTCAATAAATAATTTGCCAGCTAATTCTATAACATAAAGCTATTGTATCAGATGCATGTTTTGCAGTCCTTCAAACACACACATGCATGTACAAATACACACAAACATGAACACATATTTGTATGTGTGTGAGTGTGTGTGCAGACATACTTAAACACGATGTATTTAACAAATCTTAACTTTTATATCCGAGGATGGTGTTATCTGTACCTTTCTCGAAAGTATCCAAACCATACAAAATTCTGTGAAATTTCAGACAAAAATCAAAACTAGGAAAATATATATAGTATTCCCAGGGCAGAAACATACAGGTTGATATCCTCACTGTGAACTTTATTTATATTGAATCAGCCAGCGCTTTTACTTTTTTTATTAATGATTTTTATATTCACATTTTCTCCTAATAAAATTACATCCAAAACATACAACTCCCATACTCATCCCTACACTCTTCCCGCCACCCTCCCATATTTCCCCTTATCCCCCTCCCTCTTCTCCCTCATAACAGTCAGTCCACAACTTCTAATGACTCCCTGATAACACAATACATTGGTTATTATTCTCTATTTGTACACCAGTTGTTTCCAGTATAAAAGTATAGAAATAGATTATATGTCCTAGCTGTCCTTGAAAGGGTTCAATTCTCTTATTTTTTTGTCTTGTTTTTTAATCTCTTTCTTATTTCTTCATATATAATTAGTTTACTTCTCCCATAATTTAATTATATTTTCCAATTTCTTCTCATACTGTTGTATAGTTTTCCCATTGATATATGTAGTTAATCTATCCATGGTAACCATTCCATTCAGTTTCATTCTTCCACAGTGGGAATGATTTTGGCTTTCCAATGTCTTGCAAGAGTCAATCTTGCCGTGGAGACCATATAAGCAATATATTGGTTTTTTTCATCCTGATTTAACTTAATCTTTAAGTCATCTGTTATGTTTCATAAAAATATTTCAGGTTTGAGTGGTATGTTTTTATGTACTGTTTCCATAATAGTTTTATGTATGCTTTTCCAATATTTCTTTATCTCTCTACAATGCCACTACATATGGTATAAAGTTCCTGGTTTTTCTTCACATTTCCAACAGGTGTTCTTATTATCTTTCCTTATTTTAGCCAATTTGGTCAGTGCCGTGTACCATCTAAAGAATATTTTATAGTAGTTCTCTTTTAAGTTGTTACATTTTGTAAATTTCAAATGTTCTTTCTAGACTTTTCCCCAACTTGGTAGGTGGATTTGCCTTCCTATATTCTGCATCCACTTAAGCATATTGATTTTAATTGTTTCTTCCTTCATTTCATAATCTAATAGGAATTTGTAGAGTTTTGTTATCATCTTTTTCTCATCCGCCCAGAATACTTTATCTATTTTACTTGCTTCAGTTGTTTCTCAAAAACTTTGTTTGCTTTGAGTTTATCATAACTAATAAAAGCATGCCACCCAAAGTATAAATTATCCCCCTCCAGTTCCCATAATCTTTTATTTCCCAAGAGGATCCAATCTTTTATCCAAGTCAGGGTGCTGGCGTAGTAGTAAATTTGTAAGTTTGGTAATCCAAACCCTCTTTCTCTTTCCTATCTTGCATTACACTCATTTTGATCATTGCTTTCTTGCCTTGCCATATAAATTCTGCTAGATCTTTCTCCCAGTTTTTAAATGGCTGATCATTCATTATTATTGGGATTGTTTGGAAGAGATATAACATTCTTGGAAGAAAATTCATTTGGATAGTTGTCACTTTCGCAATTAATGATAAGTCTAACAAATTCAATTTCTTTAAATCTTTCTTTATTTT
Source organism: Sceloporus undulatus (assembly GCF_019175285.1). Taxonomy (NCBI): domain Eukaryota; kingdom Metazoa; phylum Chordata; class Lepidosauria; order Squamata; family Phrynosomatidae; genus Sceloporus; species Sceloporus undulatus. The sequence goes on along the minus strand of NC_056524.1, from coordinate 133,445,009 downwards.
CTTCCAAGGTTTAGTATAATTATTTTCATATAGTTCCGAGGTATTTGGGTTTTTTTTTTTTTTTTTGAGTTCCTAAATATTTCATCTTATTTACTATATTAATTTCAGTCTTCTCTTTTAGGTGTTCTTCTTTTCTTGTCATATTCTTTGTTATCACTCCACTTTTGTTTTTGTTCACTTTGAATCCTTCTAAGTCTCCGAACTTATCTAAAATTTCCATTAGTATTCCAATGCTATCTGTAGGGTCTTCTAGAAATATCACAAGGTTGTCTGTGAATGCCTGGAGTTTAAATGTGGAGCTCCTCATTTTCACTCCTTTTATTCCATGGTTGTTTCTTATTTTCCTTAAAAGTACCTCCACGACCATAATGAATAGCAGTGGAGATAGTGGACAATCTTGTTGCATTCCTTTTTTGATAATATACTTCTTTGTTCTTTCTCCAATTCCTAGTATTTGGGCAGATTGCTTATTGTATATGTTTTTAATCCAATGAGTAAATCTTTCTCCTCTTCTGCTTTCCTCTAATAGATTTTCCATGAAGGCCCAATTTAAGTTATGAAATGCTTTTTTGAGATCTAAGAGGACCATTCCCAATTTTCTTTCATTATGTCATCCATAGAATTGTAATATATTTTAACACAATTCTGATATTATTTTTTATCTGTCTACCTGATAAAAATCTAGATTTGTCTTCATGGATCCAAGTTTGTGGTGCTTTGTTTAGACTGTTTGCTAGGATCAATGCAAATATCTTTTAAACGATATTTAAGAGGAATATTGGTCTGTAATTATTAATCTCTTCTGGGACTTGTTCTTCTTTAGGTATTAATGTGATAGGAGTTTCCCCCAGGTTTCTGGAAATCTGCCTTTATCTATTTCTTTGATTGTTTTGTACAAAGGTGTTGCTAATTCTTCCTTAAATACCTTGTAGTATTTTGCTATTAGTCCATCTGGGTCTGGTGCCTTATTTTATTTTTGATTATTTATTGCTCTCCCAATTTCATGCATTGTGATTGGCGTATATAATTCTTCTCTCTGTTTATTTGTGAAATAGGGAATTTGTTCTTTCTTCATGAATTCTCTTATCTTCTCCTCTTTCCTTTTTGTTGTTCCTTCTGGTGTGAACAGTTTATAATATTCATATATCTCCAGTTTTGCTTTGCTGTGTGTATTCTTTGCCTTTATTTTTAATCTTGATTATTAAGTTGTTTTCTTTCTCTTTCTTTAATTTATGGGCTAGCCATTTTCCATAAATTCCACAGTGTTTTCAGAGTGATATTGTGTTAGATATTTTACTTTATTTGCTATTTTCCTGCATCATACTTTGATTTAATTTGTTCTTTTGCTCTTGTATTTCTTGTAATTTTTTTTCTGTTGGTCTTTCTTTTAATTCTTGTTCTTTTCCTTGTAGTTGCATTGTTAATTTTTTTCTTTTCTTTTTCTTTTCTTTTCTCCTGATCTCTTTCTGTATCAAGTTCTCTAGCAACTGCTTTCGCAGCATCCCAGATTATCGACACTGGTGTTTTTTCAGTTGTATTTTCTTCAAGGTATAATTTGAGATAGTTTTAATTAACAGCCGGTGCCCTTACCAATGCACTTTTTATGTAGTAGATGCTTTATCTACCAGTGAGATAACAAGTTATGATTAGTTCACATGGGCATGAGTATCATGTACAACTTTTGTTCTCTTGGAGCAACATGGCAACAACTATGCAGATCAAAATGAATAAGTCATGAATATATTTTAAAAGATACGAATATTAATGATGTCTGTGCAGGAGAATTTCCTTGTAGACTCCAGCCTTTGATATTAAAATGATGTACTATTTAGGAAACTTTCTACCCCTTCCCCAATCCAAGTACTAATTAAAATGTTGTCAACATCTATTTGAATATCCCACAGTGCCCATCAAATGCCCAAAGGGAGTGTTGTTTGAGGAACATGTTCTGGGGACTCAAAACCCCATCAACACCAACTTTCATTCAATCTACATTTTCAGGAAATCCCATGTTACTTGAGGAGTGCCACTCACCCAACTATTTTCCTTTTGCTTTTGTGGGTTTTTTGGTCTATGTGACCATGTTCTAGAAGAGTATTCTTCTAGAACATGGCCACATAGACCGAAAACCCCACAAAAAACTATGGATGCTGGTCATGAAAGCCTTTGACTTCATATTTTCCTATTTTCGCAGCCCCATGTTATCCCACCGCTGTCACCAAATTATGTGATGAGAGCCACCAAAACTGCTTATTTTCTTTTTTTAGAATTGACTTTCAGATGTTATTTAGTAGTGTGGTTACTTATTTCAGATCTGGTCAAGCTTGTACATAATTAACAAAAAAACTTTATTTGAAAAACAGGTTAACAATGTTTCACTTTTTCAGTTGGTACATTCATTTGTTATTGTTTCACTTTGTTGTGCTTAGTTACACTTTGTTACTTCTCTCCCTCTCTTTCTAGAGAACTCCTGTTACTCTCACATAGGACCCTCACACCATGCTTATTTACTGTTATCCTTCTGAGCTTATTTCTTGTTGGGGCATAGAGAGATGCTCTGTGTCCACTACAACCATGTGCAGAGTTGATCCATGCAGACAAGACGCCACAAGAAGGCTCTTGGAGAGATGTCTGCAAAGGCTTCAGGCTGAGAAGGAAAAATTCCTCCCACGCAGGAAAAACAGCCTTGAGCTCCTGTCTTGAAGAAATAAACACTTCTGGACAGCAAGGCTCTCTCCAACATGAGGGCTTTAAGCACTTGTTGCAAGCTATTTACAAGAACGCACAGAGTACCAGACAGCCATCTTGGATACTCACAGCTCTATATAAAAACTCACAAAGTGCTCCACAAGTTACTAACCACAATAACCGAACAACGGAGATAGTCACCTTCTCCCTTATAGACAGTCTTCTGTGAAGTCATGTGGTGTCTCACCACCAATGAAACCTTTCTAGTTTCATCCCCAGTGCAGGTTGCATCATACCATTGCCCATGATGCACTGCTGGCTGAGTTCACCTACTTGCATGTTGCATCAGATGTCCCATGATGCACAGCTTCCAAATGCTGACTCATGCACACCTGCCACTTGAACTGTAGTACCTCTGCTCCAGTTCCACCTAGTGGCCACATCCATGTAATTACAGGCCAAGTGTGCCACATGGTCTTGACATTTCTACTAGCCCTCAGGCTAACCCCATCCCTCAGGATATCAGACCAGCAACATCCTCACTTCTGAACTTGTACCCTGTCAGACCCTGTCATAGAGCTAAGTCATTTCCTTCCAAACTTTAGCTCTCACAGTCCCTAACCTCTGGACTTTGACACAACCAGACCCTCACTGTCTGAAACCAAAACCCTAACTAACTCCAACTGTCACTAATGGAATTCTTCTATTCTTACCAGCCAACATTCTGTCTCTGGCTGACTCCTGATTGGCTGTTGCTAGCCTGGCATAATTCTGCCTGTTCTTCACTTATGATCCATACTTATTGTCTAATCCAACATCTTCATATCATATTGACAGGTGAATACTGATGGATAAACAACAGACACACTGATTTGGAAATTATGCTGTGCTCCTTATCATGATCACCAGCAACTGGTTTACATTGAGGTGTATTACCACTGGTATTGGAGTGAATATATAAGCATACTAAGCAAAAGTGTAAATGAAAGAATTGTTATTCATTGCACTCTTTTTTAGGGGGGGAGTGTGAGGTTAAAAAGCTAGCTTCCCCCCTCTGTTACCTGAGATTTAATGCCATAGTGTAAATAAAATACCTTGCAGCTAGTCTAGAGATACAACAGGGTGCTTTATAGATATAAGCACAATCATAGGATTAGAACCAATGCCCAACAGGATCAGGCTTCTGGCATCTAACCAAGTAGGTGCTCAGTAGGTTACTGAGAGCCTGATAGCTCTGGGAAGAGGATGGAAGTGGGAGCCATCCATGTGTGTAACAAGCATGTAGAGCAGTCGTAGTGAATGTAGAATTTGGGAGAATAACAGATGTGGCATTGGGCTCTAGAGGATAATAGTCTATCTAACCTTTGTTTTACAGAAATAAAAATTGTCACATCTCATCTCAAAGCAGTTGGATTATAATACACCAGAATTCATGACAGACAGATCTTGAAAGTTTATCCAAATAAATATTTAATTCATTTCCCAGGAAGTATTAACATTACATTATGAATTTTATCCACTGAGGGTTAATGCAACTTCCTCTTATCTATCCATTCCAGACCCCCTGTGGATGAAAAAAATGTAGGACCTTTTACAGTTTTCAGTGGTGGCACACGTGTGCAACCGCTCTCCCATGACCACGTGCATGCCCAGCCATTAGTGGCAATGGGGCTTGCCATCTGTGGATGCTTAAATCCATGGATGGCAAGACCATGGTTGGGGAGGGTGGACTGTATAACTGTAGATTTTAATTATATTAATAGTTACTTAGGTGGCATGGAGGTATGGCCCCTTTAAATGTTGGCACACAACATGTAGTTCATTGATCACTATTCCATGCCAGGGCTGCTCCCAAGATGTTCCCTTCCATAAGAAGCTAGATGGCCCCAGCTCTGCTCTCCTTCTCCCATCAAATAAAGACATTTTTATTTAAACAGGCATGTTGTGCAGAAGGGTCTTTTAATGGTGTATGTGTGTTGCTATATTTGTAAAGGTTTTCATACTGTTTTAAATTGTAATGTTTGTAATAGGATTTAATTGTTTTTAACTCATTACATTTTAGATGAACTTTGTTTTACAAGTAATCTTGTATGACAGAAATTAAATGCATGCAATGCATACATACATGTGGCTGTTGAGGTGACAGCAGGATGGATTAAGAAAAAGTATGAGTTTACCAAAGATCAGTGGCGTGTAGGATTCTGATTTTAAAGGAAATAAAGGTAAATACTTTAGTTATTTTTCAGAAACAGAAAAGTTAAAATTACTTTTTAAAAGTGTAATTATAATGCTCACTACTACTTTAAGGGACTTGAGATATAATTACAGTGGGGCCTCCGCATACGCGGACTTTTTATATGCGGCTTTGAGCGTACGTGCCGTGCACGAGCCCCATTGTTTACAATGGGGCTCGAGCATAGGCGGAAATCGCCATACGTGGCGGGATCCGGAACGGATCCCCCGCATATGGCGAGGTTCCACTGTAATTACTTGTAAATGCAATTTTATAAACTGTCGAGATAGATATAGTTTATCTATCAGGATTTAAAATCCTCGCTATCAGTATTGTGGGATCTTCAACAAACAGTTGAGCAATCCCTTGCAGGTGATGGGCAGGGAGGGATTTGAAGTCAAATCTTTCACACATAATACATAAATATATATTATCATTATTGTGCTTTATTTATATATTATATATTATATATTATATATAATATTATATAAATATAATACATAAATATAGCATTATTATTATTGTTATTATTTTTATTATTAGCAGCAGCAGCCTGATTGTCTCTCTGTGTAAGGAATAATGGACATCAAGACATTACAGGCGGAATCCATCACTATATCTTTTTTTTAAAAGGGGGGTATTATCTAGTTCTACATTTTACCAACATGCTGTGCAAAGTACTGTAGTACTTTGTTCTGTCTGTCAGTTCTGAATGTCCTACCATTTAGTTTCAGTTTTGGCTTTGCTTTGGGGAGGATTTTTTAATGACCTGAATTCTGTACTGGATTGCAACCAGTGACAATTACAAATTTCTCCCTAGTCAACAGAGAGATTTTGCACTATGAGGGTCATAACAGACTTTTAGTTAGCTCATTTAAGTGAATGATTTGGCATAATCCATCTATAAGAGAATGAAAACTACAGGTTGCATTTCGGAGCATGTGTAACAATTTATCTTTCTTCTTGCAAATAATACACTTAACATTTCTTTTTAAATTTTTACAAAAGCAATCATTAGTCTTATTATGATTTAAATGCTGGGACTAGGGTGGGTATAGAATGATAATGACTTTCACAGAGCAATGAAGTTTTCAGGGGTACTCTTCTAATTCACATTAGCATTCCAACAAGCCACTTAACATTCTATTCTCCATCAAGAAAGCCATTAAACAATGAAAAGAAACATAAGCAGGAAGAAGGATGTGTTCCAAACATTCCTGCATGATTCCTCTTGCTAGGATATTGGTTCCATGGCCCTTACATATTGGCCTTCCTAGCTCTTTTCATCCTCCATTGTGAGACAATGAATAATGTCTAGCATTGTCAAATGAAGATGGTTGCAACAAATAAAAAATTATATTACTAACCACCACTTTCCAAGTTTTAAATAAACCCCCAAAACATTTTTTTAAAAAAATGCATGTGTTGTAAGAAGATTAAGTCAAGACTCGTGTCTGCTGTGTCAGCATGTTACAGAGTTAAATACACTGGAAGACCAAGGTGACGCTGACTGAAGTCTATTATGCAAACGATGACAAACATCATACACTATTCATATTTTCTCCATTCTAAATTTGCTGGCTTAAAGTAGTGAGTGGGGGGAATTTAAGATTAGACCAAAACACAACTTTAAGAAAGGAATCTCTTTCCTGATATGGAAAGTGATGTGGAAAATGCCATCTGCCTAATTTCTGCATAGTTTTTTAAAGACAGGAGACCAAACCTGTTTTAAAAAGTGACTACCCAATATTACAAACATAACAATTTTACAGAAGAAGGGGCTCACCTGCAGCCCTGCCACATACCAGATGGGAGTGATTTGCATCATGAGGGAATATGGAAGTTCTGAGAGCAGTAATTGTAGTCTGGGTGGTGCAACATGACTTTCTAAAGTGTTGGGCCCCAATTAGAAAAATATATGGTACTGGAAGTAATCCTGCGTTTGTGGCTATTATTATAATCGTGAATTTTTGTGTTTCCTTTGAGGAACAGGGAAAAAATGTGCAAAGTGAGGAATTAATTTGTTCATTCATTTATTTCACCTTTCTCCCAGTGCAGGACCCCAGGAGGTTTACGTAAATTAAAACAGAATAATCAGTTATAAAATTGAAGATTTTTATTTATTTATTTATGAATGAATGAATGAATGAATGAATGAATAACAGATCATATTGAAACCAAGGACTGAATGAAAACATTAGGGGGGGAAAGATGCAAAAGTCTTTGCCTGCCAGTGGAAGGAGGGCAGAAAGGAAGCCGGTCTAGCCTCATGTGGAATGGAGTGCCATAGCATGAGAAAGGGGTAGAGATGCCAAGTGAATTAAAGGATAGGGCTCCTGTATATTTAATGGTTGTGCAGGTGAGGGTATTTCAGCAAATGACGCTTGTGTAACTAGCAAACTGATTCTATGGCTATCTACTGTGCCTTTTTACAATAACTATGAGGGCTACAAGAACCTTAAAACATTGATATTGAAAATTATTTTTAATAGCTAGGATGCAATTTTGCCTGGACTCTAGTACCAAAGGCTGTGGCTTTTTGCTCATCCTAATGTTTTCTCTCTCACATGATGGTGTACCTTACTTTTTCTCAACCCTGTCCTGACTATACTGCTTTGTATAATATACAATAGCCTTTTACAAGGGCCATCAACTCACAGTGGTTCAAAACATGAATTTTGAATGAATATAATGAGATGTTGAAGCCACTTGTTAATTTAGGAGTGATGGATTATATTCTGAGACCCACTTATGGATGTCTTCAGGATGTCGTCATATTCAGTCTCCTGAAAAGAAAATCCTCTAAGTCCTGCTTTTCAAAGGCATGGGGTGCTGCAGGCTTGTTTGACAAAAGCCAGGTGACCCATCCTGAGCAAGTGGAAATCATTTTCACTAGCACAAAGTTGTTGTATGGAATCGATCACAACTACACTGCCTGACTCATTTTCTTTCTTTCAACTATGGTAAGTAGATTTCCTAGCATTTTCACTGACTTACATTTGTTGATTAGACTATTCTGTCTCATCTATAGCCTTTTGGAAACAGTTTTGAGTAGGCCAAGAAGCAAATGAAAGGAAACATTAATAAACTATTAAGGGTAAAAGAGGCTGATTTATTTTTGCCTGGTGAACTATGTGTCTACATTTTTCTAAAACTGAAAGTAAAAAACTTTCAGTTTAAATATTTTTAAAAACCCCTTTCTAACAATAAGTTGCCTTATTCACTGAAGCAGTATTAACAATAATGTGTTCTGTTAAAAAAAAAAAGATGTATATTCAGATCAATATGGTTGTCTCATTCAATAAACTTATCCAGGAAATTGAGATGTCACTTTAAGACCTACTTGAGGAGAAAAATATCACCCTTTCATGAAGAAAATTTAAGATTTGCATGAAGGCATGTTTTGCATAAAGACAAATGTAACCTTGCAAAATTAGAAATGCTATTTTTGAGCAATACTACAGTGGGGTTTCATCATTTGCAACTGGTGAAATGAAGCCCTCAGCAACAAATTGCTATTACCCTTCATTATGAATCAGTTTAATTACTGCTGATTCATGGTTGACAATGGATTCAATTAGTTCCTAGTGAGTGGTTAGAGGAGTGGGAGTAGCTATTTGGACTGGAAAGAATCCATGAAGGTGAAACCAGCAAACTAAGAAGGGAGATGAAAAAGATTTATATAATATTTGAACTGCTACTAATGCCAAAGCTCAAACACAGATTGGATTTTAGCTTACTCTTTATCCTTCTAATGAAAAAGGAATTATTAATCAGATCATTTAGGAATGGTAAGAAAGAAGATTTAATTAGCCATCCAAGTACATTTTCTGCTGTGTTTATATTGTTGCATTCGTAGACCATATGACATGTACAGCATAGCTATTTTTCACATTGTAAGTAACTCAAGTCCAATATTAAGTTTCAATTTATTTGCAACAGATTGTAAAGCAGATTGGAAACCAATCATTATAATATGTAAAAAAAATCTACTTTGACATGCATATTATATAGATGTATTATGTTTAAATATAGAAAGGGGGGAGAACCTACAAAATTAGTGATTTTAAATGTGATACTCATGTTGTATGTGCACACATTTAGAAGTCCTCAGTGTGTTGCCAGACCATTATATACACCTGTTTGTACACCTGAAAGGGAGCACAAATGGAAGAATTCTCAAGGCACAAATTCTAACCATAGCTGAATAATGGGAATTTAGGCCAACATACAAACGGGAATTTTAGCCTAATGGAGGAAGACAGAAAATTCACGTAGCTCACAAAGCAACACAGAGTTGTTGCTTTTTAGTTGACCAGGTAGCACCATATTTGTTCTTCTTGCCTGGGGATGTAACTCTTCACTAGGTTTCCTGTAAGTTTTGTCTTTGAACAAACAAAAAAACAATCAAAAACCCAACAAAGGAGTATTGGAAAGAGAAACATCAGAATTGAAATGCATCCACAAACTCTAATTCATCAACTGGCATACTAAACATAGAGAGCCAAATAAACAAAAGAATCATATGTTACTATCTTAAGGTACAGGGGATGGACAACACTAGACTACCCAAAAAATGTTTGATAGAATTATCAAACAGTATACCGATTAAAAACTGGGTGCATCATGCTGCCCAATTGAATATCAAATATGGGCTCCTATCATATAAGCTTAGAGGACTCCAACCTGATGCACAGAAAAAAGCTATAAAGAACACAATAAGGGAAGTAGTTACACAAGGGGATGTATATACTGTCTATTTTCCCCCACATGCACCTCTATATTACAAACTTAAGGAGACTTGTGGACACACAGACTATTTCAATAATTTAACATTTGTATAATTGCAAAAAGTCTTTATAGAGCTGAGATTGAATATGACGGACACAGCATATAAAGTTGGGAGGCATAGAGGCACCCCAATAAGAGACTGTACATATGTACACGGATGTGCAGAAATAGAGGACCTCGTACACTATATATTGTTTTGCCCACTTTACAGAGAACCAACAGAACATTTTGTAACACCCTTAACTGAAATTAGCCCTTGTGGGAGTCCACAAAAAGTGGTTTTTCACCTCCTGGTGGATTCGGACAAATACGTGACCTGGAGAGTAGCATTATATGGCCTAGCAGCCAAAAATATTAGGAAGAATTACATAACAGAGATAACCATAGGCTGTAAAGGTGATGATCATATTTTATAAATCTATATTGGATAGAATAGTTATTTTAAATTTCAAGTTTACATTTTTTTTGTATTTTGTTATAAATATATTTATATTTGGTATGTATTTTGTATGTATCGTTGTTTTATGCAAAGGCCATTGGCCAAAAGCAATAAAAATTGACTAGACTCATCAACAGTGGGTTGAACAGAGAAAATGGTTTCTTTGCATGCTACACACTTATTATAACACTGTTTAACACCCCAGCCTCATGAGGCCTATCTTGGCCATTTTATATTTCTTTTCTGGTTCCCAAATAGAATCACACTAAATTCCAACAACTCTTCCAGCATTCACATGGTTATCTACTCTCCTTGGTTTTAGGTAACATCTTTCCTCCTGCCTGTTGCCCAGGACAGATGGGCCAAAAGTGGCGTGCTGCCGCCGATACTAAGGTTCCGGAGCACTTGGCAACCGCACACTCCAGAACAGTAGCACGGAAGGGTGGTGGCCTAATGGTGGCCTCCCGTCCACATGGAGGCTGCCACCTTGATGTAAGTGACCCACCATGTATAGATGTTGCTGCGTGTTGCTTACATCATTAGTGGGCCAATGGTGCACTAGTGACATGCATGTGCCATCCTAAAAAGAGCCCGTTTTTTCTGGGTTCTTTTTGGGGCAGAGGAACGCTGGCCACTTTGGCTGCTGCTGCATCCCTCCCCAGGCAAATAGGCCACTGCCAGCCCGCCCTTTTGGGGCGGTTTGTACCGGGCCTTTGTCTTCTAACAACCATAATTAAAACTGAACTTCTCACTTCATCACTATAACCACTAATTCTGAATTTCTAGTGCTATTCAAACATGCAGCCAGCTCATCATAGCTATAAACTATAATTATAAAAGTCTGTTGCTAGGCATTTCACTCCACACATATTTAAGGCTAAGGAAGCATATGCGCCAACGTCTTTGTCTTAAAGCCCTAAATGATTTCAATTCAGACTATCTGAAGGACCATACACCCCTATACAAGCCAACCTGAGCACTAAGATCAGCAAGAGGGCATTTTCTTAGGCGGTCTGCCGCCGCCGCCGCTTGCTCTGTGAGGGAGCCGTAGCAGACACACCGCGCGGCTCCTGCACGGAGGAAAAAAGGAGCTCCAAAATGGAGCTCCTTCTTGTGGCGCCTCTATGACGTCGCAAGGTGCTGCTGGCGCATTCGTGATGTCATAGGCGCCGCAACATGTCTGGACGCTATGCGTCCAAGACGTAAAGATGGCGGTGCCCATATGAACAGGGCACCGCCATTTTGTACGTATTCCATACGTACTAGGGTTAGGGGGTGCGGAAGCACCACCCCTTCCTAACCCTAATACGTATGGAATACGTATTTTTTGGTGGTCTGTAACCCGCCTCAGTCTCTCCACCTTTGCAGGTGTGGTTGGTGAGGAATTTGGAGAGAGCCTTCTCCATGGCTGCTCCCAGACTGTGGCACTCCCTACCACAGGAGGTCAGGTCAGCCTCATCCCTGCTCTTTCTGCTGGCAGCTGAAGAAACTTTTATTTAGTGTTTGATTGCTGAATTTCACTTGTGCTGGTTTTAACTTTATTTTATCTTATATTTTAATATTAATACTGTTTAGATTCATGGGCAAAGGTTCTGCACACATCCTTACAGCCACAGATTCCACTGAGACAGGACAGTGCAGCATCCTGAGGAGGAATCCAGTACCAATACAACATGTGGCAGATTTCATTGACACCCCTAGTGCCCACCACAGTGGAATATTTTGATCATTGTTTGTCATATTTAGTGGCACCTTGTGGTTAAACTCTTAACCTTTCTTATGCACTCTAGTATGATACTGGAGGGAGGTTGTACCCACTTTAACGGCTGCCTTACTTTCTTCCTCTCCATCTCATTTTTATTTTGTGTCTACTGTATGTGTCAGCTCACTCAGATACGTGTATATCATCTACCTTCAGACCCAGAATGAGCTGGATTTGTTCCAGTCTGCAGGAACCAAATCCTAGCCTAATCCAAATCACCAAATCAGGCTTCACACTGAATTTGAAAAAGAAGCTTACCAGAGACCCATAAATTATGCTTTTGAAAGCTAGTGAAGTTTGATTTTCTATTTTTCTATGCCCTGTTTTTCAGCATAATTGTTATATAATGCATTTCATGTAATCATAATAAATATAATATGATTACATGAAATGCATTATATAATAATTTGCTATATATTTCCACCTTCTTGTGTAATAAAAGCTTTACATTTTATTCTTATGTCTGTGGTATTTTTTAAGAGACTGCAAAAGTATGTAGAAGAAGAGAACACCCCCTGACACAAACAGAATGTAAAAGCAATTTGACAGTCATCTTTAACCATTTGGTAGCTATTGGAAATAAAATAACGCATTCTAAGTTTGCAGAATGCTACAATTTTATTATCACAAATCCATCTGTAGCATGGGGAACCACCACCTTCAAGATATTTTTGGCCTCTAACTTCAATATGCAGATGACACTCAATTCTACTACTTCTCCGCACTTCAATTCAAGGAGGCTGTACTGGTCCTAAACCAGTGTCTGTCATCAGTAATGGACTGGATGAGGGCAAACAAGTTGAAATCCAGACAAGGCAGAGGTGCTCCAGTCAGAAAGCCAATCAGGGAATAGGAAGCCAGCCTGTGAACTTTATCACAAAGGGCTCCAGGCAGATACAAGAATGGGACAAAAGGAGCCTGGAAAGGAACCGAACGAGTGGGGGATGCATTTTACTGCAGACAAGGAAGTCCCTCACTTGTTCCGTTTCCTGCCCTTCCATTCCCAATCAATCCCCAGAAGGGGCAATTTTTGAGAACTGTCCTGAACAGAAAAATACATTTGGGTATGATCAGCATATTTATAGCACTGCACCTCATGCCTCCAGATGATCTTTCCAAGCAGTTTAATGTAGATGTTGAATAGCATTGGGGATAGAATGACATCTTGTGGTATACCATATAACAGTTTCTCCCCCTCTTCTTCTTCCTCTTCCTCTTCCTCTTCCTCTTCCCCTTCCTTCCTTCCTTTCTTCCTTTCTCCCTTCCTTTTTTCAGGAGCTGCTACTCCCAAGCACTACTATCTGAAACCTATTTGATTCCAAAATCCCCCAGGCCTTCTGAAAGGATACCATAGTCAATGGTGTTGACTGTCACTGAGAGGTCCAAAAGCACTATTAGAGGCACACTTCCCCTGTTAATGCTCAGGTAAAGATCATCCACTAAGGCAACTACAGCAGTCTCAACTCCATATCCTGCTCTGAAGCCAGTTTGAAATGGGTCTAGATAATTTGTATTATCCAAGACTGCCTGGAGTTGGGAGACAACTGCCCTCTTGATCACCGTGCTTCAAAAAGGAAGATTTGATACTGGCCTATAATTGTTGAAGTACAGGGGATCCAAGGAGGGCTTTTAAAGAAGGGGTTGTACTAATGTACACCAAGATTCCAGCTTCTGGATCTAGAAGGCAATAGGCTAGCTTGAACCTGCAAAGACATAATACTGAGCAAAGACCCTTCCCCTCATGGAGTGACAGTGCATTTACATGAATTCATGCCCCCAAAAGTCTCTCTGTGTGTTTAATGAACAAGCTGGTTAAAAAAAAAAAAGAATGTTGTTTCCTCCACTTTTCAGTGAATGGCCTGGCCAGAAAACACTAACAGCAACAAGTAATGGTCATGGGCCAACTACAGTTAAAAGGCCATTGGGACCATTCGTTTCTGGACACACGTTCAGCAAAAAACTCACAATACCATAACAACATGGGGAAATGGAAACCAAAATAGATAAGGAACAATTGCTTTGAATATTAGTTTTCACTTACCCCTTGGTGCCTAAGCAATACTTTATACTTAGTGGCTTCATTAATGCTAGGTTTCTCCTCTTCTTAATTAATTGCCTTTTAATATTATCATCTCTCAAAACGATCCCTTGCTACATGTGCTTTAGACAATCCCAAAGACATCATAGATAAATATTATAAACATCATGCATTATAGGCGTTCTCTAGTTCTGTATTCCCTCTTCCCTCATTTCTGGCTTTCATTCTTGATTTAAATATAAAAAATGCTTCTTTTTAGTGTCCCAAGCCTCTTTAAATACTTGAGCTTATTTTTTAATCTTTTAGCTATTTTAAACTATGCCTCAGGATTTGCTCATTTTATCTTCTGGGGTTCTTTATACTTCAAATGCCTCACGCAACATAGTACAGAGTAACTGTTGGAAAATTAAGACTTAGAATTATGTACACTCGATTAGAAGGAAGACCCAGAATGAGGTTTAAATTTGAGTAGACCTATGGTGGATTATACTGTATGATGCTAGAAACTCTTATGAAGGATATAGAAAATTCTAGAAAGCTTAATAGTTTTTTAAATGTTAAATTCACCATTTTCCGATATTTTACTTTTCCCCCTTTTGTTTTGTAGAAATGCAGGTGTTTGTTCTTCAGTTCTGAGAGCCTAACTAAACAAGATGGTAGGTAGAAAAATCCATAGTTATACTTCAGTTATTATTATTATTATTATTATTATTATTATCATCATCATCATCATCATTAAGTTAAAAGCAGTTCTTTCACACATTCACTAGACTGAACAATTGCTATCATTTACTCCTTCATTTGTTTTGTTTCTCAGAAATTGTCCTTCTGTGAATCTGGCGTTTGTGTACTTTATCCTTTGAGTATAAAGCTGTTTTGAGTCCCTATGTTAAGAGAAAAGCAGGATATAAGAAAATAAAACAATAATAACAACAACAATAACAACATGCTTTGACATTTAGGAGGGGAATATATGCTTTGTACCATGGCCTTACTTCAGATTTGTAATCCAGAAGTAATAGTTGCTTTTAATGTGTAGAAAGGAGTTCTGATCATGGATTTCCCACTATCTGACCACGGTATCCTTCTGGAATGCCTGAGAGAGTTAGGAATTGGGGATACTGTACTCCAATGGTTCCGGTCCTACCTCTTGGGCAGATTCCAGATGGTGTTGTTTGGGGACAGTTGTTCGGCCAAGAGAGAACTCAAGTCGGGTGTCCTTCAAGGCACAATTCTGTCTCCAATGCTGTTCAACATTTACATGTTGCTGAGTGAGATTATCCAGAGACATGGGGCAGGATGTTATCAATACACTGATGACACCCAAATATATTTCTCTATGTCTCAGACTGATGCAGTGACGAAGGATGGTGTCTCTCCTCTGAATGCTTGTCTTTATTCAGTAATGGACTGAACTAGGGAAAACAAACTCAAGTTGAATCCAGGTAAGACGGAGGTACCTGCAACAGGGACCCCTAATCCGGGAATGGAGTTATGTCATCCCGTTCTGGATGGGGTCACACTTCCCCTGAAGGACTCTGTCCACAGCTTGGGGGGATGCTCCAGGGCTCGTCGCTTCAACTGATGGCTCTGGTGGATGCGACGGTCAGTAGCACTTGCTATCAGCTTCGGCTGATACACCAGTTGCGTCCCTTCCTGGAGCTGGAAGACTTTGAAACAGTAGTACATGTGCTGGTAACCTCTTGACTCGACTTCTGCAACACACTCTACATGAGGCTACCCTTGTGCCAAGTTCAGAAACTTCAGTTGGTACAAAACATGGCAGCCAGGCTGGACATGAACACATCCAGAAATGCCCATATTACACCGGTTCTTAAATCTCTCCACTGGCTGCCTATCAGTTTCTGGGCAAGGTACAAGGTGTTGGTTTTAACCTTTAAATACCTACATGGCTTGGGTGCTGACTGCTTGCGGGAGCGCCTATTTCCGTTTAATCCTCCCCAAAACTTCGGTCCTCTGGGAAGAATCTGCTACAACCTAAGGAGACCAGACTTTCAGCGGTGACCCAGAGGACCTTCTCATCAGCTGCTCCCGGCTCTGGAACAATGTGCTGGACAAGATCCACCATATTACCAATGTGGAAGTCTTTAAAAAGGCTATTAAGACAGATCTCTTCCGGCAGGCCTTCCCAGACGGTTAGATCCATTAGATCCATCAGACTTGCCTCCCCCCTGTATTGATACCGACACCAAATTGATTGACACCATCACCCCACCCCTCCTCCTTTAGAGGAAAATTCATTTCTTGCGCTAATCTGCCTGAAATTTTAATGTATTTGTATTGGATAGTTTTAAATTTTTTGATATTTAATCTTTTTTATAGGTTGATCACTGTGTTTATCACTGGGGGGAGGGGTGGGATTTGGGTTTTTTAATTGTAATTTTTAATTGTTTGATGTTTTATTTATACTGTTGGAATCCACTTTGTGAAAAAGTGGGATACAAATAATAATAATAATAATAATAATAATAATAATAATAATAATAATTTTATTATTATCTCACCTGCTTAATACTAAATAAATGGTATGGAAATAAAATCATTAGACTCTCTTAACAGAAAATATTAATTAAGAATTTAACTACAACATTTTGATGGGATTTACTTCCGGGTAAATGTGAATTTCTGCCCAAGATCTGAAGCAATCTCAGTTTAGTTGTTTTGCTTCCTAACTGCACATTTGAGTTCCATTTGGGAAAATCATTCATATTTACAGCACCCCTTACATTTTTTTTCATTTCAAAGGCTTTCTGTTTGCAGTGTGTCAAATCTTCTAGTTATATTCATGTAGACATGCAATGTTTATCCTCCTTGTCTTCATACAAACTCAAAACAGGTATACAGTAAAATGATTTTTCAAAAACATATGAAAGTAGAATGGAAAAAATGCTACAATAGTAACAACAAACAGTAAAGGAGAACAGCAGCAGCAGTGGTAGTAAACTAAAAAGCAACAAGAAAGTAAAAGATAAATCAGCCCTTGGCAAGGACCAGAAGGAACCCCACCACTATTAGCCTCCAGCGAAGGCTTTTTCAAAACAAGCCATAATTGATAGAGTATCAAAAGAAACATAAAAGTTAAGACTAGGTTGGATTCCATAGTGGGGACCTTCTAAAGTCAGCTATGCTATGCTACTCCAGGAAAAGTCTTGCTTTTGCATTTACTCTCTGAGCAATTCAGTCTGATGCTTTGATACTGACAGGAGTAAGTGGGAAAATATATCTCAGCTTGATTCATAACTGTTTCAGTAAGGTGATTTCTTCAAGAATTAATGGAGAATTTTTTGCCCATTTCCCAAGAAGCCTTTTCTCCCTTTTTTTGACCTTCTGCGATATTGCTCTTCAAACAAAAAACACTAGTAAAGATTCTGTTTTCTGGCAAAAGAGGAAATGACAAAGGAAAGGGGACTGCAAGTGTTGTGGCAACAGGAGAAGAGAGCAAGAGAAACAGTCCTCACCAGGAGATAAAGGTTCTCTGCTAGCTCTCAAGCTCTTCAGAAGCCAGCAGGATGACTTTTTTAAAAATTTCCTATAGAGATGGCTTTCATTGCTGTCAATCCTGCTGCTGCTCTGTCTTGGTTGAAAAAGGGGGTCATACATGCATGAGACTTCTACTAAAGCAAACCTCCAGCAAAATTCCAGTCAATGATCACATCTCAGAGGTGTAGAAAAATCTCTGAACACTGGGGTTTATGGTCTGAGATGACTGTACACTTCCTGATCTACTGACATATTTCAGGGAAGTTCTTTGGTCTCTTAAGCACTCGGAGCAGTACAGACTGTGAGCTTGTCTAACCAGAATAAGCTAAAGCATCAAAACAGTCCATTTTTATGCTCTCTGAATCCTCCTGCCAGATCTATAATTGCTGCAGAGCATGCAAGTCACTATTATTGGTATTAATTTCTTTTCTAACAACAAACAGTATTACCATGCTACATTGTTACTGTGAGTTAACAAGTTATAACTTTACTACTTTTCTGGTACACCTGTACTTTAGCTGACCAACAATGAAATAATGAGACCTCACTCAGAAAGCTTTGGTTGAATATAGGCCACTTTATTAAATGATCAGCCAATTTAAGTTTAATCCCCTAAAATATATATAAAAGGAGGAGTAACCTAGTGCAAGATCAGCTGAGGCAGTAGTATCCCTCAGACCTCCCCCCCCCCCAACTTCCCCTGGGCAATCCATCTGAGCCCCAGGAAGAACCCAAGAGCTGGGTTGCTCTGTAGTACACCTATTAGAGGAAGGGGAACCTATTAATACAACCTCAAGTCACATGACTTAAAATGAAGACTAAACTCTCAGGATAGCCCTTAGGACAGCCTTCTTCCCTATCCCCAGGTCTCATGACACATAGGGGCAGTTCCAGAGAACTCCCTCTCATCAAGTGGTTGCCATAGGTGTTTACCAAACTCCTATTTTCTCACCCCAGTAGTGCCATAGCTAAGGAGAAAATGTCTGCTTAGCCCTATCCTCTACCAGGCTGGTCAAAAGAGCCCTAACTCTCTGTTGGAGATCTCCTGGGAATTGCTGACTCCCCATTTTGGCCAAGTGGATCCTATCAACAATAATTTGAGGATGTGGGAAGAAATGGTTCAACCTTCCAGCAAGGGCATTCAACATTTTTCTGTAACCCTCCAAGTTGTGTTACTCCATGTAGACTGGGCCTGCCAAGGCATGTATAGAGAAATATGGTATTGAAGTCTATATTGAATGGGGACCTACTCAGCCCTGTATGGCAAAACCATACAGGGCTGAGGTATAAGGTAGATGGGGGACTACCAAGATCTGCATACAGAAACAAGGATGGCCCACAGAAAGGTCTAGCTCTAGCATGGCCTAATAAAAAGACCTAGTGCTTCAAAAGCCTACATAGGGCCTAGCAGCAAAGGAATACTAATAAGTCTAGCATGGCCCAAGCAAGATCAGGCATGATGGAAGATAAAGGCTCAATCCAGCCAAGAACTCAGGAGCATTGGAACTATAGTTGTAATGAAATGCCTTTTTAAAAAGTAAGTTTTAAGAATTGTTCTCAAGTCCTCCTCAGGTCAATCACACAGACTCTCTATAAGCTTCAGCTCAGTCAAGTTAGAAGCTTTCTCAACCTTGTACAGAAATCAACCATACATTAATATTCAAATTAATTGCAAATGGGAAAGGCAATTACTTCATTCTTTATTGAAAAAGATTGGAAATTTCTGTCAATCTCAACTGTCCTTGGCCTTATTTACACTCACATGGTTTATCTGATTAACTTTGGATGGCATCCCATCAGAGTTTCATAATATTGTTATGGATGCTTGCACACAAAATCATATGGGTCTTTGTAGCCAATGAGATTGAATAGCATGGAAGGCAAATGAGATTGAAGAAGCAAGAAGACAGTAGATGGCACTCACTCATCATCAAAACAAACAAAAATTGGAGAGCGTGCAAATGGAATCTACAGGTGAAACAATGTGCAGATTTTAATATACTCAAAAGATGTAGATGTTCTGCTTATTAGTAGAAAACCCTAAATTGTTTTGGCAAATCTGTGCTTTTAGAGACATTATGGTGTAGTGGTTTGAGTGTTGGATTAGGGCACTGGGAGACCAGGGTTTGATTGCCCAGTGAGCCATAGAAACCCACTGGGTGACTTTTGGCAAGTCATACTGTCTCAGTTATAGTAAAAGGCAAAGACAACCCCCTTCTGAGCAAATTCTTCAAAGAAATCCCCATGATAGGTTCACTTTAATCTTGCCATAAGTGAGAAATGACTTGATGGCTCACAACAACTGTAAGTGTGTTTAAGGACTTCATCAGGGTTGTGATAATGAGGAAGTCCTTCCCAAGTTCTTCCCATTATCTGAACTTTTTCCCTGGTTAACAAAGGGCTAAAATGTGTGAAGAGGCTCAGCTACATTTTAATGAGTCTCAGAACCACCTGTGATGAGATAGCTATTGCCTAATAAGATGACCAGATAGGCAGACATGCAAACCTTCAAGATGTTTCTGAACAGATGTATTAAAAAAACCCTGAAAGCACTACAAGCTCTCACTCGCTCTTTCTCTCTCTGTCTCTCTTAATCAGACCATAAGATAACCTCTAACAAAGTGGGTTTGGAGGAGGAATGCTCCTAGACCTCTGAGTAACTGGTTGAGACTGACCAAGGGATTCCAGACTCCCAGCTACTCCCTAAACACCTCAAATCCCATCTGATTTGTGAGTAGAATTAGGAGAGTGTTCAGTTTTGTTTTGTTTTTCATTATTCTTTCTCCTGATTTCATTGAAATGAATTAAACTATTTGTAACTTGTATTTTTTAATCGGTGCCTGAAGAACAAAATGCAGCTGGCCCTTTCCTTACGCGAGGATCCATTCAAGAAACACACACCCCGCGTGAAGGATATACTGCATATGCTTGAAAAAAAATGGGGCTTGTGCACATGGCACCGAAAGCTTAAAGCAGTGTATGGTCTGGATGCATTGTACTTTTTTCTGTAGAGAGAGATCCTTTTGCTGAAGAATTTCCTTACTTAGAATAAAACCCCTTTCTTTAAAAGTACTCTCTCTCTCACACACACTCACTCTTTTTTCATGTGCCTTGCTTTTTCCTGTGGTCAACAAGGGAAGTGACAATGAAATCCTAGCATTGTTTCATTGTGTTGTTAAAGAGGGAAGATTCAAATGAATGGAGTGGTTGTGGAGAGAGTTAATTAGTTAAGGAATGTGATCTCAAGGGATCTCATCCAGTTCAGGTAAAAGCGAGGATGGGGAGGTGAGGCAGAAAACTCTCACAGAGAGCTTTAGAAGGACAACACATTAAACCATAATATTACAGGAATAAAAGTGTTATTCCATCTGTACTTTATCTATAGTTTGCACATACCTATATAGAAACATTGCAAAAATTGCTTTTTTAAATCTAAAGTATAAGATTCGGATGTTAATTATTTAATCAACTGATGTAGTATTTTGTAATACTTAAATTTTGTGATTGGTTTTAAATATATATTATGTGAATGGCTTTTGGCTTAAGCATTAATAAACACATACACACACACACACACACACACACACACATATATATGTATGTATGTATAAACAAACGCCAGCAATTTCTGAAACAGCATTCCCTAAACAACTTATTGGACAGATGAATAACTATGAGCAAAGAATTTTTTTCCCAACCATAATTTCCCAACTTTCCAGCTAGAACATACACTAGGAAAAAAATACATAAAATGCTCAAGGACACATGGCTGTATGTGGGCTTATGATCAGGACGCAAGGGCAGAAAAAGCCACAGAGCACATGAGAAACAGAAATGTGATCTGAATACTTGTTCAAGATTTATAAAAAGTAGTAGGTATTTCTCAGTATCAAAAACTTGAATATAAAACCTGAATACAAAATATATAAATAAATAGTTTTTTTAGCTTTAACTGTAAGAATTCCACTAATTGTGCATTTCTAACCCAAAGATGTGCCAAATGTAGGGGAGCAGGATTAAATACAAGTTCCAGCCAGCAGAAATGCTCTTCTTCCAGCTTTCTCAGAGATCTTCCAAGAGGGCAATTTACTAGCCAAACTGTTTTATTGGTTAATATCTGCTGGCAAAGGAGGCAAATACGAGTTCAGAGAACGGGAACTGTGCAAATATGCCAGATCAGTGCTTCCATCATCATAGGGAGACAGCCACAATGCTGGCACAAAGTTAGATTAGGTTGATGGTAGTCCAAAGTAATTTCTGACACCTCTGGACTGGGAGAGGCTTGAATATAATAAAGTTTCAGCTGACCTAGTTATTGACTCAGCCTTTGGCCAACTTGGCAAATAAGGGAGGCTTACTAAATCATTTTATTCTTCTGTGTCAGAACTAAAAGGGAAGAAATGAAAGGGGGGAGGGGGGACAAAAGTCAAAAATATGGAAACACAAATGTGTCACTTGAAATTTTATGGATGCATACCAAAAAAAAAAAAAATTCAACCATCTTGTATTGGCTATGGAGTCATGAACAAGCTAAAAGGGAGCTATTTTCTTCTCAGTGCTCACACCTTTTCAATATCTGTAAGCACTTTCACATTTATAAAAGAAAGTAATAAACCCCCTACATGAATAAATGAAAAACTGACTGCGGGTATTCTCAAATTAACAGAGTTCCTGCTTACTAACCACTTTCCTGTTTAAATACAAAAAAAGATGCATAGTCTCTGTGATTTTCAAATAGTGCCCATAGTATTTTTTTTTTTTTGCATGACCACATTTATTCTGCACATCCTTCTGTGGGATTGTTTTCTAAACTGAAGAATACTTTCTAGGACTTTAGCTAGCTTCTATAGAGAACATTAAAAAAAGAGAAGCATATTCTAGTGCTTGGAAAATATATAATTCATACTGTTATGTGCAAGGCCTAGTAGGCAAGATTTAGGGCTTGTCAAATTGTAAGAAATAACATAAAGAATGAGTGAAGTAAGAATATAAATCTGATCATAAGTGTGATGCCACTGTATATTTCTATAAGATAAAAGGAAATACCTTACAGGTCTTGTTGGGCTTGTTATTGAAAGTGGTATCCTTCATTTAAAATTCTTTCTATTTAGCCCCAGAACCCTCCCGTTTTTGTAATGTGCTCCTCCTCTAAAGGAAAATAAGATATGAAACATGATTAAAAGTGTTACTTTTAGAAGTGAATTCTTTTTCCTCATGACTGAATAACAGTAATTCAGCTCAGAATGAAGGATCAATGCTTCCTTCTAGGATGACTAATAGAGTTCAGCCATGGGCCTGAACCAAGCACTTCTCTTTTTAAAAATTAAGCAATGACTATAACCTTCCATCTTAGAATATTGTTCAAACTTTCTGGACAGCATTTCAATGTCTCATTTTTTTCTTAAACACCCTGTACTTTTGTCTCTGCCAATTCCAATGATACCTAGTGGTTTCCATGGGATGTGAATCCTCTCTGGGATTCAGCTCAAACTTTACAAGAGCTATCAAAGGTGCTGAGCCCTATTAACACTCCCTATATATTTAGCACCTTGGATAGTTCCTTGAAAGTTCAGGCTAATAACCAGAACAGGTTGACTGCAGGGCAAAACAGAAGGGCAGGAAGGAGCATCCAGAAACTGCTCCCAGCACAATTTCCCCAGGGCCATGGTGAAAACATGCCATGGCTCCCAAGGCACCTCCTACTGCAGTCCTGAAAGGATTGTGGCAAGGAGCTTGTTTTGGGGCTGGTTTTGGGTCGCCTTAGGCAGCCCCAGGGTGGCTTCCAGGCACTCGAGAAGAGGTTTTCCATGTAAATACCACATCCCTGGAGTGCCCAGAAGCCACCCCCATCTTCCCATCTGTTTCATGACCACCTCACTGATATGAGAGCCACCAGGCACTTCTGGCTGTATCTCTGATCGCTGTGGCAGTCAAGTGTTAAAGTAACCTAGTGATGCAGTGCTCACAGAACAGAAATTAAAAGCAACTATGTTGTAGTATATGGACAGTTTATGCATTCAGATTACCAAAGCATTTTCTCACTTGTATCATTTCAGGCTACGTGCTCTTAGCACAAAGCAGACCTCTTCATGAAAGTGGGTTCTTGCTCACCCTTGCCCCAGGAAGACTATTATTTTCACCATTTAGTGTCTTTAATTCAGCATGTAGTCCAAATTAAAACAAAGCAAAGCAAAAACCTGAAACTACAGGACTATTTGAATTTACCAGAATAAGATACATGCCTGACTTGAGAGATGATGTCAATCTATCCAGTTTCTGTAGGAAGAATCAAGGAGTAAATATTGTCTTGTTCTTAACTTGTGCAGGAGAATCTCCGAAGTGAGGCCCAGCCTGCAGCCTCAGTACAGTCCAAGAAGGTTGTTTGCTCCCTCACCCTTAAGTGTGTGTGTAAGCAAGCTATCCTTAAACTGGCTTTAGTTCAAGAATTTCACCTTAACTGTGTTCCACAGAGGATGTCTGTACAGTGCTGATTCACCAAGCTGCATTTTAATCATGCTCCTTGTAAGTAATACATTCTTCTTTTGCCACCTCCATTTGATAAAATAATTTAACTTATTCTGAAGATTCCTTTATCTGTCTCTCCCTTTCTGCCAACCTATCAATCTAAAACCAGCAATGAAATATTATTAGATTTTCTTTGGCCAGCTCTGTTGCATAAAAATCAGTAGTGATACTTTAGGGAATGAAATGAAGAAATGAGAACTAAAAAAGATATCTCTAGGACAGGAAACAGGATCCAGCATATTTTAAAGAAATGAAATGGAAACATTCAAAGTGATTTTGTTTGGGGTTTTAAAGTACCTACAACCAGGAAACTATTAGTAGTCATAAGCTACCTGTGATGTGTGAGAGACTAGCATGGGTTCATTTGTAACTTTAAGGCACAATGGACTTGTTAGTCCCAAGAAAAAGTAGACCCATTGATTTAATTGAATTTTCATGTGTACTCAGTTATCGAGTTTATACCAATACTTCACGTGTGTTCAGTTATCAAACTCAATATTAATGGGACCAACAATTGAGTAGACTTTAAATTCCAACTTTTGATAACTTATGTGTATGATATAATCGATCAATAAAGAATTAATAGATAATTAAATAGAGATCTCACAAGACTGAACTTTCATTAAATAAGAAAAATTCAGGCAGACTTCTGTCATGCACTTATTCAGGATGATTTCATCCATTGGCCTTGATCTTGGTTTGTATGGGACTCATCCTACCATTGCAGCGTGCAGATACCTATTGTCCAGATTTACAACAACTAAAGAGCCCTATCTGTGTGCCTTCAAGTAATTTCTTATTTACAGTTACCCTAAGGTGAACCTGTTGTGTAGTTTTCTTAGCAAGTTTGGTTCACATTTACTTGTCATTGTCTTCATATGAGTATGGGAGAATGGGATTTGTCCAAGGTCATGGAGTAAGTTTATAGCATCAAGCAGGAATTTGGACCCTGGTTGCTCAGAGTCCCAGACCAGCACTCAAACCAATACATCATGCTGGCTCCCAACCAAAGCTATGGATGGGAAAATATTTATCATCAGATATTTGGGATCTTGATTGTGAAGTGGACATCTTTTTAATATAATCAGTGATACTGATATATGGATAAAATAATATGGCACTTCAGTATAAAAGTATACTTTCTTCTATGATTAGATTGTTACTTTGTTCCTTCTCAAATGCATCATACCTTAATTCATTTTTTTAAAAATGTTATCTGAATCTCAGAGCAAACAAAAATTAGTGCTAATTCTCCCTCTTCCTCTTAAAATTTCCTATTTAGGCAATAGAAACATACTATGTCCTAACTTGTGTTTTTCTTTTAATTTTCCTTAATATGCCAAATCCATTTAATTACAGTTTCTACAAATAGTCCATGCAAAATACTTCTGTGAACAAACTACACTTTACCTTACGTACATGGCACATTTTAATGCTTAAAAACATTAGAACAGATGTTAGGTGCCTGCTAAACTTATTTCCAGTTTTCTTTTATTTATATGTTAATGAGATTTTAATTACTTCATGAATACTTAAGCAACCTGAGGGGGCCTGATATCATTAGCTTGAACATGACAAGAACCACAAGTGACCACATGGGAAGATGGAAATTGCTTTTAGTTTACTTGAAGACAGAAAGATGAATTCATTTCACCCCCTGCTGTGTTTTACCTGACATGCCAAACTGAAAAAAAGCACTGAGCACAGACTGAATTTCAGTTTCATACAAATGAAAGGATCAGAGGAAGATAACTATAGATAAAGCCATAAATTCTGGCTCCTTGGATTTACTTCACTTTCCCTTAATAACTAATCTGGAAATTTCTTCTTTTTCTTCTTCTTCTTCTTCTTCTTCTTCTTCTTCTTCTTCTTCTTCTTCTGGTATTTATTTGAGAGGTTTAAGGGGGGACAGGCAACATTGTTTTCTATATAATATTCCTAGCAACATATTCAGCACTAACTGTGTTGGTCATATAGCAAAATAAAACAAAATACAGTCAGCCCGCCATTTCAGCAGAGATTCAGCTCTGAACTCCCACCCATGATACCATAAAACATGGGACCTCAAATCCCATCACTGTTGATGCTAACATGTGCATTACCACATTGTCATGGCTGTGTGCATGTGCCACCATTAATGACAATGGGGCAGGGCCATCTATGGATGCCTAATTTGCAGATGGTTAGCTCACCAATATGGAGGGCTGACTGTACAAAATCCACAAAAGAGCAACGTCCAAAACACATCATGCAAATTCCCAAAGCTCAACTGGCTTCTTCATCAGGCAAAATATGTTTTAAAAAAATCACAGAGGGAAAGAAAAGTGACAGCATTGGAGTCACAGGCCTACATTAAGTATCAGATGTTGTTTCTGTTGTTCAGTTGGTTTAGAAGGAGCTCAGTGCAAGTAGAAGCCACATTCCTCTAAGCTGAGTGTGGACAAGAGAAAAAGAACACTAAGGCCCCATACAGACAGGCCAAAATAAGGCTGCTTCAGGTCACTTTGGAGGCATGCTGTTTCAATTATGCATGTATACTAAGAGTCCAGAAGCCACGCAAAAGCCACAATCCAGTCCTAAGGACTAGAGCGCAGCTTTGGCGCAGCTTCCAGACTCTTAGGACGCAGGCATCATTGAAACAGCTTACCTCCAAAGTGACCTGAAGCAGCTTTATTTTGGCCTGTCTGTATGTGGCCCATCAGTTCCAATAAAGTAACTCCTCTTAGGATCCGTTTCTCTGATTTTTATGAAGCCAAGGGGCCCCTAGTTTTTTTGTTACTGTTTCCAACTTATAGATACTATACACTATTCAAATAATTCAATACATAAACAACCAGCATAATAATATTTTACTGTACTGCATAGAAATATTTTACTTACTGGCAGGCAATAGAAATGATATATGACAGGACTTCCGCCCGGTGAGCGCAGGCGCGAGGAGCGAGTTGCAGAGGCTCTTCAACTTGCTCTTGA
>NC_056524.1:133388943-133413059 GCF_019175285.1 Sceloporus undulatus | reverse complement strand
TTGTGGGCAAAGAAAGGAACAACAATATCAGCACTATATAAATGTTTATTAAAATATGATACAGAAAGGGAACAGGTGAAATCTAATATGATAGCTTGGGCACAAGACATAGGAAGGCCTTTGGACTTTGACCAATGGGAAAAAACTTGGACAAAAAGAATTAAATATACTCTATGTCAAGATATAAGGGAGAACTACTACAAAATATGTTATAGGTGGTATTTGACGCCAGCTAAACTTTGTAAGATGTATGGTAACTCCAACAGTAATTGTTGGAAATGTAAAAAGAAAAAAGGGACAATTTACCACCTATGGTGGAATTGTAAAAAAGCAAAAAAGTTTTGGTCATCCATACGGAAAACTATTAACAAAATACTAAATGTAAAATTAGAGGATAAACCAGAAATATTTCTTTTGAACATGATTGACGATGATTTGGAAAAGAAATATGGATGTGTGCTCTTTTATATGATCTGTTCAGCCAGGATGGTATATGCAAAAAATTGGAAAAAACAAAAGGTTCCAAAAATAAAAGAGTGGTTCGTTAAATTATACGAGATTTTCGAATATTTTACTTACTGGCAGGCAATAGAAATGATATATGACAAATCTGTTCTAAAGGCCTGTTTGAGTTTTGCCCTTGCTATACATCCACTATCTTAAATGGAAAGTAGCAATATTTGCTATGCATTTTCTTCATAAAGTAGTATGAACTAGGAATGTAAAGAATACACACAGTTATTCCAAAGAAAATGATCAATTCCTTTCAGAATTTTTTAACTTTGAGACTGTTTTAACATATGTTATGAGCTTTACAAATTAATAGGAAGTTTTTATCCCATTTCCATAATCTTGATATTACATTTAATGCTGTTGAGAGGAAGGAAAAGTTTGATGATAAGGTAGGTATGTGCCAAACATAGAGAAAGTCCCAGTTTCCATTCAAACATTTACCATTAAAATGGAATTAGTTAGCAAATGAGAATTGCATGCAAGAGTAGCTGAGCTAGGCAGCCTTGGTCAAAAAGAAAGCAATAGAGTATCTAGGTCAGATCACACAATGAGATTTATGTGGACTTGAAACTAAGGCCCTTTGGGGCGGCCTGTAGGTGCACCTTTCCCCGCCAGATTGGGGCCTCAGTGTCTAGAGCGGCAGCCGCTGAGGCCCCGATCCGCCGCTTTCCGGGCTGCGGGGAAGCGGCAAGAGGCCCCTTCCCTGCAGCCTGGAAAGGGGTGTCCTTGGGGCTTCAAGCCCCAAGGACACCCCGCGGCGGTGGGGAGAAGGAGAAAGGGGCCGTTTGGCCCCTTTCTCCTTTGGTCCGCTGGGCGCAGCCTTCAGACGGCTGCGCCCAGCGGACCAAACCAGGAAGGAGCTCCGAAACAGAGCTCCTTCCGGGGTCATGGAAAGGGCGCCCTAGGCGCCCTGCCATGACCCCAATAAGTCACAACCACGTCGCCTAGTTTGGAGGCGGCGCGGTCATCACGTATCGATGGAGGCAGCTGTGTGGAACAGTTGCTGCCATTTTGTGCGCGCACAGCGCGCACTAGGATTAGCACAGTGTGGAAGCACCACCCCGTCTTAATCCTAGTATGCGCTCCACGCGTACTTTTAAGCCCATCTGTAACGGGCCTAAGTCTGCCAAATTTTCCAGCACTATATCAACATAGCTCTAGTAATCTTACCACTTCCTTTGAATTTAATTTTAGCATGTTGATCATAGGATATATAATTATGATCTCTTGAGAAATTTTCTGTTATTTAGAAAGTTTATTTCAACCAATAATATCGAAAAAATTATTTCTTCATAAAAATGTAAGAAGAACTGTGCTTAATGGAAATGAAAGACTTGTTTGGAGTCCCTAACTGTATTCATACATTGACCATCCAGAAGCCCGTAGACAGTCCACAATCAACACCATAATAAATGAAGGCATATATTGAAGTCATGGCAACTGAAGGCATGAACTGACTCTGACACTGTAGATAATATACAAATATTGTTAATAGTAGGCATCTATAATGTTTTCTTCTGTGCATTTTTCTATTACATAGAGTTACAACATTTTTTTTGTTAAGTGTACTGTTAAATAAGTGATGTATTCACCATGGCAAAGGTTCAGGAGCACTAGCTGACATTCTACCTTCCATTTTCATTTTCTTTCAAAAAGAAACATCTCCAAGAAATTAGCTGTACCTCATGCAGGGAACTAACTCTATGTAGATATTTGTACACAATCATTAGGAAGCTAGGTTAGACAAGTTCAGATAAAGTTTGCAATTGCTTCTAACTTCAATCAGTAAGCAGGTGGCCTTGAGCATGTCACTTCCACTCATCCGCATCCTCTTCAATAATGATATGTCTCTACTTGGTCAGGTGTTTACAAGGGTTAGAACAGTAATGTACATGAAGTGCTTAGGAATGTTTGAAATAACATGCTGGAAATGCTCCGTATGTATTAGTGGGAGCATCCAACTTTGTAAACTGTCACAAAACTTTAGCTTGATTACAAAAGAAATTAAGAGTTTGAATTCTATTGATAGTCACATCAAGAACAGGCCAACAAAATCAGAAGTACTTATATCTGTGTTAACTCAATTCAGGATTGAAGAATTGAACCAGTGAGTCTTACAGATGTTAGGCCTAACCCATACCAGGATGCTGGGCCTCACTTAGGCCATGAATTGGTAGGAGGCATCTTATTTACAGGGTGTTTCTGTACTGCAATGTTATTTTTTTCTGCAGAAAATGCTGTGTGTGTGTGTGTGTGTGTGTGTGTGTGCGTGCGCGCGCGCGCAAAATAACAATGTGCAGATGTTGCACAGAATAAGTCCTGAATAGTGAATTGCCTTCAAAAACTGTGTGGTTTTCAAATATTTTCTTGCAATGAGAAGGGAATTGCTGAAATTATTCATTGTTACCTTTGAGGGGAAAAATAATGAAGAACTGCATCCCTCTTCCTCTGTCACACCTTTAGGTCCTGATGGCAGCTCTGCCACATTACTAACACCTCCAAATCCCAATGTTTTGCATTCATGATCTGAATACACCTCAGCTGATTCATCCTCATCCTTTGAACCACACAGCTCTAAGCAGACAGTCTGAGAATCGACACTGAGCATAAAGATGCTCTAGAATCCTCACCATTGACTCGCCTACTACTTTTCCTTCTCATCCTATCCAGCCAATTTGATCAGCCTACACCATCTATTGTAAACTAATTTCCACTTCTTCTTGTTCATAGGTTGAAGAAGGCACATTATGCAGCTTCTAGGATGTGAACAGTACAGTTTCTCACACTTCTTATCTGATTGGGATGGATGCATAGGGGAACTCAGTAGAATCTCATAAAGGAGGTTGAAGAACTGGAAAATGGAAGGAGACAGTGTAATAATGTCACACTGGGAGAAGGATTTGAAAACACCATGTGGAGGTTTTTGGAAAGAGGAATACTTGTAAGGAGACAGACTGGGCTGGGAGAATATATGATGAAGCAGGGGGAAAGTTTGGGTAAGAATGCATAGAGAAGCAGCAGTTACAGAGAGGAAGGGACAAAGAGGCACAGCATAGAAATAGGCATCATGACAAACTTCACAGAGAAGCAAGGAGAAGAAGGATCTATTGTGCAGACACAAATCTTTACTTGTATCATCCGTACATGAAAGGATGAGGGCCATGCAAGGAGGATTTTCCTCTTCCTTCCTTGTGAGAAGGAAGGAATAAAAAGGGAGGCTTTTTATTTCAATGGGCTTTTGAAAACCAAAGGCCTGTAAAGAAAAGTCTTTTAAGAGTATTCTGGGCTGTTAAAACTACATCAATTAAATGCATATTTTAAAATGTTTTTAGTATTGTTGATAATTTAATTCCATGTTAATATTGCTTAGTTGAATATTTTAGCTATAATCTATGTGTTTTAAGATGCAAACCTCCTTGAATCCCAGTTTGGGAGAAAGGGCAATAAATGAAATACAGTGGTACCCCGGGTTACGAATTTAATTCGTTCCGCCGCCGCGTTCGTAACCCGAAAAGCTTTCGCAAGCCGAAAACCCATAGGCGCTAATGGGGAAAAGCCGCGATTTGGTGCGAAAAAGCGCCGAAAAGCACCAAAATTTCTTTCGTAACCCGAAATAACCTTCGTAACCCGGAACAGTTTTTTTCAATTGATTTTTTTCATAACCCGGAAATTTCGTAAGGTGGCGCATTCGTATCCCGGGGTACCACTGTATAAATAAAATTTATAATGAAGAAACATGGTGGTGATGGTAACATCATCATCATCATCAACAACAACTGGTGCTCTTGACAAGGGAACAAATACAATTGGGGGCATATGTTTAAATTGTTCAAAATGGTTATAGCAATTGCTTTCCTGCATAGACTTTTAAGCATTATAGCAATGTGGGGAGGTTATTTGCATATTTTTAGCTATTCATCCAGAGCTTTGCTTGTCAAAAGGGGAAGGAAAGAATCTAGTTTTGTGCAGCGATAGTCTGTATGAATTACACTAACCTTGACAGAGGGTAAAATAGCACTCTTTTCTTGCTCCTACCAGGAGGTGAGAAAATTTACAGGGCTTGAAAATCCTTCACTAAGATACTTTGTGAAGTCAAAACAGCTGAAATCAGTGAGGAAGAGGAATATAGCAGCTATTCTTTAGGCCCATTGATATCGTCAGAAAAGGAATGAACTGAAGAAAGTGTTAAGACTGAACGATGGTGGACCAGAAATGCCAAAGGGGTAAATGGAGATAAGGGCTGAATTTCACATATTGGTTGGAATGAATAAAATATACTCTCACATCTTCCTGGGTGGGGAATGAAACTACCAGTGAAAACAACCACTACCTTTTTGTTTCACTTCAGAAATGTTGTGTTTCAATGATTTGTCAAAGAATAAGAATGAGTCTTGTGAAACTTAGCCTCTGTCTGTCAAATCTATTCACATGAGATTAGTGCAAAAGATATTTTGTGATCAATTTCAGCACAACTTCTTTTCAACCTGGATGGCAGTATTTGGACAATATAAAAATAGTGTCCACAAAAGACTTATCTTGCTATTTACCGGGCTTTTGGCTCATGTATGAAATGAAAGCAAATTGAGCAAGAAGTGATATTCGGATTCACTCTTATTCAGCACAGTGTCACAGTGGGAGGTGTATTTGATGGTCTTCCAGGAGGAGATGCCATATAAACGAGTGTCATGGTGCTGTGCACTATCATGTACAGGGTTGTGTGGAGGTGGTGAAGCTGGAAGTATTATAAGCTCAAGCCACCCCCACCTCTTTCTCTTGCTGATCTTTGGTCGAAGCAATAATTAGCAGTGCTTTTTGTTGTTATTTTGTAGATATATACATTTATTAATTTTTTCTACATAACACGGAATCCAACATTAATTGATTACTTAGGTATGTTTAAGTGGCTCATATTTCAATTCAGTTTCCTGTATGTGGTCTCATTACTTCATGGGTTGGTCATCAACAGTCTTTTGGAATCTCATCTTCTTAGAAAACAATAACTTTGTGGGGCACAAGTTGTTTGTCCCCTCAATACAACCAGTGTATCCCAAAAAAGAGGAACAGCTCACAGATTTATCCCACAATACTAGATAGATCACAGACAATGGTCTCACTGAGTTATTGGAAATACAGAAGGCTGAGTGTTCAGATATTCTCATAATAACCTTTTTTACTCATTTGCTTATTTTCAATATAAAATACTAATCAAAGGAGGAAAATTTCCTGAAACTGATACTGTATAATATCACTGATAAATTTGTGCTGTGCTGTGCTGGCCTTCCTTCCTTCCTTCCTTCCTTCCTTCCTTCCTTCCTTCCTTCCAATTAGAAATATAAATAATAAATAATAAATAATCTATTGATATAATGGTGTGAATGTTGATCTAGAACTCTTGGAGACTAGGGTTCAAATTCCTTCTAAGCCCTGGAAATTCCCCAGGTGACTTTGGGCAAGTCATGATCTCTCTGTTTCAGAGGAAGGCAAAGGCAAATCTTGCCAAAACCCATGATAGGTTTGCCTTAGCATCAATGTAAGTTGAAAGCAAAGGCACACAACAAGGAACACTTACTTATACACAGCAGATAAATACAAGTCATGTTGTAAACACACAGTTTGGTGAAAGAGAAAGAATAATTTGCAGTTATTTGAAAATGATGTGGTGTTCCCATTTCCTATTTTATTTGCTCCAAACAGAAAAAATGTTCTAAACTCTAAGTAACCCAAATTAGACAACAAGGAGGTAAATCAAGCAACCAGTTTGGACTATACAGAGCAAACAGGTTTTTTTAAAAAAAACACAGGGTAATCAACATTTTTCTAAATTTGTTCTATTCTACTTATAGGTGCCATGAAAAATCTTATTGATCAACTCTTCTTGCTTCAGGTGTTGCACATATTCCAACATAATAGAAACCCTCAACGCTAGAAACATACTTTTATTTTACAGGAATTTTAAAATTTTCAGAAAGCTAAGTTCTACATCCAAATATTGCATTTTGTAGCTTTTCAGTGATTGTAGATTTGTAGCTTATAAACAAACATTGTCTGTCTTTAAAGCTACACATAGAAAAAAGACAGGTTGTGCCCCTTAGGTAGCAAGTGACTGGCCTACATTTCTGTTTTATATTATACCTTTTCCCTTCCTACTCTCCTCAGTTTGCAATATCTAGATGCAATCTTTGCTGAGGAAAAATAGCCAAAAAAACAAACAAGGAATATTTTTCATCAGTTGTGAAATAGGAAAGCCCTTTGGAGTCCTAGATCAGTAAACTTGCCAAAGGAGATAGTAGCAGATGATACATACTCCTTTGATTTTGTACTAGTACACATTTGAAGAGGCTCAAGGCTGTCTTTGCTTCCACAGCTATAGTCACCCAAAAACAACAGCAAACAACCCCTTCCAAATCCTTTCCACTTAATGGCGTTTTTGACCTAGAAGGTGTGCCAGAATAGCTGACAATGTTGTTCCAAGGCCTGGTTTATGATCAGCACACTTTTAAACTATTATTGTCACCTTATGGCATCTGATTGCCTCCAGTAAAAATACAAGCAATCCAAAGAGAATAAGAATATTTCATACATACACACATATCTGTATATCTATAGATAGATACATCTTACTGTAATTATAAATGACATCCTTCAATCTGCAAGCTTAGCCTACAATTTGTCTTAAATATAACACAAAATTAAGACAGAAAACTAGATGACTAACCATGAAGCTAGTTACTATATCATTAATGTATAAAATTTCCTCCATTATTAAGGCCATGTTTAATCCATTGCTACCGACTCCCAGAATAATGAGACCAGACACCCAAATGGGATTAAACAGGGCCATTTATTGACCTATTCATTACTAGGTCTGGAACCTTGAGATCTAATATAACTCTTCTTTGTGGACTGGTCTTATTATTTGGATGATTTCTTATTCATGGGGTCATCTGGCTCTGATGTCTGTTCATTCATACTCAGAGAGTTTCAGGCTTTAGCCGATGAGTTAGGTGTTACATTGGCTCCTGAAAAAAATGGAAGGCTTGACCACCAGATTGGAGTTTTTGGGAATATCCATTGACACTGTCAATCAGCTGTCTAAACTTCCAAACTTGTGGTGTTGTTAAGCCTCATCATAGGATCCTATTGGTCTGGTCAATGAGGTCAGTCTCCATGATGCACTGCAGATATAGTCCGGTGCTGCGGGCTATGTAGGTTTTGGAGTCTATTTCAATGATCATTGGTGTACCCATTCCTAGCCTCAAGAATGGATTCAGGCAGGAATAACTTCTGACATGACTTTTAAAAGTTTTCCCCCCATTTTGGTTGCAGTTACCATATGGGCCAAAACGTTTGCCACTTCTTTGGTACACTTCTGTTGTGATAACCTGGCAACTGTTCATGTCCTAACTCTTTGACATCCAAATCCCTGAGGGTCATGTGATTGGTCCAGGCATTTACTTTACAATGCTTATGTTTTAACATCTTGTTTATGGCTTTGCATGTTGCAGGTATCAGTAATTCCATTCCAGATGCTCTTTCTCGTAAACAGATGGAGTACATCTGGAACTTGGCCCCGGGGTAGCTCAGCTGATGGAACTGATGCCCAAACATCTGTGGAAACTTGGCAGCGTGAGGTGACAAGGACTCTTGGCCTCTCGGTCACTGCCACTAGAACAAGAAAGCTGCACTACAGGGCACTTAACAGATTTCACCACTCCCTTCCCTTTCAGACCACCCATACCCTTTTTGGAGCTATCCTAGAACAACGATGCAGACCAGGCAACATATCCAACATATAAGCAAACTAGAGTGTATGATATTATACCTACTATGTATGTATGTATGTATGTAACTCAGCAATAGCCAGTAGAAAGTAAATCTTGCCAAAATGCACACAGAACTCTAATTAGCTTGTCATGCACGTGAAACCTAAATATGTTTGTGTGTGTATGCTTATATATGTATATATCCATATCTATACATATATATGTAGAGATATACAAATTTTACAAGTTATCCTCTGAGGCTTAAAGAGTGCAGCCTTAAAAATACACCAAAATGGCCGCCAACTTTCAAATCAAAATGGCCACCGGCACCTTGACACAAAATGACTCCCTGGCCTAGCAAACAAAATGGTGCCTAACCAATGGCATCTGCCACAAGGCCAACTGTCATAGTTATCTGCTTGGGGGAATAGGACTAACCCCCACCCTGGATAGCCCTCAACACCTCCTGACTACACCCCAGCAAACAGGGGACTCAAACCCAACAATGCTCCCCCAACAAAGACACCAATCTCATAGCAGCATGTGACCAGTGCCCCACAAAACAACAACGCAATAGAGCCACCCACTCCTGAAAGCATGGCAACAACAACAACCCACATGTATGCAACCTGGGCAGGACTATGCTGCAGCACCCTGTTCCCAAGCCACCTAGTCCCCCCAGTGGAAAATGCTCACATGCAATAAGTTGGAAATGAAGGTGTGGAGCAGCAGCAGCAGCAGCAACAACAACTGTAGTGATCAACTTTAAATAAAACAGATGAAGAGATGCAAGCTCAATGCAAGACTTTGACCCTTCATAACAGTGGTTCTCAAACTTTTTATTCTTGTGACTCTCTTACATCTACATGTGGATGTTACTCCCCCCCCAGCTTAGTATAAAAATAAATATATTTTGTTTGTTTAGTGTGTGTATTTTCATTTGAACATTCATACTGAATGTTAAAATATTCATATTTTAACATTTTATGAGGAAACAACATTGTTCAAATTAGAACAGTCTTATTTAATTATGTTTAATACTTAGTCAACACATGTGTAAATTTTACATACTGTCTCACACACATCCACATTCACATACACCAATGCTCACAGATATATACGAACTCAGTCATTCTCTTTCATTCTTTCTTTCTCTTTCACATGTACTCATTTACTCTCTCACATGCAGTCACATAGAAACATTCATTCTCTTGAGCATATGTGAATATGCACAAGTGCATATGCAACTATATAAACTAGAGATAAAGACTGTGATCTAGTTCATGATCAAGTGAACGTCCTCAGTCTCCTCCCCCTGCTCCAACTTTTCTTCCTCCTTCAGGAAGAGGCAGCTGCTCCAAACACTCTCCTTGCCTTTCCCTTCCCCTTCAGGACACAAAAAGTTCAGGGAAAAGAGGAAAATTTAAAATATATGAGAAAGCTTTTGCTGTTCTCAGCTCTAATGTATTTTGCACAAGATCAGAAACACCCTTTTTATTATGTTTCCCATATTCCAAAGCTGAGCTTGTGGGGTGAGGAGGGAGATTATGTTTTGATTCCTACATGCTACTGCATTGTTTGAGCCCTGGAAAATCTGTACCTCTCTCAACTTCCTAATAAAATTCAGGAAGAGGAAAAAGCGCTTTACTGTCTGTTGCTCAAAGAACAGGGAAGAGCAATTCTGCAAAATTAGATATTTAGAACCAGGTAAGTCTGTTAAGTTAAAAAAAAAATCTTTCCAGTCAGAGTGTGGACAAGGTAGTTTATACCTGAAATGCAATTATGTGAATCCTCTTGGTGCCTTTCACATTCTTAAGTTCTCATATATAAATGTTTTATCAATCTTTTTTGTCTGATTTGTTCAGCATAGTTTAGTGGTTTGAGCATTGTACTACGATGCTGGAGATCAGGGATCAATTCCCCACTCAGCTATGAAAAGTCACTGGGTGACCTTAGATGAGTTACACACGCTCAGTCATAGAAGACACTGCAATAAGTTCACCTTAGGGTCACACAGAAGTTGGAAACAACTGGAATGCACACAACAACAAATTAATTTAAAGGTTGTAGAAGCAGAGTTGTACATGTAGCATTATTATAAAGTTGTACTCCATCTCCTCAATGTAGAATTGTGTGCAATATTAGATAATCAGTTTTCCACCTTTCTACTTCAAATAGATTTCTCAGCACTATTGAATATGGAATGCATGTGGAAACAGCTAACAAA
The DNA here is from genome assembly GCF_019175285.1 of Sceloporus undulatus. Taxonomy (NCBI): domain Eukaryota; kingdom Metazoa; phylum Chordata; class Lepidosauria; order Squamata; family Phrynosomatidae; genus Sceloporus; species Sceloporus undulatus. Next base: position 133,402,556 of record NC_056524.1, on the reverse strand, counting down.
GTCACAGTTGTCATCAGGAACAAGGAATGATGGCCAGAGAACTTAGTTTGGCTCATCATTGGAATGCAATCCCTTTTTGCATTATTTTGTTATATTGGCATATGTGAGTGAATCTATGGGCATAATGTACTCATTACTTTTTGTATGAACAGATTGTTCAAGACAGTTCACTACTGCTACATAGTGATATGCAAGTAACCCAAACGACAAGTGGGAAATAGATATTTTTTCAACAACCTGCAATATCCCCAGCTATGAAAAATGTGGGGAGGGTAGAAATTCTAGGAACTAGAAATGTATATAAAATGTGAACTCTCACTGTCCAGTGCATATCAGATACTGGGGCTTTATTTTTTCAAGGTCTGTTACAAGTGGATGCACCAGGGACATTAACTGGATATGTCAGGGATATTTCTTGGGAGAAAATTATGGTGTTAAATAATAAATGACACAGTTCCTTGAGGGATGGAAGGCTTTATTTTATTTAAAGCAAATGTTTGGGATATGTACTAAAGTGACAATTTGCCAGCTGATGATTTACTTATTCCCCTACCATAGCAATATTTTACTTATCATATAGAGCAGTAAAATCGTAAGGATTTCTTTAGTTTCACTAAAGCTATAGTTTAGGCTATTGGTTTTCCTGTGACTTATTGTAGTATTTTGGATGTTTATTGTTAAGTACCTTAGAGTATACCTAGATCATTCTGCAGTAACTCATCTCTCCATCTTTTTTTATTGCTATCCCCTCCTCAATTAAAAACACTGCAGAAATATCTCTTCTGCTTTGGGGAAAATAAGTCATAATGTCCATTATTCAATGGACAGATAGTGGGGGCAAGCAATAGTTACAAAAGAAATTACACAATGTAATAAAAATCATAAAATAGTAAAACACTTTTGGAATACTATGGGCTGAATCCAACCAGAATAGACCCACTGAATCAATGGAACTTGTTAATACTTGGTAAATCCAATTAATTTAGTGGGTCTTTTCTGGTTGGGACTAACAGCTGGGTTTAACTCAATGGCTCTGCTACCTTGATCCCAACTGCTATCCCATCTGCTAGTTGGCCAGCTAAATACAGGTGTTGATTACATCATAATTACACTATTTTGAAAACACGGATTTTAAAACAATCCTTTTCATGGATTTAATCCTTTAAATATTGCTGCTGCTAGAAATCTGTGTTTCCCTAAACAGTCCGATACAGATTTCGGAATTGGAAGGTATGATGTTGACCTTCCCAAGACTGGCCCCATAGTCCTTTAAATATCTAGATTTTTTTGGGAGGGGGGATTATTCTCCACCAAAAATTTTGCAACATCTCTTCTGTATGTGAGTTGGTTTCAAGTTTTCTATTTTTATATTCCCTCTTTACAAACACACACACACACACACACACACACACACACACAGAGAGAGAGAGATTTCCATCTTTTCACATTTGGGTATATTGCATATCCCTGCAACAAAACACCAGAGAATTTACTCAACATTTCTTATTTGGATGATCTGGATTGCAATCTCTACAGTTGGGTTTATGAAAAATTAATGGACCTCAGTTTAGCAATCTCTTAGACATAGACAACATTACTACCACTGCTGCAGCAGATGCCCAGTAGAGAGACATTTTTTCTCTCAGTCAACATAGAAATTCTTTAGAAAGGTGTTTGTGTGACAGTCATGCTGTGACTGGTATAATACAGTAGAACTAAAGAAAGACAGAGGAGATAAACGTGCTTCTTCTCAGTGTCTATATGTGACGATTGGTGGGAAAACATCATATTCTCCCATTTTCAGAAGTAACTATCAAATCTACCCTGAAAGGTTTAAAAGGTATCCTCACCATAAATTAGGTTGCTGTCACACTGCAGAAATAATGGTGCCTGACACCACTAAGTGTCATGGCTCTAGCCTTTGAAATCAGAATTCCCTAGCATCCAGCCATGCCAGTTAAACTGGTGTCAAACTGCATTATTTCTGCAGTGCAGATGCAGCCTTAGATTGCAATGTCATATTGATTTACCTGGGAGTAAGACTGTGGAACAGGAATTACTTTTCACTAAAGAACAAAATGGTGCACTACAATAGTTTTAAAATGGAGAATAGACCCTTCCTTCAATAGGGCTCCCAGTAAGGTTGTAAATCCTGACCTGGTTTATCTCACTTAGTGAACAATATAATTCTTATTTATTGGTGTGTATCTCTGTGTGAGTATTCCTTATTGTGAAATGATGTGGGGATTTGTTGTACTTAATCTCAGAGAAACTTCATACATTTTTTAAAGTAGGTGTTCTGTGCTCTTTGAAGAAATACACAAAATAGAAACAAAATGTGGAAATAGTCCAGGCTTGTTGTGTTATGTGAAGTATTAAAATGGTAGTACTTGGTGAGGGGCACTTTTGCCTTCTCTTCTTCTCTTCTTTTCATTTTCTGAACAGAGTTGTTATCATGGCTACTACCCATCCCTACCTATTAAAATGGTTAATAATCCTTGAAGGCTAATGGAGCCTTTAGGATTCAGGAAAGTCTTAGAGGGTCATATGGTTGGTACCACCAGCAATCCTGTTGAAGTCCTGGTCAATATATGTAATCAAGACCTGACTAGGGCTATTAACACAATCTCTTCTGAACATCCTCTCTGACCTGATACTAATTCAGCCTCATGGCATTTACAGGGAACCTCAGGGAGCTGAAAAGGAATGGAAGACTGGAGCACAGATAGTGGAAAACTCAACTTGTATCCAACAAGTCATACTATAAAGAACATCTTTGTTCCTATAAGGTGGCAATACATGCAGTAATGAAAGCTTTCTACTCTGCACATATTGCAAACTGTTCAGGGTAGTGAGAGGTTTATCTCAGGCACTGTCTCCTGTGAATCCAATTCTAGAACCTTCAGCAGCTCACTGTGATGCTTTTAATTATCACTTCACATATAGAATCTCTCAGAGCAGACTTGACTAGGATGCCATCATTGTAGCGGAAATTGACGATACGGTGGCCAGTGATTCTGTGAGAAGGATTACACTAGATCAGTTCAATAGGTGAGTACCACTAATGTGAGGGACATAAAGATGGTAGTCTATGTGCTGGTAATCTCAAGGTTGAACTTTTACAATGTGCTGTACATTGGGCTACCTCTGTACCAAGTTTAGAAACTTCATTTAGTTCAAAACACAGTGGCCAGATTGATTGCTGGGACATCCAGGAATAATCATATTACACCAGTATTAAAAATCACCTGTCTGGCTGCCAATTAGTTTCCACGCAAAGTACAAAGCATTTGTTATTACCTTTTAAGCCCTATTTGTTTTGGTTTCAGGTTACCTACAGAATCTCCTCTTCCCATGATCCATCCCATACACTCTGGTCCTTTTATGGAAACTTAAACCAATCAGCCAGGATTGGTTTGAACACTATCAGCCATTGAACTATTTCTTCAGGTGCCCCTAGATTATGGAAAGAACTGCTGGAAAAAAAATCGACAGCTGACTATACTGTGTGAATTAAGATAAGCACTAAAGAGCAGTCTCTTTCAGCAGGCTGATCCAGATGCTTTTAAAGTTGTGAATTTTAAATAATGAATTTAAATAGGGGCCTTTTACCTGAGTGTTTAATAGGAAGTTTTTGAGGGGAAAGCTCGCATCCTGTTTCAGTGCCTCCTTAAGACTTCTGAGAATGGACAGTGAGGGAGCTGCTGCAGTTACCTGCAACATTTGAGGGATGTTTGTCTTCTTGCCCAGAGATGTAGGGAACTTCATTGGCACCAAGTGCAAGTTGGTAGCCCTGTTGGAAGAGAAAGTCCAGCAGCTGAAGGCCCAGGTATCTACACTCCTTCATATTAGGGAGCAAGACATTTTCCTGGACATAACAGAATGGAGTGTCCTGATTAGAGAGAACACCGAGGAAGTTTCTGGGGAGGATGACACCTCACATATACAGTAGCCAGACAGTTGGAGGAATGTCACACACAGAACTAGGAATACCAGGGATCGTTTTGGGAGCTTGCAGCTACAGGACTGATTTGAAGTTTGCTGCCTTATCAGGGATAATAAGGAAGAGCATCAGGACACTCCTTAGCAAAAGTGCAGGGGATCCCTGTAGAATCAGCACAGGGAATGGCTGCTAATCCTCAGGGGAGGTGGTTAGTGGTAGTGGGGAGCTCTTTTCTGAGGGGTACAGCATCAGTGGTGTGTGGGTCTGACTAGATATCTTGAGAGGTGTGTTGTCTCCCTGGGGTAAAGGTCTGTGATGTGACAGAGAGGCTGATAATACTTGGCAAGCCTTCTGACAAGACAAGACTACTTGACAAGAGTTGTCAAGCCTACTGACCATTACCCCTTTCTTTGGTTCATGTGGCAACTAACAATGCTGCAAGGAACAGCCTTCAGAATATCGGAAGGGATTATCAGGCTTTGGGTAGGAAGTTGAAAGAGATAGATGGATAGGTTGTTATCTCATCTCTTTTACCAGTTGAAGGGCAGGGTCCAGGAAGGGAGAGGAAAATAGTGGATGTAAACAACTGGCTCCGCAGATGGTGCTGTCAAGAATGATCTGGATTCTTGGATCATGGGTTGAGATTCCATGAAGGGGGCTTCAGTAAGGGATGGTTTGCACTTCATGCCAATTTGCAGGAACAGTTTTGCAAATAGTCTCAAAATTTGATCAAGAAGGCTTTAAACTGAGTGATATAAGGGAGGTAGACAGTATTTTCAAAAACAAGAGTTCATCAAGGGCTGGAGATAATGGTCAAACTGTTATAAAGGAAACTACACAAATAGTGTAAGGACCCAACATTGGCCGGTTACAGACCGGCACTTGGGACATCCCATTTTAAAAAAGGGGCGTATCTTCTAGACGCCCCTAGCTCTAATACGGACTCTGTCCGTACAATATGGCGCCGGCTGTTCCACACGGTCGGCGCCATCTTTACGTATCGGACGCTGTGCGTCCGAACGTGTCGCGGCGCTAATGACGTCGCGAGTGCACCAGCGGCGCCTCGCAACATCATTAGGGCGCCGCAGAAAGAAGCTCCATTTTGGAGCTTCTTTTTTACTCCACAAGGGAGCCGCGTGGTGTGGCTGCAACGGCTCCCTTACGGAGCAAACGGCGGCGGCGGCAGACCGCCTCAAAGCGGTGGTCTATAACCCGCCATTGAGAGCCAAAAAACCTTACACAGTCAGCAAGTGGGAAGGACCCACAGCCTTAGATTTCTCTACACAAATGCCCAGAGTATGGGAAATAAACAGGACAAACTTGAACTTCTAGCACAACAAAGCAAATATAATAGGCATCACTGTAACCTGGTGGGATGAGTCTCATGATTGGAATGTAGTAATAGAGGGGTATAACCTTTTTAAAAGAAATAGACCAAACAAGAAAAGAGGAGGAATAGCACTATATGTCAGGGATGTTTACATCTGTGAAGAGATCCAGGACTTACATTCTGGAAGTCAGGTGGATAAAAATGAAAGGGGAGGGGAAACAACAGGGATGTTATTGTGGGAGTCTGCTACAGTCTACTACAGACCCCCAAGACAAACTGAGGAATTGAATGATGCCTTTCTAGAACAGATGACCACACACTTAGGAGTTTATCACACACCCGTTGGGATGCTTCCAGTGCAGAACAAAAGGGGGGCAGGATGGGAACAGAATAGAAGCTATCACCCATTTCAGACTTGTTTCCCTGCTCTGATCTCCAGTCATCCTCCTCACATTGGAGGGTGGGAAAATCTATGTCTATGGCCTGTTACAGACTGCCAAAATAAAGCTGCTTCGGGTCTCTTTGGAGGTATGCTATTTAAATGATGCATGGGTCCAGAGGTCGTGCCAAAGCCACACTCCATTCCTAAGCACTGGAGTGCAGCTTTGGTGCAGCTTCCGCATTCTTAGGATGCATGCATCATTTAAATAGCATACTTCCAAAGAGACCCGAAGCAGCTTTATTTTGGCAGTCTGTAACAGGCCACTGTTTTAATCTAAATCTTATCTACAATCCTCTAGCACCTCTTAAATTGGTTAGGAATAACCTCCATGTTGTTTTCCACCCTATTTAACTTTGAGAAACAGCTTGCATTTCATATAGACTGTTCTCTAGGTTTTTGTTTCTATTTTCTTTTGGGTTTTTTTAATAAGTGTTTTTTCCCTACAAAATTACTTTTTCCTCAGCCTGATTTCTTCCCCTCCAGCTCATTCTCACCTCAGTCTTCACTTCTATATATGACTGTAAAACCTAGAGAGAAAGCTAATAGGAAAATCAACTCATTTGAAATGTTGTATGAGACTTTCTTACTTTGGGGGTATCATGAGAAGACATGCCTCAATTGAAAGGACAATAATGTTTTGTAAGTTAGAAAGCAAAAGGAAAAGAGGAATCCTGCATTACAGATGGAGTGACTCAATCAGGGATGCAGGGCTGTTGAAGATAAGGTGACCTCATTCCTAGGGTCATAGTAAGGTTGACGGCTGTTAACAAGGGGAAAGTGTTCAAAAATAAACAAATAAATGGGGAACATAAGGGCTACAAATAGCCCTGGGGCTATATGTTCATCATATGACACATTTTCTCCACCTCTACTTTAATGTATGTTCAGGGCCAGGTTTGTTTTTACATTATTTAAATGGACAGTCAGTTACCTCTGAATGAAATAGCTCCACATGGTAATGATAAGCCCTGATTAGGTTATTCTGAAAAGTAAAGGGGGGATTTTTCATAATCTTTAATGCAACCAGGACTTGTGCTTGTCTCTTTGTATAATTAAGCATGTCAATTAACCTTCATGGTTAGTCTGAATCCTCTAGTCGATACAGATGTCATTTTTATTATCAGTATAAAGTTTATGCATGTTGCTTTGTTATAATGGTGCATCTGCTGACATTGTTTGCAGCTAATCATGTTAAGATTTGAACCATTGTAATTTGCTAATTTATAATAGAAAAACAATAGCATAACTCTCCACTTGTTTGGATTATGCCTAAAATGGTTTGTGGAAATAGGTTTTGTTCTGACAAGTACACTCAAAATCTATGGGAGAGAAAAACCCAGCAAGTAATTATGAAGTACTGCCATTTTACAGAATCATACACTTTAAGCTTCAGTCACACCATCATGTTCCCAGTTTTAATGCATAGTCAGTTAGCCACTAATCTAGTTGTTTAATCAGTGACCAAATCTTTCTCCTTAAAGAAGATGGCTCCAAGCTACAAATCCCAGAATTCCATAGCATTGGGCAATGGCAGTTATAGCAGTGTTAAGCTTCATTATTTCTGCAGTACAGATATAGCCCAAGAATACTGTGATCATAAATTTGATCTTATTAGAGAATACATATCCACAACTACAGTGTGCCCTTACTTTATGTGGGGGACCTGTTCCGGACTCCCCCACATAAAGCAAATACCACCTATGCTCGAGCCCCATTTAAATGGATGAGGCTTGTGCATGCAGCGGCATAGTGGTGCGGCGACATGCATGTGCCATGGGCCCCATTTGTCCCTATGAGACGCAACTCCCCTTCTCCCTACGTGGCTTTCAGCATATGCTGAAACCCATGTAAAGCACACCCGCGTATGACGTGGGCACACTGTATAACTCATGGGGGGGAGGAAGAATTTTTTTCAACCAAGGGCTGAGAATTGTTAATCTTGCATATTTAAGACTTTATATTGTAGGAATTAAGGTTAAAGTATTCCTTAGAAACTGTATGGCTAGGGAAGTCAGACATCTGAAATATTTTCTGCTTGCTGAATTCTGAGTGGATGAGGACCAGTATGGATGTGAATTATTTTTTTATTTGAAGTGTATTGAAGATGAATTATCACTCATCCTTAATGGATATATCCCACTCCTCAAGGGAACACTGGAGTTTGTCACAATGGGAAAAAAGACAGGAGCATAGCGGAATACTCCCATCAGTATTGCATGATTTGGCAAAGATTATCAAATGACATCATGTGACATCACAAATATCCCGTGATTATCCTGTGAGTAAAGAGGAATTATAGTGTCACTTTTTATTTACTGGATTTTTCCACACAGTCAAAGCACTCCTAACAGATGGCCATCCATTCTTCCTTTAAAAACCTCCAAAGAAGGAGACTCCACCACTCTCTGAGGGATTGTGTTCCACTGTCAAACAGCTCTTATTGTCAGGATGTTCTTCCTAATGTTGAGGAGGAATCTCTATTCCTGTAGTTAAAATCTGTTGCTCTGGGGCTGTTGCTCTACATGTTCAATATGATGTCTTTTCAAATATTTAAACAGGGCTATCCCATCACCTCTTAACGTTCTCTTCTCCAGGCTATACATACCAAGATCCCTAGGTCACTTTTCATAGGGCATGGTTTACAGATGTTTCACCATTTGGTTTATCTCCTCTGGACATGCTACAGCATGTCCTTGAATTGTGGTGCCCTGAACTGGACACAGAATTTCAGGTGAGGTCTTACCACAGCAGAATAGAGTGGTAGTATTGCATCCCACAGTGTAGACATTATACACATGTTGATACAGGCTACGGTTGTATTGCCTTTTTCAGAGGCTGCATCACACTGTTGGCTCATGTTCAGCTTGTGGTCTATTATGGGCTGGTCTACACTTAAGTGTATTATGTGAATTGCTGCAGATTTTGCCACATTCACATCAATTGTTAATTGTCTTCATTTTCCTGCACAAATTTGCATCCATTCACCCTCCCACTGCCACAAATGTACAGCTATTTTACCCAAAGCAGTTGGATGGCCACATGTATTTCCATGGATACTCTAAAAGGTAAGCTGGATCACATTCTATTTAATTGGAATGAAGTGTATTTTAATCATGTGGACAGTCACTAAGACTCCTTTCACATGTACTTTTTCAAGTTAGTTGTCACCCATCCTAAATCTGTACATTTCAATTTTTTCTGCCTAAGTATAATACCTTATATGTCTCCCGGTTGAAATTCATTTTGTTGGCCCACCTTTCCAGGTCATTTTGAATTTTGATCCTGTCCTCTGGGGTATTGTTACCCCTCCTAATTTATCACCATATTCAGATTTCATATACATGCTTTCTATACCATTATCCAAGTCACTGATAAAGAAGTTGAATAGCACAGGGCCTAGGACAGAACCCAGTGGTGTCCACTAATCACTGCTCTCCAGGATGAAGAGGAGCCATTGGTGAGCATCCTTTGTGTTCAGACAGTCAACCAGTTATAACCCATTTTTGCCATGTTTGTGGACCCCCTCAGCCATTTTGGGCTCAGTAGACACCATTTTCCAGTTTTTTTAAAAATAAAAATACTGCAGGGTGGATGGCAACAGGATATGGTACACCAACATGTTCACCTAGTTCCTCATAGTTATCCACTCTTGCATTATGAGAACAATTCTCTACTCCTTGTGTAGATGACAAGAGACCACTGACTCCTTCAGATCTCACTTTTTATTGGTAGAGAAGGAAGAGGAGAGTGGAAAATGTATACTGCTAACAGTCCCTCATAAAAGACATAGAAAGAAATCATGTGGGATCTGAAAGTCTCCATAATGTTGGCATTTATGAACCTCCTGAGACTTGTTAAGAGGAAATATGTCATTTACTTCAAGAGTTCATATATTTCCAATGATTACAGAACATTTCTGAGAAATAAAGTGTACACAAAACAGTGTATTTATTTGAAAATGTAAATGGCTAACAGTGCTTAGTAGAGAAAAATGCACTGGGAAAGTCTTTAATCCATGGGAGAAGTTGAGTAAATTAGTTAAGTGGTGAAAATAAATATATAAATTTGGAAACTATATTAAAGTATATTTATAATTTCTTCCATTCTGATACAAAACAAAAATGAAAAGTTAATTCGGGTTGGTTTTGGAGAAAATGGGGGAAAAACCGAGATAGACTTGTCCATATCCCATGATCACTAGCAAAGATTTCGTCTGCTAGGAATGCCCTGTCAGTGGGGCTCTGTCAATAATTTGAGATAAAGTAAGGCAGCCACCCTGAGCAATATATCTGAAGTGTCAAAAATGACATAAAATTGCTAATTTGTTATTGTTGCATTTTAACAACTAGTGTGAAGTGAAGCAATCTCTATTTCATGTACCAAAATAATTTCTCAGACTTTGTAAAGTATAAAGCTTAATTTGGATGAGATGTCATTTGTTGATCTGAGTTGCACAGCAAAATATTTTGGGTCACCCTGGTCCAGTAGTAAGAGTTGTTAGTTAACCAGAACTCAATGAAAGTACAGCAAACTGGTCAAAGATATGCTTATAAAATACCCAGAACTGCAATATCAGGATTCCATTTAGCATAGATGGTGCACTGATAATTTTGTCTAACTTAGTAACTTTGCTGTCAGGAGACAAGAAGATAATGCTTCTTTCATATAGGCATACACTCTTATGTCTAATGTACCTATTACAGGAGACTACTCTCTTTTTAGTGTAGACACTGAATGTTAATGGACATAATGCCCATGAATCAAACAGATAATCCACCGTTCAAATAAGAAAAGAAGATTGTTACATTTTATTAATCTTCTTATATTGGTGCGAGATAAGTTGCAAGCCTTAAGCAGGAGAATCAATTTCATTTGAAAATAACAGAAATGGAAGAAAAGTAACTTTAATTGGCTGGTTGATCTGTGAGGAGTCCTGAAGGCCATGTGTTAATTATCTCCCATTGAGAGACTGACATTTGTCAGCTGCACTGCAGTTAAAAGAGTCAGCAGATATGATTTTGGTTTAAAAGGCCATACCTTTTTATTAATGACCCATTACATGTGGTTTCCAGCTTTAAATTGCCTGGTCTTGGGGCTCAGACACTCACAGCCATTCTGCTCTGAAACATTTCTAATTTTTCAGGGAAAAGGGGAGAATTTGTCATCTGAAACAGTTCCTCTTCACCTTAGACCAGAATGCTAGCTATCAAACTGTTCTGGTAAGTGGTGGGTCCCCCAAGGGCCTGAAAAGGAAGTCCAAGAAAAGTGAGTGGTGAGCCGAATTTACTGTAAAATAATTTGGTCTCTACTGTAGTCCTTTCTTTCTAGTAGTACTTGCAACTACTAGGATATATTAGTTCTACATTTCCTTCTTAGCTAAAGTATGAGGACAGCAAGAGCCCTAGATAGTGCATATCCCTGCCCGGTGTTTAACTAGAAAACACATCAGAATTCTCCCCAGTGTGTAGTTAGTCAATATAGTTTTAGAAAGCATGGTAACACAGATGTATCCTTTGGCAGGAACAATATCACCAGGTGGCATTTTTGTGAGCTGGTAATGGCTTCTTTATGCTACTCCTTTCGACAATCATGTTACTTCCTCTTTCTTCATTTGGACTATTGGTATTATTTCTTCCTCCTCATCTTCTATCTTCTTCCCACCCTCTTCCTACCCACTTATCTGCCAATCAAATATGTTTATAAGATAGAGGATGGTGAGCAGATGAAGAGAGAATGAGAGAGAATTACCCACCCATCTCAATGGGAATGATATGAGTGTGGAAAATAATGGTGAATGGCCTTTACTCTGTCCTTGTCCTCCTCGATCTGTTTGCGGCCTTCAACACCGTGGACCATTGTCTTTTAGTTGACTTCCTTTCTGACCTTGGCTTCTTGGGCTCCATTCTCTAATGGTTTAAATCTTACCTGTCAGATAGATCTTTTGCAGTGGTCTCGGGCGGCCAGACTTCATCCTTTGTTTTCCTATCTGTTGGAGTTCCTCAGGGTTCTGTTTTGGGTCCCCTCTTGTTCTCTCTATACACACTTATCACCTCTTTCGGTTTCTCTTATCATCTGTACGCAGATGATATCCAGCTCTATCTTTCTACCTCTGACCTTTTGCCAGGGCTTGAGCAGCAAGTTTCATCTTGTTTGACAGCTGTCTCCCACTGGATGCTCCACCGGCGCTTGAAGCTCAACATGTCCAAGACGGAGCTTCTTGTTTTCCCTCCTAAGCCCACCCTTCAATATTCCTTTTCTATTTCTGTCAACAATATCTCTATTCAGCCAGTTCAGGAAGCCCACAGTCTTGGTTTCATTTTCAACTCCTTTCTCTCATTTATTCCTCAGATTCAGGCCACAGCCAAGGCCTTTAGATATTTTTCTCTATAGTATTTCCACAATCTGTCCACATCTCTCTGCTTCTACTGTAAAGACTTTGGTCCATGCCCTAGTGGTCTCACGACTCGACTACTGCAACCTTCTCTTGGCAGGGCTTCCTCTCTCTCACCTCCACCCATTGATTTCTGTTCAGCACTCAGCTGCTCATATTATCTCACTCACTCGCCGATATGACCATGTCTCCCCCCTATTGTCATCCCTTCACTGGCTCCCCTTTCCCTCCCACATTCGGTACAAGCTTCTCTTGCTCACTTTCAAAGCCCTGCATGGGCTGGCCCCTCCCTATCTCTCTGAACTTCTTTTTCCCTACACCCCTTCTCGTTCCCTCCGTTCTGGTAGCCACGATCTCCTGTTCCAGCCCAGGATTTCCATGGCCCCATCTGTCCGGGATTGCTGCCAGCAATCTCTGACTTATGCTGATAACCAAGCCTGCAGCCAACACGTGTAGGCAAAACAAACCTTGTGGAGAAGCAGTCAAAGAGCAAGCCGAGGAAACAAGCCGGTGTCGGGGTTGCAGAAAGTCAAGCGTGCCGAAAGACGAGCCGAAGTCAGGAAGCCAGAAAGCAGTGTGGTCAAAACAGTCCGAGGTCACAAATGCCAAGAGATAACAAAGGTCCGGTCCGAGGTCAAGGTAGCAAGGTAACAAGATGTCTGGAGCTAGAGCGACAGCAATCACACCAAGGGCTCATGCAATAAACTCTAGCAACCAACTCAAGCCTCTCTTCCACTTAAATCAGGGAAGCTCTCCCTCGAGCCACCCGAGGCTGGTTTGCTAACTGTCTTTCTGCAATCCTCCTGGATCTGCGCCTGCAAGCACTCTCGGCCCTTCTCTCTTGATAAGAAGGTACTTGCAGGCATGCCTCGTCTCCTGAATCACCACTAGGCTGTGGCACCATAGAAGGCCTTTCCTCAGCACTAGGACCTGGTTGGACCTCCTGCTCTGGGACTGGGGAAGTACAGCTGGGGCCTGGCAGAGCAGAACTAACACCTGGCGTAGCCTCAATCAGCCCTTGCTCTGGAGGAGGCTCATCCTCCTCCTCATCCTCCGAGAGCTCATCTTGGCTGGCCATGACATCATCCCGGATTCGTCCCTTCTCGCTCACTGCCCCTCACTCCTGGAACCTCCTCCCCTTACAAGTGCGACTCAACACATCTCTAACCAGCTTCAAAGCCAAGTTAAAGACCACATTGTCTAGGGAAGCGTTCTCAGGGAGTCTGTGATTGTGACCTGGTTGTTTCTGATGTGTAACTCAATATTGGATATTTGATGTTTTAACTTGTTTCTTGAGCAGCAAGTTTCATCTTGTTTGACAGCCGTCTCCCACTTGATGTTTTAATTTGTTGTTTTAACTTTTAGATTGTACGCCACAGGCAGGCTTTTTATATATTCTGGATATTACTTGGTTTGGTACAGTGCCGTGTACATCTACGGCATTTAATAAATAAAGCTAATAATAATAATAATAATAATAATAATAATAATAATAATAATAATAATA
>NC_056524.1:133386335-133388933 GCF_019175285.1 Sceloporus undulatus | reverse complement strand
TATGGTTGTCAAATTTCAGTTTTGGCAGATTCCCAATTCCGGAATTTCTGTATCTCCTCAGATCCACTTAAGAAGAAAGCCAAGAAGTCACTTTGTTATAAAGTTACTTTGATCTAGTTAGTAAATCAGCAGTGTCTCAATTGATTGTGACTTATATTCTCCTTGGATTTTCAGGTCTTACAATGGGCCAATCAAACTTAGTGATTAAGTACAGTGTAAGTGGATGTACATAGTAAATACAAATCAAGGGATTTTGAGGATTTTACACATCTCTTACAAAAATCTGTACTGACAAAACTGTCTTTGACACTTGCGGATGACCTCCATCCCATAAAACCTGAAAGTCGCAAAGAAAATAATATGTAACCTTTATCTGAAATAATGTTTCAGTGGAGTGCTTGTTTTGTTCCCTTTTTTGGCTTAGCATCTTTCTTCTGCTGGATAATTTTCATCAAGATACAAATGTGAAATTCACCTCCCATGAACTAGAAATGTGATCCCACTGTTCTGCTCTCCATAATGACATCCTTTCTCCACTAATAAATTGAACCCTGGTGGGACAACAGCACTTTTGTCAATTAGACATGTTTAAAATTTAAAGAGGAGCTCAGTTTCCTATCTACTGAGAAATTTCAGGAAAATCAAACCCTCCTTTCTTCAACCATCTTTTCAATCAAATATGTATTGTTTAATGTGATTCAGCTGGCACAAATAGAACATTTAGTGAAGAATATCACAGAATGCTGTATGTTCAATAAAGGCAACATACTAAGGTCTGCAATTAAAAATCATGCTATCTAAAAATGGATCTTTAAGAGATACCATTGAGGAACTATAAAAGACGCTATTATTATACTCAGGAGAGTTTATATAGCATTCTTGAATGCTAGCTTTACACTCTGAAAAACTACCAAAATGCTACTCTTCATAGTGGCTGCTTTCTATGTTGAAGGGGAGGGGAGGCATCATCACTAGACATATCAGACTTCAATATGTTACAAAGATCCCTTTTATGCATTTCCCATGTTCTCTACGACATCTTTTCCCTGCTGGGTCACCATTATTGCAAATCTGTCTCAAGTGATATTATTTCTGAAGACAAAATGGATCAAAGGCTATAGACTGAGCTGCTGGTTGTTTCAACTTTGAACCTTGAAGTGAAGTCAAAACATCTAAAAAAATTTGGGGAACTCAGACACATTGATTTTTTTCCCAACAAGGAATAAATGAGAAACAATTTAATTCAATACATTTTTTGTCAAAAATTGGTCACCATTTGCATCTGCTTTCATATTTGAGAAAGAGAAAATTAATACACACACACACACACACCAATATGGGGGTAGAAATCAAAACCAACAATTTTATCCATATATACAATGGCCTTTGGGTATTTAATAATTAAAATTCTTCATTTCAGTCCCTGAGTACAGTATTTAACATTTAATCCTGATTTAAAATTGCTACTTCTTTTTCCCCCCTGAAAGGATCTTTAACTTTAATACATACATAACACATACATGATGGGCAGGTGTACTGTGCAGTTCAGTAACTGTGGTCTCCTCCATGCTGAACATAAATGTAGTTACTGAATTGCACATGTGCAAAATGTTTTTATTGCATATAACAACATTTAAACATTTCTTTATATTCAAGATGGATAGAATTTGAAAGGTTTTGAAAGGTTTCAAAATCATTAATGCAGAAGAAAGTGAAACTGAAAAATATTCACATTCATTGTCCACACAGGATTTTGCCTATTCCTAAGAAATATGCAGAGTGATGTAGTCACTTGAGTGTTGGACTATGACTCTGGAGATTACGGTTTGAATCCTCGTTCAGACATGACACCAACTGGATGACCTTGGGAAAGGCATGCTCTTTGAGGTTCAGAAAAGGGAAAAGGCAAACCCCCCTCTGAACAAATATTCCAAAAATAAAAATAAAAAAATTCCAGCATGATAGGTTTGCCTTCAGTTCACCTTAAGTCATAAACAACTTGAAAACACACAGCATCAAAGGGATCGAATCACACTTTTTTTTTTTTTTTTTGGCTTCTTGCAGGATAGCTTGTTCAGCTTTTCAGTAATTCTGACAAGTTGTTATAGGAGACATCAGGGTCTGTTCAACCTAAGTCCTAGCCCCAAAAGATTCATTGACATAAAACTAAGCACCACTGTTAAAGAAAATACAACTATTTTGAATACAAATAGATGGTTGGTGGATGCATTAATAGAAATACTAGCAAAGAAAGTTATCTCACATCCCTTCCACTAAAAATAGATTACATATACCTCCAATGTTACATCCAACAACTTATGATCCAAAGTCACTCAATCTGTTAGAAAAGATCAAGCTGTATTTTCCTTCAACTGAAAGAAAGGAAATCTCTCAGCAAGTGCAAGGTGTCTACCCTACCAGCTTGATTTGTAAAACTATGGTGATGTCCACCAGTTGGGAGCAGTATTTTTTTCCATTCTCTGAGTTGTGGACTAGGAAGAAAGAAGCTTCCTGTTCTTAGTTTAACAATTTAACCTTTAATTACATTTATTATTATTATTATTATTATTATTATTATTATTATTATTATTATTATTA